>NW_026262698.1:562500-1162500 GCF_021869535.1 Mytilus californianus
TTACCTCCATTTGCGTTCATCTTTTGACTAAACTCTCTGGCATTTTGTGTTGTGTTGCTATTTACAGAAACCAGAGACTCCTGCCAAAGTTTAGAATGTGAACTGAATTCCATAATATTGAATCTGTCTTCTTCGTTTAAGTCTTGCAAAATTTTATCCATGGCTTCACGTTGTTGTAGAATTTTCACTCCCGACATTGAGCCGCTTACGTCTAGGATGAACAGAATGTCTTTAGGAATCGGTTTCATACCAGACGGTGCAAAGAAGTGGACAAAGTATCCATCGACAACCTAAAATGATAATAATAATGATAAGTATTAACATTAATATCTGCAACAGTAGTGCTAATAATTATATAATAAAAATGATATCTGGCGATGAGTTTAATTGTGCACTTATTATGTATCAGTGGTGAAACTTGTGCAGTGAATTATAGAATATCTAATCGAAGTATTCAAATATAGAAAAATATTCAACGAGTGACCAACAACACATTAATTCACGAATGCGCGTAGCGCGTGAGTTAATTATTAGTGTTTTTCGGTCACGAGTTGAATATTTTTCGATATTTGAATTCTTTGATTAGGTATTCTTTTTATTACATTGACAATGGGCCTTTTAATGGATTTAAAGTAGAAAATGTACGGAACTTTATCTTTTTCTTTGCATTTACAATTTGTTTTATGCGACGTCATCGGCAACGTGTTGACAACACCTATTGTTGTGTGACGTCAGAGGAGTGAAATAATATCAGATTATTACATGGCATTTTTCATATCAGATGTTTTATCAGCCCAAGGTTCAATATCAGCTCAAGAGCCGAAGGCTCGAGGGGTGATAATACATCTGATATGAAAAATGACATTTATTTTTTTATGGAGAAAAATAACAGTTAATATATTGATCCTTTGACGGACGCCAAATGTAATACATCCGATATGAAATCTTTCTATCATATGCCTCAACAGAGGAGAAAAACAACAGTATATAATATATTTTTATATTGACGATAAAAAAAAATTAACAAAACATAATGAACACTGATTGGAAAAGTCAACATTTGTAAAGTAACTTGCTTAATTGTGCTGGAAATTTTGAAAAATGCATTTATTGTACCATTTGTTTTGCATTTTACATCATGTATTTTCCTGTTTCCTAATATTTGTTGTGTACCCTACTTTTTATGTTTTTCACTGAAAACGTACCATTGAAGTGTTTTTTCCGGAATTTGCCGAGTAACGATGGAATGCCATGCGATAACGTTACGGAAAGGAATGCGATAAAAGCCGGAAGCAGTTGATTTATTTTTCGTATCAGGCCGCTAGGCACAATTTCGGAAAATATGGAATCCACGTAAATTTAATGCTATTGTCATACTATAAATTATTAGTTATTTACTCTAAGTATATGATAACTGAGTTTATTTCACATGTAAATTATCAGTTTTTATTTCACTGGGTAATTCATTGCAACCAATGTAATAAAAGTTAATATAATATGAAAGGGTTCAAATATACATGATAATAAAGTTGTATAATGCATTTACGCATGGGGTGTGCAATTGAACTTAGCTCATGCACATACTTGCTCTTGAGGTTGAATGTCCGACCCCATTTTGCCATTTTTTCAGGACCACAAATTGTGTGCATGGCATATGTATCATATGTTTTTCTCACAGTGGTCAAGAACAATACACACAGTAGTAAAACATATGATTTTGCAATAATGATATGAAAATATAGATATGGTTCAGTTTAAATATGCTGCTGTAAAATTTTCTTTGAAAGGAAATAATTTTAAAGAAAGGAAGGAATCTCCCTCGTGTATAGTATAACCCCGTGAATTTCCGGTACGAGAGTTCATATAAATATTCAAATCAAAACGAGAGTTGATATAAATATTTAATTCAAAACGAGAGTTCATATCAAGCACTTTTCGAATTATGGTAAAAGTTCCCAATGTCACTTTTCTTCCGGTTATAATAGCTCTGATTTCTTCTCCGAGTTTGGCTTTACCTTTTAACCTTTTTGGTTTTAACAGCTTTTCAACGTTTGTATTAGGTTTTTGGACATTCTAATACCTTATGTGTTGGCTCTCTAAACCGTTAGTCTCGAGCCTACCCGATGATAAGTCATTCCAGAAACACGTTTTCTTTTTGCACTAACATCATATTAAATGTTTATACCTTCTGAAAGTGATTAATATCTTAAAAAGTATCTAAGTGTATAAGAATCATTTATGGTTTTTTTTATAACCACTTGGTCGATTCTGCTGCTGGTGGGTGTTTCCTCACCGAGGATATAACCAGCCTAGTAGTCAGTAGTTCTATGTTAACATGAATTATCATTGATATTATCATATTTATAAATCAACTGTTTGAAAAACTTTGAAATGTTCGAAATACTAAGAGTTTCCTAGCCAAGGAACAGATTACTACCTTAGCTGTATTTGGCAAAACCTTCTGGAATTTCAGGTCTTCAATAAATTTCAACTTTATGCTTTATTTGGCCTTTAAATATTTGGATTCGAGCGTCACTTATGAGTCTTTTGTAGACGAAACTTGCGTCTGAGGTACAAAATTATAAAAGCTGGTATCTTAGATGAGTTTATTTTACTAGTTGCTAATTTTGAAAATAACTAAGGGATGCTTTTTAACATACAGCTATTATGTATGTATATTCATAAAGATCTGCCGATGTGTTGCAACAACTGCAAATTATATCTAGCTCATAGCATTTCCCTTGATATTGTAGACGAAACTCGCGTCTGAGGTACAAAATTATAAAAGCTGGTATTTTAGATGAGTTTATTTTACTAGCTGCTAATTTTGAAAATAAATAAGGGATGCTTTTTAACATACAGCCATTATGTATGTGTATTCATAAAGATCTGCCGATATGTTGCAACAACTGCAAATTATATCTAGGTCATAGCATTTCCCTTGATAAGGAAATTCACATTTTAAGTTTTATAAATAGGTCCATAAAATCAGCCTACAAATGTTAGATCTGATTTTATTTTTCTTATTTTCCACACCCCAATCCGTTTTTTTTTTCTAACTTCATAGGAGGTTTTATCCAAATCACAACGTTTTAGTTAAACTAGAATGTAATAATTTCTGAAACATGTCATTGTCACGCTTTTATGCTAATCTTACCAAAACCTCTCCGCCATCAAATTTTCTTTCAACGTCATATTCAATCACAAAGAGCCCGGATATTCCTTGGTCGGATTGCTGTTTTTGGTCATCTGTAGTAGGTGCATAGTGAATCATCGCTGATTTTGTTGTTGGCCTATCAATTGTTACCAAAGCATTCTTGCCTTCTAAAATATTAAATACACAATGACTTACCATGTGGTATGTACCAGCATAATTATATATTTAGTTGTCTTATTTACATTTAGAAACTGTTATCATTGTTGTTTTTTTTCAATTTTTCAGAATGATCTAGTGTATAGCTGTATATAAACAAAAATGGATAAGCAAACATAATCAAATTTCAAACATACGCTACACTAACGTATCAGCATTGCATGCAGCCTTTGTTCCCTTAGTTACATACTGTATTTGACTTTTGTGTGTGTTTGACAGTTTGTGTGTGTAAAACCCAAAATGATATAAAGTTTTGAAAATGACTTCTTCAAATGTTTTGAACTTTAGTACTGAAAAATGTTTGATCTACAGAAAACAGACACATTTAAGCATCATTAACGCTTTTTCGGTGCAAACTTGCATACTTAGATTTTCAGGAACAAAACAGTAAAAGTGAAACTTTATGATTCTATTCCGTTTTAAAGTCTTGTAGTGGGGGCCTTGTGATAATGTTTTGATTGTTATGAATGTCTACATTGTTGGAGTATAGATCTCGTATTTTTATTTCATGATTTCCATGATAGAGGATTCGTTCTTCAAGGAAGCTTTTGGCTCCTATTGGTAAAGATGAATTAATCCATTCGAAAGTTTTACGGACGCCATCATCAGTTGGTTGACCATGATGGAATATACTTGACCACGGATATGTTCCAATTATCGTATGCACAATTCCGTCCTCTTTCATTTGATTGTGACTTCACAAAATAAGACTGATCACCGAATATGTACTTACTATGAGCAGGATCTGCTTACGTTCTGGAGATCCTGAGATCCTGAGATCACCCCGTTTTTTGGTGAGGTTCATTTTGCAAAACATTTTATTTTATGTATTGCACTGGTTTTATCGACTCATGAGTTTTGATTGTTCCTTTTGGTATCTCCCGACGTATTTTTCTGTTGTTGTCATTTCATGCATAATGTGGTTTGCTGATGGATCAGAACAAAGGATATATTATCATGCTAACATCATGCATGCTTGCCAATACTGTTTTCTTACCATCAATACTACTGTCAGAAATTATGTCATTTCTAATTGGTGGCACAGAGACTTTAGTGATATCCCTCGACTCGTGTATAGCCACGTCTATCTTGAAATCTTCTACTATCTGACCAGGGTCAATATATATGATATGCTCATATTCCCCGTATACCCGTTCCAATAATTCTTGATAAGTCAGATTGAATGTTACTGTACTCTCGGCTGCAATGTTAACATCAACACTAAACCGGTTGGTATGCCTAGGTCTGTAACGATAGCTCAGTGTTGTTATAAAACAGAATCAAAGGCTGTTATCAATGATAAAGGGTGACCAATGCAATCTAGATATGAGGCTTATTACTATCATTAAGAATTAATTAGATTAGACCAAATACCCTTTAAAACAAAAAGTGTCACTCTTTCTGTACACTACATAACCTTTACAACTCTTCAAGGGGTCTATTTGATGGCCGAAACCCAGCATATCCTCATTTTAACAATGGCATGCAAATATTTCCCATCCCTCAATCATTCTATGAACTCTGCAGATGTTGATGTGTGCTGGAGTTGTATGTGCTTGAACTGTATTTGGCGTAGGACGTTCTATCAATATATTGCTGTGTAATTAGAATGCTAAAACTTTGCTCTTTTACTGGATTTCGTGTCTGAAAAAGAATGCCAAGAAGCACGAAGGGACATTTCAAAGAAGGTAATTACCCTAGAACTCCACGAAAATTGGTATCCGACGGAGAAAAAATAATCCACAGAAATTGAACTCGATGTCACCAAAATATTCTAGGGGAATCATAAAGAATATTCCGTGTACACAAATTTTGCATATTGCAAAAAAAAAACAAAAAAAAAACCAGGTGAAATTTAAAGACTTGGGCATAGTATCTTCAGAATCAATTGTTGGCATGTACATAAATAGATAATCCCCATCCCTAACTGCACTACTCGATTGTGTTCGTATTATGTTGGGATGCAATAAAATTGCAGCATTAAATCATGAGCAATTGTATAAGTATTTATTTTGTAAAGTTTATTTGAAAATCTCCGTTAAATTTTGATGAAATTCTAATTCATTTCTCTATTCTAATACGCGCAACGCGTGTTTCATCAATCATCATCAAATCGATACGTTTACATTATCTAAAAACATTTATAAATCATAAACAATAAGAAATGCTTTTAAGTCAGTTTTCGCTACAATAGGGAGCGTAGCGTATCGGATTTTTATCAGATTGGCTTTTAAGTCCGCTTACTCTTGTGATACACTTAAAACAAAAATTCTCTGAAAATGACATTATCAAGATGCTTGATTTCTTGATTGACAACATATTTGTTACTTTTGGAGGACGTGTTTTTCAACAAACAATCGGCATTCTCATGGGAACCAACTGGCCCCTCTTCTTGCCGACTTGTTCCTTTATTTGTATGAGGCTGACTTCATACAGGAACTTCTTATGAAGAATGAAAAGAAGTTAGCAGTATCCTTTATCTTTACTTTCCGCTATTTAGATGATGTTCTCTCACTAAATAATACAAAATTTGGTGACAATGATGAACACATCTATCCCATCGAACTTGCGATAAAGGATATTAAAACAGATGCAGTTAAGTCTGCCTCATCTCTTGACTTACATCTAGAAATTGACAATGAGGGTCGGGTGAAAACAAAACTTTACGACAAAAGAGATGATTTCAACTTCCCAATTGTGAACTTTCCGTTTCTATGTAGCAACATTCCAGCAGCGCCTGCATACGGAGTATATATCTCCCAGTTGATACGATATTCTAGGACTTGTATTTCCTATCATGATTTCCTTGATAAAGGGTTGCTGCTCACAAGGAAGCTATTAAACCAAGAGTTTCAAGTGGTAAAGTTGAAATCATCCCTTTGTAAATTTTACGGACGCCATCACGAGTTGGTTGATCATTATGGCATATCCGTTTCACAGATGATAGCGGCTATGTTCCAATTGTCATAACTTCAATCCAGTCCCCTTTTCCCCGAATGTGATCTACCGAATTAGACTTATTACTGGGTGTGTACTAAGATGAGCAGAACGACGGGTGCCACATGTGGAGCAGGATCTGCTTACCCTACCGGAGCACCTGAGATCATCCCAGTTTTTGGTGGGGTTTCAGTCTTCAGTTTTCTATGTTGTGTTTTGTGTACTGTTATTTGTCTGTTGGTCTTTTTCTTTTTTAGCCATGGCTTTGTCAGTTTATTTTCGACTTGTGAGGTTGAATACCCCTTTGGTATCTTTCGCCTCTCTCTTAAAGTTATGACTTGTTTTAATTAACAAACAACAATTTGAAAAGGAAAGAGTTATTTGTATTAATAAATCATAATATTTCTAATAAAGAATAGTTGTGTACATACTTTTGTGAAACGATTCCAGCTGTTTGTCCCTTTTTCTTTGCTGTTTCGTACTTTTTCTTTGCTTTCTCTTTCTCGTTGATTTCTCCTGGATATAGTTGACCATCAATTTCCCTGTTTATTTAATGATAATATTATTTACTAAAAAGGGGCTAAAGGGATCGACCAACTTATGAAGTGTACGCCATTAATTAACATAAAATTTAATAAAAAAAACATCATTTGAATATACCTGCTCATGCACAGACCATGAACATTTCCTATGACGAAACATAAAAAAATCAAATGCTAGAAATAGTGTGTATCTTTTCATGACAAAAAATTCAAAAACAACTTTGACGAACTCAAAAGCAACGAATCCGGGCTTGTTTTAACGTTCTTTGTCTTAGTGGTTCATTGATCCTTTCAACACTAAGCAAACGAAGACGACCCATAATAGAGTCTTTTGCAATTATATATCTGAAACGCTGCGTCTATGCTTTGAAACAAACTCATACGGAATAATATTAACCCTAAATTTGATTACTCATTACCCGTGAAATTCTAAATCTCAATATTTTTTTACAGTTCTTCAAAGTATGTTTCTGCTGTTTGTAACGCGGTCAAACTAATTAAACTGTAATACCAAAGATAGTATTTTAAGAACAGAGAAATGTCAACTTAAATATCTTAATATTCTACTTTTCATCTTTATAGTATGAAAATAAGGAGATGTGGAATGATTGCCAATGAGACAACTATCCACCAAAGCTCAAATGGAAATGATGTAAGCAATTATAGGCAACAGTACGGCCTTCAACCATGAGAAAAACCCATACCGTATAGTCGGCTATAAATGGCCCCGACATGAAAAATATGAGACAATTCAATTGAGAAAACTAACGGCCTAATTTATAACAAAACAAATTAAAAACAAATATGACAGACATGAACCAACGACACCACTGAACTACAGGCTCCTGACTTGGGACAGGCACAAAAAGAGCGCTTAACCCCTCCCCCCCTTTCCCCCTAACCTGGTGAACGATATCAATAAGGACTTTTATTAAAAATTTGAAGAATGGCAGACTAAGACTCGTACTGACATTTGGTGTAAAACGCAACATTTGATAATTTCCATTTATTTCACGACAACAGGTTTACTTGATTGAATAAACGCCATAAAAAAAATTCAAGTTATCAACATTATTAGTTTTATCACACCATATCGAAAGCCTTTCATATTTAAAAGAATTTGCTTTTATTGTCATCGTGTAAATGCCATTTAACGTGAAATAGAGTGCACACATTTTTGATTCTACAGTTCTATCAAGATCGTGTAAAAGTATGTGTTTACTCGATTTTTATATTGAAAATTAAGTTAATTTGATTAATCAAATTGAGAATGGAAATGGGGAATGTGTCAAAGAGACAACAACCCGACCATAGAACAGACAACAGCAGAAGGTCACCAACAGGTCTTCAATGCAGCGAGAAATTCCCGCACCCGGAGGCGTCCTTCAGCTGGCCCCTAAACAAATATATATGCTAGTTCAGTGATAATGAACGCCATACTAATCTCCAAATTGTACAAAAGAAACTAAAATTAAAAATAATACAAGACTAACAAAGGCTAGAGGCTCCTGACTTGGGACAGGCGCAAAAATGCGGCGGGGTTAAACATGTTTATGAGATCTCAACCCTCCCCCTATACCTCTAGCCAATGTAGAAAAGTAAACGCATAACAATACGCACATTAAAATTCAGTTCAAGAGAAGTCCGAGTCTGATGTCAGAAGATGTAACCAAAGAAAATAAACAAAATGACAATAATACATAAATAACAACAGACTACTAGCAGTTAACTGACATGCCAGCTCCAGACTTCAATTAAACTGATTGAAAGATTATGTCTTCATCATATGAATATCAGGCACAATCCTTCCCGTTAGGGGTTTAGTATCATACCATCATAACATATATGAGAAGAACATAACCCGTGTCATGCCAACAACTGGTATTCCTCATACGCAATACCTGAATTGAAGTTTAATAGTTAACCCTTTTACTTAGAAATTTTAATCCGTTTAATGTTACGTAACAGACTTCATTTTTCGAACGCAGTGATTCAAGAAATTCAGCGTCCTCTATTGGCTAATCTGGATCCGTCTTATTACCAGTTTAAAGCGTACCAACACGGTCAATTTTATTTTTTACGAATTAAATTTTGCTTGCTGTTATAAAAGAATAAATAGGGGCTCTCTTGCTTGTTTAAATATCAAAATACTTTTCGGTTAATTTAACCGGAGTATGGTATTGGTAAACCTTACTGTGTTTGCGGATCTGCAACAAGTCGTGTTTATTTCCACGTGGTAATTTGTGGTATTAGGATATAGCATTATCGGACTGGTTACGATGCCCGGGTTGCGTTCAATATCGTAGCGGCCTCATAGGGCTACGTAGATTTATGACTATTGAACGTGTAGCTAGCCTAGCTGCTACATAGATATTGATAGCAGCTAGGCTATCTACTCGTTCAGTAGGCAAAAAACTACGTAGCACTATGTAGCTGCTACGATATTGAACGCAACCCCGGTATTTCGTATGGAAACAGTTTAAATGAAACGATCTAGATTTTGACATTTTCTGTAAGATATACGGCAAATGCGTTTTCGGCGATATCACGCTTTCATTCTAATACTTGTTGTTATTTTACATTTCATTTTATAAAAAGGAAAGACCAGTTTTGTATGCATACTTAGTGACAATAATAAAATTATGTCATATATATATATATTTATGAATGTGTAGCCTACTTATTGATACATTGTACCTAAAGAATGCTATAATCTGCAATTTTGAACGAATTCGGCTAATTTCGAATATTTATTCAAAATAAAAAGGACGTTTTTAATCAATACCAACATTTTACCGTGGGCAAAATTATCTATTATATAATTTACAAAGATGTTCATTTTGATGAAGAATTGTCTTTCGATGAAAAATGATAAAGCACACATGTAGTCTTTTATAAAAAAAAATCTTCAACAGCAACAAAAGAGAGGCGAGATATACAAAAGGGACATTCAAACTCATAAGTCGAAAATAAACTGACAAGGCCATGGCAAAAAAAGAAAAAGACCTAGAAAGACATACAACAGTATACAAAAGACAACATAGAAAACTAAAAACTGTGCAACACGAACACCACCAAAAATCATTGGTGATCTCAGGTTTTCCGGATGAGCAATGATTAGAACGTCTGTATAACATTTTGATTTTATTGACATGTAGAAAGATTTGGATTTTAAAACGGAAAAATAAAGGATGGCGAAAATAAGGAATATAGAGGGTGAAATAATGGAATTAGGGGCTCTCAATTGATGACATATACGAATAATACTGAAAACTAATGCTTTCGTTTCATCAAAAATTTTGAAAAAACGTGTTTTGATCAAGACGAGACGGATGGAAAATAGCCACAATTATTGTTATTCAAATCTTATATTTCTTTGTCGTTTTTGTAACTTACATGACAAACTCGGTGATGAACGCTGCATCAGGAAGTGTGACATCGAATTTAGCCTCCACTGACTTGTTATCGCTATTTGCCACAGTGCTGGTGACAAGAGTTGTGGCAAACCTGTATCTGATATCAGATTGAACATGAAGAGAGCTGATTTCTAGGTTCTGCAATTTACAAAGTATAAGAATAGGCGAATACCTAAAAACAATCATAACACAATTGGATAGTTTCATCTTATAGAAGTAAATAGTTTAAACATGGAACTAAAAATAAGTTTTCACTTTATAAATATATTAGGATTTATTTTTGTTTATTTTCGTGTCAATATAAACATACTGCCCTTGGATGAAGCTGTTAATATCCAGAAATCAACGCCACTTTGCTTATTTGAATATTATACCAAAGAAATCGGATACGGGTCACGGAAATTATATTGAAATGATAGGGAATGTCTGCTTTAACTTTAATTTAAGTGATAGACAGGTTGCCGGGACAGAAAATAAATATACCCAACAATATACACCATTTAAACGAAACATAATGACTGTCGTTGCAAAAATCAAGGTTCCTGAGCTATTTTAAAAATCGAAGCGAGAGGCTTTTAACATTGCAGTATAAAATACAGGCTAAAATGGCTGAAACGTCAAATTTGCAAACTTCGTGTTGAAAATTGGCTAACAAGGTCAAAACAAAAACAGGTTGCCGGGATGAAACTTGAAACTTTAATGTCCAAAGAATAAGCAAGGCTAAACCTTGTATGTGTAGTCGTTGAACTCTAGGTTCCCACGTAAAGTTAAAACGCCCCTATTTCAAGAAGAATAAACTCACGAAAACACGAAAAATCACTAAATTCGCATTCGTTGTTTTGATTTTGACCGCCTGACAACTTTACGGAAATATCAGAGTGATTATAAACAAGGACTCTATGACGGGCAACTTATAATATCCGTGTTTTAAAGATTTAAATGATATCAAGCCAGTCCAGTTCAAACTATTATCACGTGGTACAATTCTCATTTATATATTATGAATATTAATTAGCAAAAGTACTACTAATTTCTGGCTATGTATGGTAGATTAACAAACGAGGAAAAAACGAAGTCGCGGGTGATAATTTTTTCATCGAGTGTGTTAATCACCCTAACACCTTCATCCAAGGGCATTATGTTTTTTATTATACTGAATGCCTTATGATTTTTTGGTTCAGACGTACTTATAATATAATTGTTTCTGTGACTGCATCTTACATTAATTTGTAGGATCCTTTACAATAGATAATTCAGCTGATCTGTAACAATTCCATCTTCATGCCTTATATATCATGTACTGTGTTACGACGCTAGATAAAAACTGACGAGGAAAGGTAACACCCGGCCAACGAAAGATTTATTATTATAGAGCCTAGGTGGTCGAGTGGTCTAGCGCGTCGGGCATAGTGCAAGGCGATTTGGTGCCACGATATCTCAGTAGCATGAGTTCGAATCCCGGCCAGGGAAGAAAAAAAATTTGCTTCTCCAAATTTACAGATCTAACATTGTTGGGCTGTTGTTAAGACGAATTATATATATAAATCTAAATTGAAAACAACGTTCTAACCTTTGATTGCGTTGGATAAAAACCGCAATTTTTAAACGTGTGCATGAAAAACGAATTTCTTGTTAGAGGGGTCTAAATACAGCACAAACAACATTTTCCAAAAGACCAAAAAAGTGAAAAAGTATATTTTAACAAAACGCATTTGACTAACAGGTCGAACAACAAATGTTCTTATATATAGAAACATAGCATTTGCAAGATATTATATATATTGACGGTCAATATTAAAAATCTTGCAAAATACAATGTAAAATACACAGAAAGAACATTGAGGTCCATTTCCATAATACAGTATTTACTTGACATATGTAATATATAAATTAAGGACTTTCACTCAGTTAATACGTTATATATGGACCTGTTAGATTATATTGAACCTCGGACTTTGTCCTCGGTCAATATAATCTGAACATGTCCATATATAACCACTGTGTATCATCGCCACCGGAAATTGGGTACTAACGAAGCGGAGAGAAATGGGGGAAAAAAGTAAACAAGGTAAGAATTCATTCAATTTAAAGCATTTGTACTGATTTGACGAGAGTACCGCTTAAGAAATGATTTTCTGATATATAATTCTGTAAATTATTAGGCCGATAAGTACAAAATTAAGACAAGATTTTGTGTTATACTCAAGAACTTGCCACTTAGTACCTGAAAATTTCGAGGTCGATTGTCCTCTGTCGCCCCATTGGCAAGATATTCAACTGTTTTTCATTATTTTTCCAGACACGTTTTTAGATTATGATAGTGTGACATCATATTGACTGAAATCTGTTGTCATAAAGATGTTTTTAAAGAATATGGACCAAAACATTGTTTGTTTATTGTACGGCGAATTGCAGAACGTTGTACGGCGAATTGCAAAATAACAACTTTTGTCTGTACGGCGTCTTGCAATATATTGTAATTTAAAGATGAAATTAATCACTGTTTAGATAATATCAAGTGACGAAATTTTGGCTGTATCAAAGCTTTACCGGCTTACAAATATACAAAATAAACTACTTATATTATATCAATTATTATAAAATATATGCCGTTAATTTCGTTCAGAAGTCGTCGTTGCGTACCTCTATTTGACTTTGTGTTTTTAAAGACAAAAAGGTTTTTTTCAACCATATTATCCTAAATACATTCATATATCGTTATAATACTAACGACTGTTGTCTTATTTGTTGTCAGGGTGAAATTTTGTAAGTTCAATAAAAAAAAAAACGACCATTCATCTTTTGTTGGCGCTGTTTTTTTTTTAAATATAAAAAGTGGAGATGTTGTATGATTGCAAATAAGATAACTATCCACCAGGATCAAATAAAGTGTATGTAAGCAATTACATGCTATCGTTTGGCCTTCAACAACGAAAAGTCGTACCTTACAGTCGGCTATAAAAAGCCCCGACATGAAAATTGTAGAAGGATTCAACAAGAAAACTAACGGCCTAACTCATAACAAAACAATTAACGAAAAATAACAAATATGATAGAGATGAACCAACGACAACCACCAAACTACAGGCTCGTGGCTTCGGACAGACACATAAAGAATGTGCTGGGTTAAATAGATATAGGAAGATGTGGTATGAGTGCCAATGAGACAATTTACTCTCCATCCAAGTCACAATTTATAAAAGTAAACCATTATAGGTCAAGGTACGGTCTTCAACATTGTTTATTGTTTATTTTTTAAATTTCTGAAATGAATAATTTGTTAAAAGAAAAGTGAAGAAAATACTTTGTTTTCATTGAAAATTAGGAGAAATGAATAATGAATTGTGTTTCGAATTAATTTTCTTGTTTCTTATTGAAAATAAGATTGTATTTTATTTTTTAGTTTAAGTAAATTCAATCAATCCTTTTATTTACAGGGAAAAAATAATAAAAGACTGTTGCTAAGGCTGTTTGGCCTAAACTTAAATGAGTAGATGGAGGGGTAGTGAAAAGGAGTGTATTCGTCCGAATTTTCATTGTTACAGTAGTACATTTTCATGATTACTATGTATAATATTTCTCAGTAAATTTTAATGTGATATTATGCCAATTAAAATTATATAATTAATACAAGTAAGACTTGCATTTGCCTTAAAAGATATAGCAGTACGTGATTATTTGTTTTCAAACACACCTTCTCTGTTTTGAAACTTATAAAGGTATGGATCTCGGCCTATCTGTTTGGTTGAATATAAATGTGAATTCAGAGTTTCAAAATCAACAGTAAGCCCTATTTTTGTGTGTGTGTGTGTGTGAATAATTTAATCTTTAGATAGATGCTAAAATTAAAATCATTTTTCTTAATACGAAGAAAAAAGTGCAACTTAAGCACGCCTGAATGTAAAAAGGTGTACCCGACTTATTCGTTCACGATAAGAATTTACCGATTTCGGTATTTTAACACTGAAAACTGTTTAAGAAGGCAAATAAATAAATGAACGCTATCAAATCAACATTTAAATTTACGTGGATTTTTCCAAAAGAATTTATGAGTATGCACCATCAGGATTCAAAAATATTTCAACCTGTCCTTATTAGATGTTATTTCATTATAATTCTTTAAACTTACAAGTCAAAGATGATAGCTTTTGTGAATTGTATTAATAAGTATATAATATCAAGATGACAACCAAAAAAAAACTTCATACAAGGTCATCTTTATTCTCAAGTAGAAAGTTTATATAAATAGTTTATGTCGTAGCCACAGCCGGATTTGTATCCCTTGTATCGGATTCTTCTTTCATTCTTTCCAAAAATGATTAATCTAACTAGGTTAATATTTTTTTTTTAGAAAATTAATGTTCTTTAGTCTTATGGCTGTATCTGCCTTTTACAAATAAAACAATAACATTAATCGAAAAAGGAGACGTGGAATGGTTTTCACTGAGAGGACTTTCAAACAAAGTCCAAATGAAATAGATTTGACCAACTATTGGTTACAATACACTTCACAATGAACAAAACCCATACCGTATCAAAATTGCCTGATTTATGACAAAATCATAAACAAATATGTCAGGCAGCAACTTACGACAGCCGCTATATTACATGTTCCTGACCAGGGACAGACACATACAAATTGAGGCGGGCTTAAACATGTTTGTGAGCACTCAAACCTCCCTTAACATGGTGCCGTGGTGTAGCAATACAACATTTTTTTTTTGCAGAGAATGATTATTCATTTATATTTCATTTTATCTGAAAGTTGAAAGAGAATTCATTCACTTAATGGTTCTAAATATTCAATGCGGAAAAATTCTCCTGCCATTACCTCCTACCTTCCCTCCACCCACAACCCATCCCCGAAATGTTCATCACTTATATGCAAATGCTGACTAATGTTGTATGGTTAAAACATTTGGTTGAGGCAATCTAAAGTTTGAGAACAGAAACGACAGCTTTAGCTTTTTTTTTCATTTATAAAAGGGCATAACTCAAGAACGGTAACAGTGACGCTACCCAATTTATAACTTGATCTGTGGTGATAAGCATTTCGTGTAAGTTTTAAAACATTTGGTTAAGGCATACTAAAGTTAGAGAACGGAAACCAATTATTGGGACTTTCATGACGGACGGGAGAGACGGGTCGGACGGACATGTGTAACATTTAACGCTACGTCAGGGCAGAACAACAGGCCAGTAAAACAGTGACATGCCTTTCCGAAAGTTACAACATTTGCCAGCTTTTGTATATACCGTATTCATATTGTATACATCAGGTATGTAAAAGATGTAATAGGACTGTGTTCAAGCCTTATATTGTGTATACATCTTAAATGGTGTCAAGCGAATTGTATTTTTATCAAATGCATAATTAGATATTTGAACCTAACACTTTATTTTCTTTAAAAAGACGGCAAATAAATATTTTGAAATTAGCAAGTTGCCATACAGTTGAAAACAAGTTGCCATACAGTAAATTTGTCAACATGAGCAAGTTGCCGTACCCTAGACTTTATTTTCTATGGTCTATATTCTTTAAAAACGTTCATTTTGACAACAAATTTCAGTATATATGATGCCACACTATAATAATCTAAAAAAGTGTCTGGAAAAATAATGAAAAAAAGTTGAATATCTTGCCAATGGGGCGACAGAGGACGATCGACCTCGAAATTTTCAGGTACTAAGTGGCAAGTTCTGAGTATAACACAAAATCTTGTCTTAATTTTGTACTTATCGGCCTAATAATTTAAAGAATTATATATCAGAAAATCATTTCTTAAGCGGTACCCTCGTCAAATAAGTAGAAATGCTTTAAATTGAATGAATTCTTACCTTGTTTACTTTTTTTTCCATTAATCTCCGCTTCGTTAGTACCCAATTTCCGGTGGCGATGATACACAGTGATAACGTGTTTACCTCGTTAATAGTCCATAATTGATAAATGTATGTGAGAGTCGTAAAAAAGGATAAAAATATTGTTTTCTAATGTCATCGTTTTGATTGGCTACTGTCTTGTTGATTTATACACCTTTGTCCATATTTATTCAAATTTATGTGAAATTTATTACAATAAAGGTGTATCGGAAAAAAAGAGTGGTAAAAAAGTTATTGTGTGTTTGACTCAATTGTATCCGAAAAAACACTGGTCATTATATAATTATGCAATGTTTAGAACGAGAGGTCCTAATTGCTGGTTAAGTAAGTTCAACACCTAAAGCATAACTCTTGAGCAATTAGAGTTGCTTTGTTGAGAATAATATCATAGCAAACTAATTAAAGTTATATCATGAAGACATTATAATATTTGTGGATTTCAATATCTAAGGCTTTGGTATGATATAGAGATTTGAGACTAAATAATGGTATCTGGTATATTTCGATATAATCAAATATTAAAGCTGACTATACGGTATGGGGTTTTCTCATTGTTAAAGGCCGTACGATTGCCTATAATTGCTTACATCCTTTTCATTTGAACTTGGGTGGACAGTTGTCTCATTGGCAATCATACCACATCTCCTTATTTTTATATCGAGAAAACTATTGTGGAAACGAAAGGTACAAAATCACAAATGCGCTTGACAAATGTCAATCAAAGAAATAAGGTTTGTATTGCCGTTTTCATCCCTAGGTCAAAAAGAGACCTTGAACATTGAACAGAAGATCACACGTGCACCTCACTACAAATGTTAGACGACCTGGCTATGGTTCTTTGTCTCTGTCGATCATATAACAGGGAACAATCAATGATTATAAGTTATATCGAAAAAGATAATCTAACCAATGCTGTCATAAAGTGCCAGACAATCTGCACAAAATAAAGAAACATTATAAGCATTTACAAAACCAAGGGACACATCAAGATTAAAAATAAGTTATGAATAAGGGAAATAACTCGGGTGAAGTGCACAACAATTTCAATCAAAAACGTGTCAGAAAGAGAAAACTGAAGTAATATTTATTTGACTGTATGAGAGAAGACATCTTATGAATGAATACGTCATTACTCATGATAATATATGAGCAAACACTCTAGAACGAAGATTTTTTACGGCCTTCACACATCACTAGAGACAATTTAAACTCTGTTGATATATCGGAATAGAAAGGCAAAGGGCAAAGGATTAACTCTTTTATTGCAGTTCTTCGTGTCATAAATCTTAATGTCAATGAGGTCTTTCACATAGAGAAGAGACACACTTGAAGTTGAAGATGATGGAATTCTTTGTCGATCACGCTAGCTACATCTGAGTATTGAAAAACAGTTGTGTGGTGATATCATCAAATTAAAAACTATATCTTCTGAAGAAAGGTATGTCTCTAAAATGCTGTGAAATTATAAATACTTCATATTAAATTCAACAGGATTAAAATTAAGTAGGTTTAGTGGAGACTTGAACAACTCTGGACAAGAGATATTATCAGCTTGTATATCGGAAAGAAATAATTACTTCTTACCACTTGATTGCAACCTATACAATATATGTACTGTTAATAAAAATGTCAAGTGCATAGTGTTGATTCATATTTAGGAAATATATAAATAAATGAAAAATGAGTCATTCCACTTTTCAAACTAAAAAAGGAAAAAAGGACTCATATTTTACGTGAATGATTTGATGTTCTAAGCGGTCAACAAGAAGATTGTTTCCTTTCAATGCATGTGTTTTTCAGCATTTTTAATGTAGGCAGTACTATTCGTTCAGTTGCATTCTGCGTGGAAATATTGAAAATTCTTGTATTTTCTTGATTTAGGTTTCCAAAATAAATTATCCTTATCAAACTTTGAGGTAGGGCCAATTTCGCTTGAAATTATGTCACAGGAAGGTAATTTTAAAAAGTCTTTCAAATAAATTTTGCTAAACTTCACAGTATCACAGCTTTTTGTAATAGTGCATTTGGAGTTCTAAAAACATTACGGCTTATTTCTAGTATGTACTCAAGTTAACATAAATCATATAGTAAGGACCTATATAGAAATTTCTAAACCATCAAAGATTAAACATGAATAAAGGCGTTATTCCCGAGAAGGGAGGATACGATTTCCTTGTATAGCTCAATTATATAGAATTAAGGAAAGGAATATAAATAGTGTAATGAAGTAATTTTGTGCAAAATATACAAAGTAGGTCCCTTTTCAACAATTGGGTGTAGTTTTGTGACCCCAGTCTGTTCATTTCCATTAATATCGACATGCATGTAGTAAAACATGCCAGCACTGAAGCACTGACCAACTATAATAACATAAACGGTACCAATTTTTTCTGCACCAGATGCGCATTTCGACGATAAATATCTCTTCAGTGATTCTCGAGGCCAAAATATTTGAAAATTCTTAGCTTGTGTTAACACTGACGGGCTTATAAACCAAAAAAGACAAAATGTATAGAAAAAGCCGGACAAGGAATTAGAGCTTTGCATTAAAGAGATACAGTCCTTAATTTAAAATAATTTCCAAAATCTTGATAACACAACATCCGTATTTTCATGCAAGTACCGAAGTATATATTAGCAAACACTCATACCGCATTTCCTTATTTTTATATCACTTCTGCGTGTTCACTGTAAAAAATCAACGTTTGTGAACGTCAATGATGTCTCATTATGAAGTATGCTTCAAATTCCTTCTGTGTTGTACTTAGAAACGAATCAGAAATAAAGAAATGTGACCCCTATTTCTAGTAAAAGATATGCTTATTCTTTACTTCTACTTATTTCTTGATATAAATGTTTTATAATTGATACCATACTATACTACCCACAAATATATGTAAACGATGTATTATAATAAAAACAACAAAATTAAAAACTTACATTACTTTTGGAATTTACAACTGTAAACAACAGAAAAACTAAACATGTAAATCTTGCATCCATGTTGTTGCATGAATTGGTGTAGATTGATAACGGTTCACACAAACATCTATTTGTATCTCAAGTCTTAAAGATTGAATGACAATTATGCAAGATGTAAGTAGATATTTCCCTACTTCTAACTACGCAGTCGTGTGCACTTATACTGATTATACCTGTAACTGTTAATAGGAATGAAGATCTAGGCATAATGTCTATTATATTTGTTTGTAGTTTAAGTATTTCGATAAATCGGATTATAAGCCAAAATTATATAACGAGCCATTTCAATTTCTTAAACGTATTGAATAATGCGAGATAATATTCAGTCTTCAAAAAGTTAAACGCTACGTACAATTTAATTTTAATTTTATTGACTACATTAGAATTGTTGAGTTAGGAAATATAACGTTTGATTGACTCTGAGGAAAACAATCACGCTAACAGCGGGCAGTACAATGTATTAATTATGTTATTTACTACCTACGAGAGGAAACTCAGGGGCGGATCCAGTCATTCTTAAAAGGGGGCGGGGGGATTCCCAACCCAGGATAAAGGGGGTTCCAACTATATGTCCCCATTCAAATGCATTGATCGTCAAAAAGAGGGGGGTTCCAACCTTATTTGCGCCCTTCATCTTGCCAATTACTGTTAAATATTTTAATGAATGATAAACTGTAGAGTGCTAGTCTAGCAGAAACACATTTGAGACGTCTTCTAGCTGGTATCGACTTAACTGGAACCCTTTAATATTCATAGATATTAATTTAATATATCATTTAAGGAAAATACAGTTGTCTATAAATGTTATGTTAAGCATCGTCCTGAATATGCATGCAATAATTACCACAGGACGTTTAGCAAACAAAAACTAATTAATCATGTTAAACAAATAGAGTATTACCACATGTTTAACTCATCCCATTTCTTTGTTAACAAACCATTCCAGGGTGTACGGATAATCTTATTTTCAACATTTCCTTACATTTTGTAACATCTCGGTCTTTACCATAGACGATGCATTAACATATTTTGTCCCTCAACCTCATATAACTCGGCATCTTAAAAAAAATTAAATATACTTCTACAAAATTACTTTCGAATTATATTAATTCCGTTTGAATTTTTATTCAGGTTATTTTTCATGTTTATCAAAAAATCCTGACACATCTTGGAAAAAGTTTATTGTTTATCATAATTTTGATACATCATACATTTTGTAAGTTTTCATTAATGAAAATGTTTTCCTTTAATGTTAGCAGCGAATATACTTATTATATTCTTTAACAGTCTTTTTAATTTGTAATACTTCAAACAAAGTGTTACTTTGGTATTTGTTTCTGATGATGTCGGAATGGGGACGTTTAATCCGATGCTTCATGTCGACAGAGTGTCATGCTTTATGTATGTTATGGAACCCCTGCAGCAAATCTGTTAGTGTTCCGTACTCAACCTTCATGCAGAAAGACACAATATATGTCTCTATCCAACATTTCCATGTTTATAGAAGTGCTTGTTCAAAATTTCCGCCTTTCATCCCAATCAACTCACTTTGCAGAACCTTTACCTATCATTTTTATTATCATAAAAATAAGGAGATGTGGTATGATTGCCAATGAGACAAGTATCAACCAAAGTCCAAATGAAGTGGATGTAAGCAATTATAGGCAACTGAAAGGCCTTCACCAATAAGAATAACCCATACCGTATAGTCAGCTATAAAAGGCCCCAACATGAAAAATATGAAACAATTCAATTGAGAAAACTAACGGCCTTATTTAAAACAAAACAATTACGAAAAAACAAATGACAGACATGAACCAATGACAACCTCTTAACTACAGGCTCCTGACTTGGGACAGGCACAAGAAGAATATAGCGGGGTTAAACATGTTTGTGAGCGCTCAACCCTCCCTGAACCTAGGACAGTGGTGTTAAAGCACAACATAAGAACAAACTATAAAAATCAGTTGAAAAGGGCGTTTCAAACTCATCAGATCGATACAAAGCAGAAAAAACATTTAATAAAAATACAGACCAGACGATGCAGGGTATTTATTCATCCCTAACAACAAAAAAGACACAAAATACAGATCTGAGAGTACTTGCAGCCAATAACAACTAATAAAAAAAAAACATGTATCTAAGATTAAAATATTAATCAGTACACATCCAACATCCAATGGATTTAGTGTCCGATTCAGAGAAAAACATGACTTTGTGCAATGCCAAAATATAGGTATCGACCGAAGGTAGTACCGTGAATGTGCATATGTGAATAACAATGATATTAAGTAAGGTTTTAATTTACTGATTACAAAATCAATATTTGTACAAATAAAAACAATATTCAAAGATCTATAAGTTTGTTCTCGTCCTGAATATACATTTATTTTTTGTCCATTCGACGTTAAGCAATTATTGGCATCAATCGGTCAAATTAATGATAACATATGCAAGTTCGAAGGATTTAATTCTTCAATTTATTAATAAAATCACACGTACTATTTGCGATTGGAACTTTACCAAAAGAGTTCCAGACAATCCCTTTGTAATGAAAACTAGATATTTAGAGTTAATGTTTATATGTAGCATATGGAGTGTATTTGGTTACATGTGAATCTATATAAACAGTTCCTAAAATAATAAGATAATATTTATTTTTTAGGACACAGTTCACTAAGATATCATAATGACTATGTGGTCGGTACTGTTGTTTACTGTATTGGTTGTTAGTCATTCCTTTGCGGATGACTTCAATGATAAGAAATGCCAGTCGGGTAAATTAATTTGTTATATGTTATTCAAGAAAAATGTGTTTTATGTCGCGGTAAATCATAATTTTTCTAACGTAACGATAGGCATACAAAATTATGTAAAACATTGATAATATATTGTAAAAAATATGACATGATATTTGACATGTCTTAAATATTTTAGTTTCGTGGAAATATTCTTAAATCCGGCGAAATATCTTGAATATGCAAATAATAAAAGTTCACATAGTTGTTCCCATATAATTATGAATGGTATAAAATCGTTTATATGTGAAATGTTTCCTAAACTCAGGTTTAAAATGCATTTCAAACTTTATTTGAAGGTGTGACCTTTCACGGTGAGACAGCTGACAAAGTTGTAGAACTACTTTCCAATAGATGTGGATGTAAACAAAACAAGGAGTGCAATAACGATAATGAAGATTTGGAGGAAGAGCAAGGGGCGTGTAAAGGTAACATTTTATAATACTTCATAATGTTTAAATTTATTGAGATAGTAAATCAACTATTGAATTCGTGATTGTTACGTGTATTTTGACGTTTGAAATTTATAATGTGTTGTTTTCCTTTTTTTCACTCGAATGGGTAATTAGACCAGGTTCTATTGTCGGTATTTGTTTTTAATCTGAGCTGCAGTCTGACTGACAAATACCCAATCCCAAATTTTATCCTCATTTTAAACAGACAGTGAGACAAATTATCTTAAGAGAAATGTACTGCCGTACGGTCAAAGTCCTGGTTTGGTGGATGCACTATCGATATCGAGTGTAACTTTAGTATTGAAACATGTTTTCTGAGTTATCATACATGGAGTTCGCTCTACCATTCTCTGTTTCTATCTCAGTAGCTCGATACAGCATAGTACATCTTTGCTCTTAAAATAAGAGATAAAAGCATTGGTTTGCGTTTTATTACTTTTATATATATATATATATATATATATATTTTCAATTACATAATAAACAGTATAGCCTGCAAAATGTTTAATTTTGGATAAGTGGCAACTGCTGTTTACCTATGTAAAAATCTTGTTAATCCTATTTGAATTTATATATCAAGATAAAATTTTCGGGTAAGTGTCTCTTGAGAATCCAGACTCAGTCAAAATATCCTAAGATAGAATAGAACACAATCGATGAATTCACAGATAAGACGTCTTTTTTGTTACCTCAAAAACTGATACGACGAAAACATATCTATCGAGAGTCGATACGCAGGCACCATGTATCGGTCAATCAATTCGTAATGGTGAACGTACAACTTTTTTTTAGTCGTTCTTTCTGATAATCGTGCTGGAGTAGTTTTTGCGTTAGGACCACACCCCTGATAAGTCCATATAATTTTAAAATGAACGAGCGTAACTTATTAATTGAGATCTGTTAAATAATACAAAGGGACAGAAGCTACTAAGCCGATGATATTGGTAATTGACAATGTGAAAACTAATATCGTCACGTTTGCCGTAGATCCTAGTTTAAGTCGTCCATCTATGTCAATTTCATTTATAAAATCAAGTTTTGAAGCTCGAGACTATCCAGTTTCAATAGTATCCTTAATTTCAAGTTCAATGGGGTATATGGGATGCAAGCACTCACTGAAATCTGAGGTGAATCTAAGGCGGACAAGGGCCCCCGCCCCCTTATGGAGATACATATATAGTTGATGTATAGACTTTTGACATGTCAAAATCAAAACGTTGCCTTGTTCCCCCATATTTTTTTAATCCTGGAATCGCATCTGGAAATGTATGTCATCGAGTTACAAGACATCTTAAATATATCAGAACATGCAAGAGGTAGGGCCAATTCCTTCTGTATTTATTTCCCTCATAGAGTCAAAACAAAAGAGTTGTCAAATCTCCTCGAATTTGAATACTTATTGTAAAAGAGTCTTTTCTGTAAAATCCAAAAGTAATTCAGCGCAACAAAATGCTTTTTTAGATATTTTATTATAAAATTGTTTTTTTTTGTTGTAAACTTTGGAACCAAATGACGTCACTATTCAAAACGAAATAGTTTGTATCAAAAAGACAATTATATTTAGCATTGCTTTCAACAGAACATGTGTTTGATTCTCCTTATACATCTTTTGGTTAAATACTAAAAAAAATCCAAAACCAGCTGTAAACTTTGCGGTTTTGAGCTGACTTTAGGCGTATATAACTTGTTCACCTGTTTAGAAATAAGTCATGATATTGTTAGAAGCTCAAATTACACACATGGAGCTGATGCTGTCAATTTAAGAAAGACTGGAAGAGTTTTTGAAAATTGCCAAGGTGTATAATAATTTCATAGGAAATTGGTTCTAACGCTTTAAGAATTTGGCAAAATCCTTTTTCTTTTTGTCGTTGAAGAGAATTCGTAATAATTATGCTTCATATGAAAACAAAGCGTCCAGTATGAGTGCACAATTAGTACCCATTGGAATACCCCTGTTTTTTGAAATATCAGTTCTGGAAATATGTTACACGATTATTAAAAAGGCCTGCATTATGATGATATCGTTTTCGTATTTTCTCTTGTTGGATTCAAAGTGGTTCTTCACGGAGTAGTATTGTTCGTGACTTAAAACAAAATCTGTATTTGTTTACATCTTCATAATTTGATCACTAGACTAATAGATAGTATCAATGATACAAATCTCTTGTTTCTACGATTCTCAAATTTGAAAAAAAGCAGTGTTGAATGAGAAGATGAAGTCGATCTTTCGATTGAGCTTGAGAATAGTATACGTAGTACTAGTGTAAACAAAAGAAAACTTAAAACTTTTTTATTTTTTTATTTTTGCAAACTGTTATGATTTCAATTATATATTTTGGAGTAGATCTTTAGATTTATTTTAGAATTTGTATCTGATTGACACCACTGGTTGAGTAAACTTCATCACAATATTTTTAAGGCCATCCTAACTTATAACTTTTGTTAGAATAATTGTGTAAGAATTTCAAAAAGATTTTAGGCTGAATATCTAAATTTGAATTAGAGTAATATCCAATTAAATCAATCATTCAGCAAATTCTACATACATTAATTGTAGTCAAGAGACCATCTGACTGTAATGACTTGGATAAATCTTCGTGTAAAAGTGGAATCTACAAGATTTACCCTGACAAGACTTCCGGTTTCAGCGTTTTCTGTGAAATGGAGAAGTATGGTGGCGGCTGGACAGTGAGTATGAATTAATTCAAATGTTACGAATTTTCTTTGTTAATATCTACCGTTTTAAAACAAAGCGGCCTGGTGTCAAGTTCATGAGATTTTCCTCACATACTGTATAAACAATGAAAATATTATTTTTTTATATACCAATGTGACCAAAAAATGTGCAAAAGTAACCAGAAAATGTCAAGAACAACAGAATAAAAACACACGATTTGGAACTTAATTTGTAGACATGACATTAGAAGTGGGAATCTGCAATTAGGAATATGAGCCAGAGGGGTTAAAATAGGAACTCCATTGCTAGAATCGAAAATACGGAGGCAACATCCGCGATAAATTAGATCAAAAGAATGTGTGAAGCCAGGATTTATATAAACAACGAAAAGAGGAGAGTTGACACAAAGAAGACTGAAGATCGCAGGTAGAAACATAACCTAGTCGCAATGAACATAATAATTGTTGTACAAACTAAAGGTAGGATGGTCTTTAAGGTACCAAATGTAAATGCATCCACCTACAAGTCTTTTAAAAGGTCATGGAATTATGCATCTACCTACAAGTCTTTTAAAAAGGACATTGAACTATGCACCCACCTGCAAGTCTTTAAAATATCATGGAATAATGGAACTATACATTAAAACTGTTTTAAAAAGGCTACTTAGCAAATGAAAAAGTACAATGAAATGATGAATCTATCGGTTTGTTCAGAAGAAGTTCGTAAATGAAGGTATATAATTTACTATATACATTGTAGGTGCAAACAATATATTCTTTTATGTCAGGTTTCAGGAAAACACGGAAATTAATTTCAACAAAAATTCCGTAAAATAATGGACAACATATAACCTTAGTTATATTTGTTTCACAACTGTTGGTTCAATTTGATTTGTAGGTATTCCAGCGGAGGATGAATGGTAAAATTAATTTCTACAGAGACTGGGAATCGTATAAACGTGGATTTGGTAATATGAAAGGAGAATATTGGTTAGGTAATGACATGAATTAAAAATTTCATGTTTTTTTTCCAAAAAGTTTAATATTTTCTTTTTCTTTTGGGGGTTTACCATGTAATAGATATTGAATGCCATCCGTCGCCAAATTTGAACTAAAATATCAAGTCTTACAATACACCACAATTCATGTAATTTCACCTAAATATTTATAATTTCTTTCATTGATACAGTACAAAGGTTTGAAAAAAATGTTGCTTCACCTTTAGAATTCTTATTACAAACGGGAAAGCATATCTATTTTTACGGTGATGTTGTTTATAGAGCTCGTCAATTAAGATACGATCCATGGAAATTTATTTGTTCTTTAGATAAATAAGGTATTAAAGGATATTAATTTAACATTGTAGTAATGAAGATATTTGAATAATGGCTTTTGTCAGTTTGCTTCAGACGTCGTCTTTACAATTAAGTGGAGTTAAACTTGATTGATATTTTTTTCTTCCTGAGCTTTTAATAGCATATTATAATTTATGGTATGAGTTTTGATCATCGTTGAATGCCAAACGGTAACGTTTAGTTGTCACATTCTCTATCTTTTGTGGATAGTTATCTTATTTGCAGTAATACTCCTTATTTTTATTCAATTTTATGTTTCAGACTCATTTGTTTACCAATACACCTTATTTTATTCCAGTTTTTTTAGCTTGGATTTACAGTGATATATCATTTTCTTACAGGAAATGAACACTTGCATCAGCTGACTTCACAAGGAAAGTACATGATTAGGATAGACATGTCAGACTTTGAAAACAGTAAGAGACATGCTGTATATAGCAAATTCTCAGTTGGTAGTGAAAGTTCAGGATATAAATTAGATGTCACTGGTTACTCAGGGGATGCAGGTGAGAAAAGCCTTTTAATATTGTTATACCCCAACTCTAGGCTAGAGAGTGGATATATTTCATTCACCTTGTCTATCCTACCGTTCGTCCGTCACGGATTTCCCTAGTACTACTTGACAGAAATACTTCATGTTTGACAAAGAGCTTAGTAGTGATAAGTTGAACCGTGTGAGCATTTTTTAGATCAGTCAAACAACCTCTTCCTTTTTCCCAATACTTTGAATAACGATTGTTGTCTGCTTTAACGATTATATTCATGTTATATTTAAAAATTGACTTAGGGAAAATTAAGTACATTCTTAGCTAGCGCACTATGCTTTCTTTATCCCTTCTTAGCCATTCACAATTAACTTAGTAGTTAACTTGGTGTTCGACATTAACATAGGCGGATCTCGGCGTTTTGAAGAAAAATATCAAAAAAAAAAGGGGTGAGGCAGTCGATATTGTACTGACAATTCTGTAAAGGGACTGTGAAAAGATTTTATGAGCGAGATTTTACTGACAGTTATGTAAAGGGGACTGTGAAAAGTTTTGATGAGCGAGATTTTACTGACAATTATGTAAAGACGACTGTGAAAAGTTTTTATGGGAGATTTTTCTGACAATTCTGTAAAAGGACTGTAAAATGTTTTTATGGCCGAGATGTACTGACAATTATGTAAAGGGGACTGTGAAAAGTTTTAATGAGCGAGATTTTATTGACAATTATGTAAAGACGACTGTGAAAAGTTTTTATTGGAGATTTTTCTGACAATTCTGTAAAAGGACTGTAAAAAGTTTTTATGGCCGAGATGTACTGACAATTATGTAAAGGGACAGTGAAAAGTTTTTATTGAACTGTTAACATGGTTTTTTTTAAATGTGAATCTGCAAAAAGATTTTTTAACAACACTGCTCTGTTTCTTACATTGCTGTCACATGTAGAAACTATATGACAAAGAATTGTTAAAATCTAAAATTTGTGTAATAAATATTTTAAATATTTATAATTATAATGAAAAGAAATTTGAAGGACGCTGAAGCATGATCCAAAGAAGTTTGAATTTAAAGATCCCTTTCATGGCGTTTCGTCTTTTAATCTATAGAATATCGACCTCCAAAATTGGTTCCGTTTAATAATTGTATGGGTTTCCCCCCTTGTTCAATTGGAGATTAGTACCAATAGGACCTGAATAGTTGGAAGTTAAATAATTCATTCCTGAAAAGCTTCAACATTTTAATAAATATGATCAAGTTCGGAGAAATATCATGCGTGCGGCATAATAATCGAAAAAAATGGGAGATCGAACGAATATTTTCTATGAAAACTACCGAAAGATTATAATATAGAAGTATCTGTAACACATTATAGCAAGATAATTTAATTTTTGATGTAACATGTCTTCTGATTGGCTGAAAGTGTTTTGTCTATCAGCTCATAGACATAATGTTGTCATGAGACCGTGACGTCACCAACGTTTTTTTCAAAATTTACTCCTTAAAAATGGAATTTGAATTGAATTATAAGGAATGATTGTAATATTTTTTCTGTCGATTCGAAATAACATAAAATATGTGGTGCACACTTTTAAATAACCGGGTTATTCAGTGTGCACCTCATTTTGGAGTTTATTTCTTCATAGACAGAAAAAATATAACAGTCATTCCTTAATTGTAGGATATAATTACTGAACTAGAACTAAAAATAGCATCGTGAAAGATATAATTAAAGGGCAACTTGCGCTTCAGTAAAACAGGGAGCAGCAGGCAAATTGAAATGACAAAATATAAGCATGACTCAGCAAGAGTGGACTAGAGGTGAACACACATGTTTGGGAAATACGATTCTGCTCAAATTCAGATATTATGTGACATTAACAATTTGTGTATGGAATTATTCTAATTTTACACCGGGTTGAAAAATAACCGTCAAATTTATAACACGATTAAAGATCATTAGGATATTTATGTGTATAAAAAAGTTTTAGTCTGCTTGTTGGAAAATGTTCAGACCATATAAAGACTAATACATGCGTCAGCACGTGGCTCAATAATATGGAAAGCCAACGGGGTCAAAATTCTTAATTCGTAAATTGTCAATTTGTAACTTGTAACTGTGAAATTTCAAAATTCTTAATTCGTTATGTGTCAATTTGTAACTTGTATCTTTGTAATTTAAAAATTCTTATTTCGTAAATTGTCAATTTGTAACTTGTAACTGTGTAATTTCAAAATTCTTTATTCGTAAATTGTCAATTTGTATATAATTGATGTTTTGTAACTGTAATTTCAAAATTCTTTATTCGTAAATTGTCAATTTGAATATTGATGTTTTGTAACTTGAAACATGTCAATTCGTTAAATGTCATAGTTGTATTATGCTAACGATCATTATGACGACAGATGGCGCTCGGTTTCTTTTTCTGTGTATAAGCCTCGTGTAAGTAGGAGCACCTCCATGTGGAGTATATACCCTTAGTAATTTAAATCAATTATGTACAGCACATTTATATAAAAGAAAACAAATAGAAAAATTTATTTTTTTTATTTTTATATGGCATGTATACTGGAACCAGGTTATATTTTGTTTTCTGAAGACGACAGGGGGCGTTTCGTTCGAGAATGGAAACTATATAAAATACAGCCCGATTAATTCAGTCCCTCCACGTAATCGATCTCTCCTACTTGCGAGGTTAACGAAGAAGTCGTAGATCAGCGGAATATATATGACGACTGATTTATTCGGATAAAAAAATATAAGGAGATGTGGTAATAAACCGTATGATTGCCAATGAGATAACTATCCACCAAAGTTTAAATGAAGTCGATGTAAGCAATTATAGGCAACGTACGCGGCCTTCAACAATGAGAAAAACCCATACCATATAGTCGGCTATAAAAGGCTACATCATTACTGGAAAACCCGCCATTTTATTCCAACTGAGGGGGAAGGGCTGACAGATATATATGTTAATGTACATGCCTACTAAACTTTTCTGATCAAAAGGCTTAAATTAGGAATTGCCACCACCTGATTTTTCGTTCTACAAAAATTTACAAAATGTGTTGCAAACAAAACGACCGATAGGGTGTTCTCCAAATATTTCCGATTCCCTCCCTCTGAATTCCTGCTTCACGTTTCGTACTCCCGGTATCTCCCCCTCCCACCCGACCCCCCCCCCCCCCCCCTTAATTTTTAGCCTGGCAACCTGAGCCATTCTAATACTTCGTCGATCGGATCGTAAATGAACAGTTGATTCACGATGTTAATCAATAACGTTTGTATTATATATTAAGATAAATTTTTCAAAATTTGCATTTCATATGAAATAAAAAATAATTTGCAATGAATTCGTAACAAATATAAATATTTCCCGCCATTTGTCAAGAAATGACGCTATCCCACGATGAATCATTCTAATATCCAATGGACGAAACCATGTTGTTGTATTCTACCTTGCAATACTGTTGAGCAGTGAGCCAGGATCACAGGCTACCCCTCCTCACAGTTTGTCACCATTTTGCTCTCCAAAATTATCCCTGTGCAAAGATTTTCATGGAGAAATAAAATTATTGCGAACAGCTTGGTTTCTGTGGGGTCTTCTCTCTGACCAGACAGTAGAAATACTTTTCAAAAAATAAATTTTCGCCGACAAGTAATTCTTTTAACACCATTTTTGGCGCCTCTCCTGTCCAAAAAGTTATAAATAGAATTTGAAGACATAACATCTAACAGATTGCTGATATTTTGCTCTCTAAAATGAGCTGTCATATATGAAGAGTTTCATGGAGAAATAAAATTAGGGTAAGCAGATTGGCAAGAATTGCTTCTGTCATGCAAATGGCGAGATGGCGAGATATTCTCTCTGACCAGTTAAAGGGGTAAGGTGTCACTTTGGTTAAAAGTTGGTATAGGTGTGTAATAAATAAAAATAGTTTCATAGTTTTACGATCATGGTCAACGGCAAAATATCCAGAAGGGACACCAACAGGACATCACACCGTTATAACCCTAGTATATGCCATGTCTCGTCGATCCAGTAATCATTCTAGATCTGTATCCTTATCTGTAGAAATACATTGTGTATACCAATACTGGCTTTAATACAATGGTAGAGAGAGCGCCGTCGATTTATTGACTGTTCACGAGAGCAGTTTCTGAAGCTATCAACGCTCGGTGTGCGCACTACAGTTTCTTCAAGGTGGTTCCACTCGATTACTGTTTTTACGAAGAATGAGTTATAATATTTGGGCATTTTGCTGGTTGGAATCTCAAAACACTTTGTGTAGTTCTTGACTTTGTTTTTCCACAATATTTATTGACTGATAATTGTCAAATCCCTTGGCAGTAATTGTTCTTTTTGGACGAGCGTTTTTTTAAATATTTGTCTGATTCTATAGCAGGAACCAGCCTTTCAACCACCTCGTACAGAAATATCAGCTTCTGGCTTGAGCGTCTTGTCTGTATGTCTTGTAGTTCCAGTTTGGCGAGCATTTTTGAGACGCAACCATCTTCTCTGGTTTTGTAGTCTCCTGTTATAAATCTCGCAGCTTGTCGCTGTATTCTTTCAAATTGTTGATGTTCGTAGATGTGTAGGGTTCCAATACTATTGCTCCATACTCCATTATTGACCTGACCAGTGAAATATATATGCGGTTTTCTTGCATTCTGGTGGGCAATATCTCGAATTCCTTATCAGGAATCCTAGTGTTAAGTTTGCCTTCTTGGCTACGTTGGAAATGTGAGTAGTCCATTTTAGGTTCTCGTTAAGATTTCTAGTTCCTTTAGACTTTATAACAAACTATTGCATCTTCAATACAGTTTTAATATATAGTATACATTTACTTAGTGACTCATTTAAAATAATACTTCATTCATTTTTATTTTGCTACGTACAAACATAATATAAAACATTTTATTTCTTCATTACTCAAGAGTCAAATAAATAAAGATTTTTCATCCATTTGCTTCTTGCATTAAGAAATCATTAGATTACTTAATTCTTTTCCAAAATTTTAACATTGAGATTATAATATTAGTACACACTCTCCCTTATAATCAGCTATCAACAAATTACCATTTTGTAACATAGTACATCCACTTAGCCAAATCTCTTCGTCTTCTTCTTGATTCACGTTAAATCTCTTTTTCAACTTGACACGGATGTTGTTAATGCTTTTCATTTCGGGTACCGGAAGTGGTGGCAACCTATTTCTCCCACCATATATTTAGTCCAAAATTTGCGGCCCAGAACAATATTAGACTGAATTTTCCGGCTCAATCTTACATTTCATGTATTTAGTCTAATTTTGACCCGGTCAAATATTAAGTTGAAATTTCCTGCCAAGTGACAGTCATATATTTGCAAAGTTGAAAAGGGATCCCATTCCAGTGACACATCTATATACCTTAATAAAAGAAGTGACACACGTACCCCCTCCCAGGTGTGGTGACCAGTACAGTAGACAAACATGTTTATTCGAGGTCACCTCTTCATAAAACCGAGTCCCTGTTTATTGCCATACATGTATAAAACAAAGTATTTATCTATTTGTTTTCTTTTATATGTATGTGCTGTACATAATTGATTTAATACTCCATATGGAGGTGCTCTTACTTACAGGAGGCTTATACACCGAAGAGAGAAACCGAGCGCCATCTGTCGTCATAATGATCGTTAGCATAATACAACGATGACATTTAACGAATCGACTTTTAACGAATCGTTAAAGGGACTGTAAAAAGTTTTATGGCCGAGATTTTACTGACAATTCTGTTAAAGGACTATTAATAAACTCGTAATTATAGATACCTGATTTTAAAAAAGGTTGGATTGCGAAAAGATTTTTTAAAGTGCAGCACTGATTTGTTTCTTACATTGCTGTCATATGTAGAAACAATATGACTAAGAATTGTTTAAATTTAAAATTTTAGTAATAAATCATTAAAGTATTTACCATTATTATGTATAGAAAAGAAATTTGATAGACGTTGAATCATGATCCAAAGATGTTTTAATTAATATTCTTCTATAAAACAAAAAACGAAAAACAAATATGATACATGTATACAGCAACAAACGACAACCACTTTATTACAGGCTCCTGACTTTGGAAAAGCACATACAGAATGTGGCGGGGTTAAACATGTTAGGACATTTCGTTTGAAAATCTATAGAATATCGAACACGAGAAAAATTGGTTCCGTTTTAGAGTTATATTGTTTTTTACCTTGTTTAAATAGTTGTAAGTTACATTTTATATTCCGGTTCAGCCTCAAAATTATACGAAATATGATTGGGTTTTGAAAAATATGCGCGTGTCATTATAATTTGGAAAAAGTGAGATTATTTTAACATTTTTGTGCGAAAACTGCCGAAAGATGGTATAAAGAAGTATTTGTAAAGTATTATAGCTATTTGTAGGACTGAACTAGCACTGAAAATAACATTGTGATAGATAGCTTAACTAAAAGTTGTGCTTCAGTCAAACAGGAAGCAAGAAAATCGAAAGTAAGAGATATAAGCATGAATAACCAAGAGCGGCGAACAAACATAGTTAGAACAATACGAAATCTGATCAAAACCGAATGTTATTTGGTATTTATACCTGTTTAGTGTACGGAATTATTTATTTATAAAATTTATAGGTAACACTTTGTCGCTTGTATCATTAGGGTGCTGTCTCAATGACGTATATGTCGTATATCTTTTTATCCATAACAAACCCGGTCGCCTCTTCTCGAGTGCGGGATGTCGTGGGCTTGATCCAAATCCGGGCTATGCCAAAAACTGCAATATCGTTATTTGTTGCTTCTCCGCAATGAACGCGGCATTTAGAATTAAAAGGAAAGTCTCCTATGCTCGGTGTCAGAATAATGTGTCCGGGTATGGTGACATGTGTTTCTGCAGACTGTTGTCTTCTTTGAGTATTAGCGAGTTCAAAATCAGGCTCAGCGTGTCGATCATTTCAAACTAGGGTTCATTTTCTAGATCATATAACATATCGCCCCAAAATGCATGTAATATTTGTCACTGGACGTTAAACATCATCTGATCTTTATTATCATACTTTTATCCAGTAAATAGTACTATGTTGTTCAGTTTTATACAATATGATCATGAATGACAGTTGTATTATTAAATCTGTAGGTGATGCTATGAAGGTGCAACAAAATGGAAACAAATTTTCAACGATGGATAAAGATAATGACGTATATAAACATAACTGCGCTGCAATGTTTAAGGGTGGATGGTGGTACGGCGCATGTCATGAAAGCAACTTGAATGGCCTCTATCTAAAAGGAAGCCACAAATCGTATGCTGATGGTATAAACTGGTTGCAATGGAAAGGTCACAACTACTCACTAAAAACAACAACCATGATGATCCGAAGAACATAAACTGACATACCTAATCCCTAAAAATAAACAAATAATGATCGAAGTCTTTATTGTAATCAATTAGATATATTCAGTATTCCAAGCATATATTTTAAAAGTAAATAAGTGTTGAAAAGGTCTTCGCAAGCTCAACATTTATGTCTTCAAGGGTAACTGTTTATCGCCATCTCTGGTTTGTAATTATAACTTTATTGTTATTGGCAAAGTTACTAAATATCTGGTATAGATTCTACATTGAAATGTTTATCTCAAGCCCTATACCTCACGTCAAGTATTGGATTTTATATATCACATACACCTTTTGCATACCTTTAGCGTGTGTGCTTTATATAATTAGTTTAAATGTTGTTCTTTGTGCCTTTTAATTTGTCGATATCTGTGTAATGTTTTTTTCATCCTTTGTCATGAAAAACGTGTTTTTATTTCATAGAAATCCGGGCAAGTTGTAGGGTTAGAACATTAACATGATCTATGGTTTACTACATGAATTAGGAAATATCTTTTAAGAATTGAATGCTTCTTTTTGTAACTTCATTGGGGTGTAAAAGCGTTGACCGAAGTACATTTTGTATGAAGCGCGGAAGCGCTTCATTCTAAAAATGTGCGCACGGTCAACGCTTTTACACCCCTATGAAGTTACAAAAAGAAGCATTCAATACTTATAATTACATTTTTTAGCTAGGATCATGAAAACACGATTTGTATCAAGTTTTTATTTAATTTACCTGTGCACTTTATTGTTGGACCTCGTGTCATCATGAATGATAAATTTTATTGTGTAATGAAGTTGATTCAGGAATAACGCGAGATTGCAGTTCGCCAATCGGAATAACGTATTGTAATGAAACATACATCTAATGTAATTATAGGTTTATATAAGAGTCTGCTAGTCCATGATGCCTAATCATTTAATATTGCTTATTGATACATTCATAGAAGTAGCCTTACGAGTGTCACTTATTGAACAGGATCTGCTCACCCTTCCGGAGTCCTTGAGATCATCACCGGTATTTGATAGGGTTTGTGTTGCTCAGACGTTAGTTTTTTCTATATTGTTTTGTAGATTGTTGATTTTTCTTTTTGTCGTTTTTCGTTTTTGCATTGATTTTGTCAGTCTCTCTCCGGCATATGAGTTTTAATTCTCCCTTTCGTATCTTCCGCTCCTTTTTGTATTACATACCTGTTAAGTATACCTTATGTATAAATATGTGATAAAGTGACAAAAACATGGTTAATCTTAAATTATATCGCATCATGTTCCAACCCTCGATTTATTTTAATTACTCTAAGCACACAGCACTATGGCATAACATAAAACAAACATCACTGGTTCTAAGTCAGAATCATATGTTCGGGTGCAGGTGTATCGATATAATATGATTAAGACTGTACTACCTTATTTCTTATCGTATCGTGCAATATAGGCATTGCGTGACTATTAGACGTTTCAAAACAACAAACCATATACACCTTATGGTATGTTTGGAACTGGAATCAATTGGGAGTAGCATATTATCCCTATATGCTACAATTTCGTTGAAATACTAGAACCAAAAGACGTTTCTCAAAATTTGTGAAAGATTTTAATTCTTCCGATTTATACAAAAATTGGCAGGGACCTTTCATTACCTTCGATACCTTCCAGTGATTGACTCTATTCTCATGAAAAACTTGCTGAAGAAAATACATCTGCCGATGAAATAAATGGTTTTTTTTTCATGTGAAAATATTAACAACTTAGGTAAAGGTATCTTAAGCTTTCGTCTTAACAAACTATATTTTGTAAATAAACTTTCTCTAAAGTTCTAGGTAAAGTTCAAATTAAACTGACAATATGAAAGAAACTTACTAGTTAATATCTTTATGTAAATCTATATATATCCTGCTTTTCTCATTTACCTAGAGGACAATCCGACTACTAACCATTGCTTGGTTACTGGCTGGATATAAATGATACATTATGTTTGTAAATATTCCAGTTAAATAAACAAATTGTAAGGTTACTCCCTCTTGTTTTGACCTTTGAACCTTTCGACTGTTTTTAAGGTCTTTTTGAGGTTTGTATGTTTTACATTTTTGGTATTTTTTTATACCGTATATTTTAAAAAATTAGTTAACACGTAAAATTTGGTAGACATCATTCTTTTTGCATGGTAAGAAGAAAAATAAAATATTTGAGAAATTAAAATATATCAATATAATAATTTTGAAGAAGAATATGTGGTTTGATTGCCAATAAAGACAATTACTTATTAAAAACCAAAAAATATATATATATAGGTATGCGCAGATTTATAGCAATACTCTCTGGTACATGTAATATACAATTCAAGCCTTTGTTTAAAACATTTATAAAAGCGGAAAATAGCAATACTATTTCGCTCTAAGCGTTCAATTTGCTTCAAATTCATCACAATAAGCTACAAAAACATCGCTGGTGTATTATTAACTTCCAAGTCAATAATTCAACTTATTTGAATCCGTATGCATGGAACCTTTTAATCTGACCTTTAGTGCGCATGTGTTCATTATGTGGTGCATTCATTAAAAAGAAATGAATGTCAACATTAAACAGTGAAACACAAGAACCATCAGGAACAACATTTCCGGCCCACAAAAAATCATTTTTATCAGGTAAAATGATGAGTTATGTATATGTTTAGCCTATAACATGAAATCTCGATTTTGTTTTACTTTATTTTCAGTCAAAAGTTGTGTTGCTGAACCTTTTTGGAGAAGTATGTAATAACATTTTTCGTTTAAAAGGACAAAATTTATCAATTCAATTTGTGTGAGTTTAGAAATTACTTTTACAATCATCTAACATTATTGTCTTATACATGTATAATTAATCCGTTTTACCATTTATATTTGTTCAAAGTTCGAGTAAATTATAGTGTTTCTGATTAGAGAGATAGATGTTTAATTATAATTCGTACAATGACTCATATGGTACTATTGATACAAACATGCATTCTTAATGTGCATGGATCATATCAGGAGCCTGTAATTCAGTGGTTGTTATTGGTTACTGTCTGCCATATTTATTTTTCGTTTATTGTTTTTGGCTTATATCACACCGTTGATGTTTCGCATTTTGTTATGACGGGACCTTTTATACTTTACTATACGGTATGGGTTTTGTTGAAGGCCGCACGGTGACATATAGTTGTTTTCCTCCTCGTCCTTGTGCATGTTATTCTCTGGTAGAAATCATACCTTAAATTGCCTTAATTGTTTTAGTTTTGATTTTTTTTATAATAAACCTTTTTCACTCAAAGAGTGCAATAGCGATAATCGCCGATTACATTTATGACAAATTTCATTTGTAAAAAAATTGTATTAAACTTGTTCAATGCATTACAACATTTCAGTGTGTAGATATCAAAGAATTATATCTTCTAATAAAAAAGTGTAACAAAAATACTAAACTTCAAAACAAATTCAAAAATGGAAAGTCCATAACAACTGACGAAATCAAAGGCCATCAATCAACGGAACAAGTGAAAAACAACTGTCATATTCCTGACTTGTATGAACCTTATCTATGCACAAACAGATTTCTTGCATGCATTGTTTCTTTTTTATTCAAAGGACATTTTATTTTTTTCTAAAATATGTCATATGTAAATTTAAGGCCCCTTGCATAACTCATGAGAACATTTCGATGCAATAGTAACTTAGTTAGTATCTCTGCCACTTTTTTTTAACTCATCTAATAGATCTCATTCATGACTTGACATTCGACTTATTTCTTCAAGATACAACGTATATCAACAATATTGAATATTCATATTGTTGATTAGGTCTCAACCCGGAAGCTTATTTACACATCATGTATTACGTTCTTTACATTTACACCGTCCTTTAGCTGTTAAATATACACATAACATGAAGTAATCCTGTTTGTAGGGAGAGCATTTTAAAAGAGGTAAGTTTGTATGATAAACTTAGAACTTTTAACTTGTCTTTTGAATCTTCTAAATTACAATTATTACTGTAATGTGTATTTCATTTAAAACCACAGAAAAATATAACTGCGCAGTATCATTACAAATAAAACTCAAAACCTTTAAAAATACATCAGTTTACTTATACAACTAGCAATAGTACGGATGATGTAATGTCTATTGGAACTTTTCTAAAACTATTTTATATACATGTACTAGCAGTTGTTTATATCAGGGACTAGGTGATTAGGTCTAAAATGTATAGTTGTCTCATTGGCAATCTTACCACATCTCCTTATTTTTAACATGGTGTGAAAAGATGTTCAAGAAACAGTAAAAATCTGAAGTTTTTCTTACCTGATTACTGAAAAGTAAAATAACAAAAATACCGAACTCCAAGGACCTGATCTCTGTCATAGAACTCATAACCCCGGAAAATGTCTTCATATTGCGTATTGATTTAGGAACCAACTACAGAACCAACATCACCATTAATGCATTTTACAATATCGAGTGTATTTTAACAACCAAGTTGCAATCACCGTGTCCGTCGGTCTGTTCGTCCAACAAAATATGTTAGTCACACTTTTCTCTGGTTCTTCTGAACAGAATGGCTTCGTGTTGTAATAGCAGCTTGACTGTATGGGCTGTTACGTGTCATCATTTTTGCGGTCTGTTATATACCTACTTCATGTTTGCCGATACTTTGAATATTCAAATATGTTGAATGAATTTATATTTTTCGTCACACTTTTGCAAAGTACTACAGAACAGAATAACTTCATATTAAGTTAGCAACTTTGCAGTGATGCTTAGTAACGTGTGATTGATTGTCGGGTCTGTCAGTCATATTTTTTTTTGTTTTTTTTTGTTGATACATTGAGTTACGAATGATGGTATGCTTAGCATGGCAACGTGTGCATTCTTGTTTGTTGTTACGTATATTATACATTTAAGATTTTTATGTGATATTATTATACATTGCAACGGAGATGAATGTATTTTTCATTGTAATAAATATTACAAGTATTAAAAAAAACTTTGAAAAACTCTGCATACACTGCTGTTACCAAATCCTATATAGACTCTGATGTATAGTAGAATGGCCATTCAAGCACGCCTTCCGTCTGGCAGTAAAACCCTTGGGTAATGTGGAACATATGTTTGGCTTTGCGGGAACTTATACGTCCGGTCGGAATTGTGACGTTAAATCAGATCTCTCGTGTAGGGTTAAAAACTACGCTCTCTTCATATTTAAGGACGCTTTGCAACAAATCTCTGAGGGATCCGTAGATGGCTTGTTACTATCCAACATACCATATTTTCTAGTGGCAGTCCAATTTCGATTTACATTCAGTTTGACCAACCTTGCAAAACACGTAGTGTGTTAAATATTACGTTGTTCTTGTTCTGAATAAGTAGGATATATTTGACACTACACGTTAAGCAAGACAAATTCCTTAATATATCCAGTGAAACCTTTATAAACTAAACTCTATGTAAACCGGAAACCTATCTAAATCTATTTTTTATGATGTCCCACATTGCATATTGTTTAATAAATTTACCTGTTTATACAACAAACCTATATAATCAGAAGAAAATTCTTAAATCCCAAAGCGTATAAGCTTATGCAGCTTTCACTGTACAATTATGTATTCTCTTTTGATATTTTTAGGATGTCATTGGAAGTATTAAGTACAGAAGAACACACTGATGATGGTTATGGGAGACAATACAGCGCAAAACACACAGTGAGGACAACATATAACCACCCAAAGGGTGTCATGTTTATGCATATTCATGAGGATGGGAAAGATTATGAGGACCGTTATCGTCACGAGACTGTATCAATTGGCGATATTGAAATTAGATATTCTTATGATTGGGGAAACTATTTTACATGGGAATATGTTAAGATATCAAAACAGGGTGATGAAATCAGCTATGCACAGCAAGAATTTGGACCAGTCGATCCCTTAAAGAAGGAAAGTCGACAAGCTAATATAAGGGAAAGGAGGTATTAAAAAAACTCAGTGAAGATCTGTGTTTATCACTTAAAGATTTTATCAACATACTTACGTCATACTTTAAAATCAGTTCTGATGTTTTGAATATATTCCTGAGATAATTTGTTATACGGTGCAAAGTATTTGAGTTGTGGATATTAAAATTCATATTTAATTATTCTGAAATATATTTTTCATTATTAAAATCTTCATATAAAATTTGCCAGTGTTTTTATCTTTGTATTTGCTTTTGCTTGAGTAATTATCTATACTTTTGAGGACTGCAGACATTTTAATTTTTTTGGAGGGGGATTTCATCGTCACATCATACGTATAATTGTTATATTGTTCCCCGACCCATGTTTCACAGTCACATGCATCGTACAATAAGCAATCCATAAAAAGTTTATTTATAATTCAAGAATTTAGATTTACAGCCAATTATTTGAGAGAGAGAGAGAGAGAGAGAGAGAGAGAGAGAGAGAGAGAGAGAGAGAGAGAGAGAGAGAGAGAGAGAGAGTATAACATCTGGTCATGTAAGTGAAGTGCATTTGTCCATCGCTTGCGCTCTGCACAGTAGCTCAACCATTTTCGATGTTTCATTATTTTTGCAATTTGTTTACGGATTGTACCTTTTTTTACACATCCGTCGTAGTTCCGCTATACTGATATCTTTGATGTTTTTTTTCCCGCCCATTCACTTAAGAGTCTTAGAGTCGAGGGTTTTTGTAGTCGAAATAAAGAAGGAACGAATGATTCGCCTTTGCAGCTATTGATCTGATATTAAATAATTAAGTATAATTCATAATGAGCAGTAAAGGATAAATTGAAGTTCTTTCTGTTTGATTAAATTAAACCAACAATTGCAATATAAAAAAAGTTTTATTTCAGTTGAAATACTTTTGTCTAAATGACAATTGAGTGTACTTCATTCAATGACAACATTAGATGTTTTCTCTTTATTGTTTCGTGTATGTAAATGTGTGCATATAGTGAGTAGTTACGAACTTCAGTTGCGATTGATATATAATTGACCTAATTATCATTGAAGTTCAGTACAACTACAATTTATCGGTACATTAACAATGTACATATAATTTACACCCCAGTTTCATATTAGCCGTAGGTGTTGACGCAATGTTTTAAAAAATATGTCATTTTAAATTTTTTCCTAGCTTTTAAGGAAAATATTTTTTTTAAGATTTTCATGCAACTCGTCCATATTTCGTCCCAGATCTCTTAACGTCTTCTGCAAATCAAACAAATTATTCACCGATACCTTCGAGTGGTTAATTCTGTTTCATGTAAAGCTTGTTGAAAAAAGCTCTCCATGTAATCAAATTGTTTCAGGTGGAAGTAAGTAGGAATTTAGGTAAAGGTATCTTAAGCTTTCTTCTAAACACACTGTATGTGTATACAACCTTTTTTTATAAGTTTTATATAAAGTAAAATTTGGCAATTTGAAAGAAAATTAGTCAATACTTGAGTTTTTTTTTTTTACCTTAATCTATGTATATAATTATTTTCGCATTTACTTGAGGTATAATCCGATAAGTAGCCAGTGCTTGGTTACTGGTGTCACGTGACAAGCGTGATATTAATGTAAATCTTACAGTTAAATAAATACATTTTGTGAAATTGACAAAATGTAATTGTAACTCCCTGTGATTTTGTTCGACTGTTTTAAGGTCCTTTAGGCGTTTGTATGTTTTGAAATGTTTTATATTTTTGGCTTTTTAAAACTTTTAGCTCGAGTTCACCTGCTGGTTATTCAAGAAACACATGTATCAATTTTTTTCATAACCGCTGAGTTAGCATCGTTGATGGTGAACTTTCAGTTCACAAATGTACATCCTCCGAGTAGCCAATGTCTTGGTACTGACATGATTTAAATATCTATTTTGTCGGTGACTTTTTGAAATTATATTGTTACCGTTAAATGTTTTGACTGATTTTATCTTTTTGCAAGCTCTACAATGTTTCTTCGACTAATGAGTTGTGGTTCTCTTTTTGGTATCTTCCGCCATTTTTTTTTTCATATCTCGAGCTTTTCCGTTGAAGGTCATGCCATACAAACGTTATTCTCACAATTTTATTACGTTTACCATCATTTTTACTTTCAGTAAAAAAATCTACGAACACATTGTTTTTGATATTTTATTTAAACTTGTTTTACAATGGCTGTTATTTATTCATTTACATGACCATTATGCTTGTATTGATATTTAACAAAACACGTACAAACACGTGCATAATCACAGATACAACCAAAAACTAACAACTTTGAATCTTTCAAGATTACAATAAATTAAATGTTGTAATTCTATATTAATGCATAACTATATGATACAGGTTTCTTAAATATCTAAATATCGAACCATCTACTTAACATAGGCACCTCAGAATTATAACATAAACATTTTGTGAAATTTATAACAAGAACGACATAAATTATTTTATTTTTTCAAAGATCGATCCTTTGAAAAAAAAGTGGAAGAAATTACGTAACATGAATAGATGTGCCTCAAGGCAATGTTTTCCGCTCATATCACCTACGTTGTGGTGATGATCTAGAATACAAGGTTATAAAACAAAAGATTAACAAACGAGCATACTTCCAGCGGAAAGCTATGATAATGTGTCAGCTTTTAATACCATGTCGTCGATTGATTCCACAGCTTATGTGATGATTATTTATGGAAGAATACGATGCTTATTTTATTTTGTTTCAACTCCAAGATGTGTGCAAAAAAGCAACAGTTTCACATTTGATTACCAAAAAGCAACAATTTCACATTTGATGCTTGGAATCGTTGTTAACAGAATCATACAACTTTTGTGCGACATGATTTAGGTCACTAGTGGAGCACGAACTGCTTAACTCTCTGATCCCTTCCTTTTACCACTAAATTTTGGTTGGGTTCCAGTCTAAATCTTTATTTTTGTGTGTGATGTATCTTTTTGTATTGGAAATGGTATTTTATAATCTACGATTGAAGGACAAAGACCCTTTTTTTACATAAATATAACTAGACATAAGGTATAACAAGTAGCATAACATATAAGCTTTCTAAACCCTGAAAGGTTTGATAAACCTTTGAGAACATTGACATCTGTAGAAACCCAATGTCGAGAAACAAAGAAAGCATTTGACACTTTCTAGTATTCGCAGTATTGAATAAGACTATCTCAGCGCTCATTTCTTATCCATGTATATGAAAATTTGCCATAACCGAAAAAAATATTCTGTTAAAGAAAAAAAACATAAAAAATGCTATAGAAATAAAATCGATGCTTATAACAAACGGTAACTTTTTTTAAAAATGATTTGAAAATGTGTGTCTCTCTTGAATTTTGGCGGCAATAAGTTTAGCTACCAAGTTTTGAGACTACAATCAAACTACTTTGGCACCAGAGACATTTTTCCCCAAAATACAAAGATGAACGTGTAACAGCTTATAGTTTTCAGCTCTATCACAGATAACAATATCGTGTATGCACCTGAAAAGAAAAAAACAATATTCAAAGAATAAGAAGTGCTGTAAACATCAAATAATATTTCCTTTTAGAGGGCTGCAAGAGTACTATCTGTGTAAAAAGTGTTTTCTATTCTTATTTTAAAAACATAACTAATATGTATGATAAATAAATAAATCTTTTTACCGAACCATAAATATTTTGGAAGTAAAAAATATAAGTGAATGCGTACGTCAGTATCTTTTACTGAAAAATTGCGTGTTTTGGTCGAAATCGTAAGAAATACAATTCCACGTTTATACTAATAGGTTTAAAATATGGGACTAATAATATTGTTGTTCATCCTAGATAAATGTAAACAATTCATCCACCAACGAAAATCAAGTCATATTACAAATTTAATTCGTCCCCATTTGATCAAACAGTTAGAGATAATTGTGAAGAAAAAACGTATCATAATATCCTTTGACATTAAATAGTTACACCAGCATAAAAAATTCTTCATTCTTCATACCAACATATATTTAAATGTATCAATGTCTGATTTGTTGGAATACCTATTGCAAATTACGTAATTGATTTATAAATTATCAACAAAAAGGCTATGCACATTTCTATGTATTGTCTTGGGTGCTGAAGTTTGTCATTAAAAATATGAATCTATTTGCCATATCCACACTTATCAATATGGTTACAAAGCCTTTGATTTTTTATTTAACGCACTAAGCATGGAATTTTACGTGGATGTCTAATACATGTACGTTTGGTTGTATTCTAAATTTCCTTTTCAATCATACAAAATCTACACATACATACTAAAAACCCGAATCTATGAAACAGTGTTTTGTTTTGTCGACCTTCAATTTAATTCTTTGCGATTTGCATTCGTTGAATTATTTTCTACCAAATTATAAAATATTGACTGGCGTCCTTTTTTGCTTTCTCTTTGCAACACTAAATCATCGAATAACATTTTAAATGGTACAAAGGATATCAGTGTTCGATTGGTACAATTCATTTCACCCCGTCGTTACTCAAATGACGACTTGAAACTTGCTATACCAATAGCAAAAAAGGCATGATGCATTCGACCAACTGAGGTTTATTGGTGGTTTCTTGAACGATCCCGTTTCAATCAACAAAACAAAAATATACTACCAAGGACTTTCAATGAGCTTTTAGTATAGGCAACAGTAGTTTACCGATGTTCAAATCTCATTAATCGATTAAGAAGACAACTCAAGGTTACAAACAAAAACTGAGGAAATCGAATAAACTCAAAAAGGAGCGAGACCGGTAGCGTAGACAGGGTAAGCGTGATCTACTTATAGATAAGTTTTTAATCGTATATTTAGCATTTCTGCATATGCTTACCATAACTGATGCTTAGTCGAAAGACTGATATCTCCAGTATGTGTTCATACTCCTAAAACGAGAACAGTATTAATCAATTAGTACATTTTGTTATGCTATTATTTTATATTGAAAAATATTACTTAGATGATTATGTTATTACAGTAACAATTATAAAAAAAGCAAAGGCAATTAGGTGGTACAATGTACAATAGTTTTGTTTTTTTATTATCAAGTTTTAATGAATAATAACAAACAATGTATATTTTGGTTTTCCTTGAATGAAATTTCACAATCTTGGTCATTTTTTTTGTAAAACATCTCAAATATAATCTTCCTTTGAATAAGGTGTTCATAATTCACTGGGAAATCAAACTTACACAACAACGAAACTTACTAATGTGGAAATGGGTTGGTTTGATGTTCCGTTGGGATTTCAACCAACCAAAGATGAAGAATTGGATATTCCGTCACTAACGAGTACCCAAAATGATGCAAGTATCCTTACAAATAACTTTACATTACTGGTTCTGCCAAATGCTACCCAAACATCTTTCCAAATTTTTAACATCTAGTTTATTAACAATCAAAACGGTGTTTCGGAGTTTCTGTGAGACTACCTGCTCTAGGAGCGGTGTAAATCAGATGTTGAAAAGATCTGTCACAATCCAAGTCCCTCTCCTAGTGCAAAAAAGAGGGAGACGATTGCTAGGGGTCAATAGAAAATCACCATTCTAATAAAAACAGATCATACTATGGCAAAAAACGACAAAATGACAACTAATAATATCAGAACATCACATAGAAAACTGAAGACTGGGCAACACAAACCGGGAGTGAACTCAGGTGCTCCGGCAATAAGTCGGTTTCAGTAATGTCACAATTTCGAAGATGAGGACCGGATTGTTGTTACAAAAGTGGAACATATCCGTAGTCATTTGTGACATAGATTTTCCATAACGGTGTAGATAGTTAAAAAATATACCTTTCCTCAAAGGTAACAAAATAACAATTATTATTCATTCTAAATTTAAAAACAGATTAAAAAAATTTGTCCAAATTTATTCCATAAAAATAAACGTCAAACAGCTTATTTTAGAAGGGACAGATAGTTCTTTGTAAAACAAAAACCCTCTGATTCAAACAAACTAATCCCTGAAAATGACATCATCAAGATGCTGGATTTTTAAATTGACACATATTGTCATAATGACGTGCTTTTAGAAAGACATCAGCATTTCTTTGCAAACAAACTTAGCCTATCTGCTTGCTGACTTATTTTCATATCAGGGAAACTTCATACAGGAGCTTCTAATAAAAATGAAAGAAAAGCTGGCATTAATTTAAATTCATGTTCCATAACACAGATATATCCTTACACTGAATAATTGGTGATTGTGTTGAATGTATCTATCCAAATACTATAGGAGGAGTTCATTTAACAAAAAAAAAACTTTCTTTTGAACAATTTGCTGAAAAAATGTTCTAACTCCTGGAAAAATTAAGATCTTCCTTAAACAATTCCATAAAAGCAGGTAAATAACTTCAATAGGTGTGCAATTGTTCTGTGAAATATCAAAGGTCTGTGTTAAAAACTGTAGGAGCAACGTATTACACAAATAGGTACCTTTTTTTCTGAAAAAATAACCAAGTTCCTGAGTGAAGAAAATCCTCAAACTATTTTATATTAGCAGGTGCATATTTTTTGTAGGCAATCTTTGTGAAGTTTCATGTATCTAGGTTGAAAATTGCAGGAGGGGTTAATTACACAAACTAGTAGTCTTTTGCTGCGAAATTACTAAGTACCTATTTTTTTTAAAAAGAAGGGAATTTTTCAAACAATTCCGTAATATAATAAGGTGAACGACTTTCATACGTGTCCAATTTTTCTGTTGTGTGTTACCGAATTCGTTTGAAAACTGTAAGAGGAGTTGATTATTATAAACAGATGCCAATTGTTACACACATCTGCCTAATCCAACGAACCCGGCAACACTAAAAATTCGCCATATTATAAACACTTCGTGCAAACTCCAAAAATATAAACCCAACATTTGTTGCTGCACCTGCTATTGTTCCAGTCATTTTTCTATACCACCTAATATTGCTTAACAAAAGACGTAGGTAAAGAAAAAACATTCGCAATTGTAATTGTAAATTGAAATAAAAAATAAAGAACAATACCAGATTTCAAAAGTCAGCATTTCTTTTACTTCCTACGATCATTAGATTGTCATAAAATGCACACACACTGATTTGTGTCGTTTTCACTCAGACATAAAATTTGATATTTTTTTTAATGGGGGAGGGCATACACAAACATAGCATTCCATGGATACGATGTTTAAGTACAGTGATTTGAGATTATATATTGCCAAACTCTTTCAAAAACTATTTCGGGAAAAAAAATGTTCGACAGTTTCAAGATATAAGCAACAATCAGTTAAATACTCTCGTTAAATAATTCTATTAAACAGAAGCTGTGTTTTATGTTGTAAAAATTAAAAAAAAATACATGGAAATATTTCTTCTATTATCATGAGTGTAGTATCGTTTATAATTTTTCATATATCATTTTTTTAATAAAGGCTTTGTCAACTTTATGTTGCATCAATACTTAACATCTTTATTGAAACTTCATTCTTTTTTCCTAAATAAAATATGTTAGTACTTTCTTTTTGATTAATTGGTTTTCAAAAGAATAAAATTGGTAACTGAAGTTTTATACTCAAATTATATAGAACTATTCGGAATAAAAAACATTTTTATTATCACATAAAAAGTTGTGTATTGACTTAAATCTAAATATGCATTACATACAGATCTCAATTACATATACATGCAAACATTCAACAACATAAATTAAACTAGTTTTCATTATCATTGTGACTAAGATGATTACAAAGTATTGTATTTAACACATGCTGTTGTATATATGTTCTTTTAACCAGTGTTCTAGTCTATCCGAAATCAATTTATTATACATTGAATACATATGAAAACAATACTTGATTCAATAACGTCATACAAAGTTCATGCTGAACAAACTACTAACAAAAATGTCTTCAGGGTTCTATATTCATATCATTCAAGAAAAAAGACTGAAAGATTTCAAATATCCAAATCATAATTTCAAACGGCTTTAAAGAAATGAAATTGATTCACAAATAATTCATAATATATGATTCAAGCAGAAAGGTGAAAAAATCTTGAAATAATAGAAATGATAGAGAACGGCAAACAACAGTCATTTAACAATAACCTTTCATCATTTTTTTTCTTGAAAGTAAGCCGACGGGAAATGCGAGTAGAACGAATTCTCTGGAGGAAATGGCGTGCTAAGAACATGACGTGCGACACACCACTGAAACAATGGGTTACGTTACCAGGATGTGACGTAGTGAGTGCCGCAGTTAGTGGCATGTCATTTGAGTTGTGTCGTAGGAGAGGTGAAGAGTGTGCAGAAGACACGTCTGTGGAGTCAGAGGCAGAAAGACCTACAGAGAGGAAGTAAATGTATGCTTTGTACAGTTTGTACAGTAAGCCTAATTTTACAATAAGTTACAGATAATACATATAAATGCAGTGCATAGTTTCAATAATAAAGCTGACATAAAATATCATATATTAGTGTGTAGAATTCATTCTAGATAAAACTATGATGTTATGTATACTACTTACTGTTTAATTCTTAATTATTATTTTTAAAGATTTATTTAATAATTTGGAAAAACAAACATTCATAATTTGCATGAATTAATTCTAATTTCATTAATTTACATATACAGACCATGACAAATAGATTTCCTAGTTCTCGGATACCGTCGAGATATCAAAATAAAATCACCTCTGCCTTGTATGTTTCCTATTATTCATATATGCCACACAAAAATACAATCAACTTGTAATAAATCCGCCTTGTTGATATATTACAGCTGGAAACTGATCAAAGAACGACAAATCCAACGGAGTTTAAATACTCAATTTTATTGCGCTATTTGATGTAGTTTTACATGGTAAATTTCAGTTTTCCAGGAATATATTTGTCCTTGTTGGTCGTCAAATACATTTCACTAATGCATACAAAGGACGTATTAAAAGGGATAACGACAGCTTGCGAGAACTTCCAGATATACCCAAAATAGAATCTATTGAACAACGATAAAGTCCGTGTCAGAAAAGACTAAATTGAAATTTGACATATTCTTTAAAGTATCTAACATCTGCGATTTGTTTGTAAATTCCACTGTTTGTCTTTTTTCTCTTGTTCCTTTTATCCATGGTGTTGCATGTCCGTCTTTAATTTATACGATTTTGTGGCTCTTTTTATTATCTCCTTATTTTTAATAAATAAAAGTACACAATGGTATACAAATACCAGACGACGTTAACAGTTACCTCTTCCCTCATCAGTTATTAGAAGTCAGTATCAGGGAACCAGAAAATATATTTAACATGACCTAAATACAGCAAGATGATGTTGAACGTAACATGAAATATGACATAAGCTAAGCATTAAGCCAAGGGATTTAAGCATTTAAGCAACTTGTGCACTATATACATACGATCCGTATCAGTCAGTGTCCCTAACGAACGTCTACGTCGTCCCATTCCTTCACTTTTGCTTGTCGGGAGCTTGAAAAAAAAATATTTATTACTTTAGTACAATTTGTTACATTGTCACGTGTCTTCATCAATTGTTGTTTTTTTGTCATGATTATATGTCTTTTCTCATTTAATTTCGTAAAGAATCGTTATAATTGTTATACAAATATAATTATTATTATATAATTAAAATTTGCAGTGTTACATTTACTTTGTATTATAAGCGCAAATTAATTATGCGTTAAATATCTTATTCTAAGAAAGTGATAGAGTCTTTTTCTATTACTCATCTAGCTCTCGAAATGAATAATGACATTCTTGTAAAATTTTTGAAAGCTCATTATTTAAGTGAATGTTAACGTCTAAATAGTCCAAATTAATATACTGATAAACCTTCTTACCTTCTGACGATTTGGTTTGGGTGATCCCTGAGAGTTACAATACAGGTTTGGTGATGCACACAGTTTCATGTCTGATGCACCACGTATGTCAGCTGGTAATAGTGTAGGCTTGGGTAATTCTACACCTGTTGTGACGTCATGTTCTCGTAAAAGATACCAATGTGGCATATTATCCATCACACCATTGACTAAAATTAAAGGTAATTATACGATGCTTTTATTATCTGTTTGTAGTGCTTAACAATTTTTTTTTCAGAATTTGAAGGACTCATGTGTAATTGTAACATAAAATATGATTTTATATTTTTGTTTCTAAATCTTGTTCCTTCAAGCATTGTTTTACCTAGTTTTCATAAATACATAGATATTGTTAAAACGTACTTTGTTCAAAAAAATTAAAATGAAATAAAGCAACACTTATCCAACAAATGAATTATAATTTTTCGTTAAAAAATTGTTTCAAATGTGTAGAAAAATCAAATATTTAATACAACACATACCCGACAAATCAATGATAACTTCTCCAAGGAAATCATTCGTTTTAAATCTGTCATAATCCCAGACTGTTATTTCTAACATTTTATTCTGAAGTTCCTCTCGATGTAAATCTTGAAACATTACTGTTTGATGCCACTGGGGATTCAAAGTTCGTGATATATGTTTCGATCTTCTCTTATTTTCCAGACTACAAAATATTTATTTCGTCAGTGGTATTTGAAAAATCAAAGATACAAACGACAGTTTTTCCTATATATCTTTTTTTTTTAAATATAAATCTAGTTGGTAATGATTATTTATGAAAGATGTCAATATAAAATTCATGAAATATACATTCGTTACATTAAATTTTGTCTTTGGCAATTTATAAATTTACTTTAACAACTATTGTAAGTAGTCTTGTAAATCAACTAAAATATGCTTAATTATAATACTCATAAGGTATTCTTCGTAGATATTCCACATTTAGTAAAAAGTAAAATCACAAAAATACCGAACTCCGAGGAAGATTCAAAACGGAAAGTCCATTATCAAATGGCAAAATCAAAAGCTCAAACACATCAAACGAATGGATAACAACTGTCATATTCCTGACTTGGTACAGGCATTTTCTTATGTAGAAAATGGTGGATCAAACCTGGTTTTATAGCTAGCTAAACCTCTCACTTATATGACAGTCTTCTTTTCCGAATAACAAAACGGGAAAAGAAAGGAATGTTATTTACCATCTGCCTGGAAGTAAATATATCTTGACAAAAGGTTGTTATTTACTATCTGCCTGGAAGTAAGTATATTTTGGCAAAAGAATGTTATTTACCATCTGCCTGGAAGTAAGTATATCTTGACAAAAGAATATTATTTACTATCTGCCTGGAAGTTAGTATATTTTGACAAAAGAATGTTATTTACCATCTGCCTGGAAGAAAGTATATTTTGACAAAAGAATGTTATTTACTATCTGCCTGGCAGTAAGTATATCTTGACAAAAGAATGTTATTTACTATCTGCCTGGAAGTAAGTATATCTTGACAAAAGAATGTTGTTTACCATCTGCCTTGAAGTAAGTATATCTTGACAAAAGAATGTTATTTACCATCTGCCAGGAAGTAAGTATATTTTGACAAAAGAATGTTATTTACCATCTGTCTGGAAGTAAGTATATTTTGACAAAAGAATGTTATTTACCATCTGCCTAGAAGTAAGTATATCTTGACAAAAGAATGTTATTTACCATCTGCCTGGAAGTAAGTATATCTTGACAAAAGAATGTTATTTACCATCTGCCAGGAAGTTAGTTTATTTTGACAAAAGAATGTTATTTACCATCTGCCTGGAATTAAGTATATTTTGACAAAAGAATGTTATTTACCATCTGCCTGGAAGTAAGTATATTTTGACAAAAGAATGTTATTTACCATCTGCCTGGAAGTAAGTTTTTTTTGACAAAAGAATGTTATTTACCATCTGCCTGGAAGTAAGTATATCTTGACAAAAGGGTCAGATAATCCATTAATATCTTTTGGCATCAGGTTTCTGGCTTGTATCAAGTGAACATTTAGAGTGTTGTCATAATCATCATGACTCAGTTGTAACTGAAATTTAAATTAATCAATCTGGAAGCAATGTATATACCAATTTAATAATAATAATGAGGATAAAAATTACCAGCAGTAGAGGGGAAATCTGAACAATCAATGATACTTGGCATAAAGAATACATTTTTGAAGAATTAAAAATTTCCTGTTAGTTATCAAAACAATAATACTTTTTTTGCATGACTGTCTGTATATAATTCTTACCTGTATTTCTCCCATGGTTCCACACACATTTTGAATACCCTAGAAATATGTAAAAATTTCCCAAAATAAATCTAAATCTAAATCAAAGGAAACAAACGCGCATCCCTATCTTCAGCCTTTTCACAATTCAAAATTAAATGATCTAAACACAAAAATAATTCAATCTGTATGGCATTTTGGTCACCTTAGTAGAGAACAATCTATAAAAAAGCAACGTTTTGGTTTGCTTAATACAATCTACTACTCATATTCATAATTTCGAAAATTTGGTCACTTTAATTGATTATAAAACAAGATTGTCTTATGTATTCCAGAATTGACTATTTGATAGCTGACATTCAAATGATACATAGAACCACATTCCTGTGGTTTTCCAGATTGTTCGTTTGATTTAATTAACTGTAAGAGAACTGATCTGGTTTAAAGAGCTCGTTAATATTCGTGACGATGACAATTACTAGCTTAAAGAAAACATGATATTCGTTTTTTATTTGTTTACAATTTTTTCAAATAACATTTTTACGAATATTGTCTTTTCATTTTCATTTGTTAACTAATTTCTGAGTCAAAACGAACAACCGCCATCAAATTAAAAAGGTCATCTCTGACGTAGATAATCTTCTCCCGAAACAGTAAATCTTTCACACCGATTTCTGTATTTTCCTTTCTTGCATGTTTCGCGTTGTTTCATTTCAATGTCACGGTAAACATTGACTTCATACGATATGCATTACAAACCACAACTTGGATTATCATTAATTTTAAGAAAACTGTAGATAATAAAATAAATATTATAGGCAAAGGGGGTAATGAAATAATTGCTATAGGCTAATGGGAAAGTTTGTGTGAACTTAACACTGGTTTTACAATACTGGAGGACATTTCGTCCCCAGGGGTATCATCAGCCAAATAGCCCGCACTTTGTGTTGATATGAAATATCATTAATAATGTATTTATCTGTAAATTTTCTGTTATAAAACTTTGAATTATTCGAAACACTACGGTTTTCTACTCCAAGGTATAATTGGATAGCCTTAATTGTATTTGGTACAACATTTTTGGATTTTGGAATTATCATGCATTTCAATTTCGTGTTTCATTTTTGCCTTCCGGGGCCTCTGTGGCCGAGTGGTCTAAGTAGTCGAACTACTGTATCACTAACCAGTCAACACTGAGGTTGTGAGTTCGAATTCCGCATGGGGCAGGTGCACTCGACTCCAATCTTAATTGACTAGGGTTGTCAGTTTTCCTACCGAAGGTCGGTGGTTCTCTCCGGGCACTCCGGCTTCCTCCACCAATAAAAACTGACCGCCACGAAATAGCACAATAGTGTTGAAAGTGGCGTTAAACACCAATCAATCAATCAATCAATCAATCATTTTTGCCTTCCACCTTTTTTTTTTATCAACGTCACTGATGAGTCGTATTCGTCCGGCGTAACAAACTATAAGCCTGGTATGTTTGAATTGTTTTCAACCTCACCACATTTTTTACTTGTCAGGCTATTTAGACCATGTATTGTCAATTGCTCTTTGTCTTTGTTTGTATGTATGTTTTTGTTTGAGGAGTTGTTTGTTGATGGTTGAGACGGTTTGCTGTACTTGTCGGTATTTTTTGCGATTTATTTTTTTTTTCCTTTTTATGTATCATATAGTTGTACATGCCTTTTCTGCATTTGTATTTGCCTTTGCATCTTTCATTTCTTTCTTTATTTCCCTCAAATCCTTTGATCTATTTCTATCAGATGAAGTAGATGTTTGTGATGAATTTGAAGGCGACGAAAGGCTTGGGGTGACGTATTCGTCATGTTGAGATGATGACTGAGATTCTGGTTGAGATCCAGCTAATGACTCGCCCTCTCTTATACCTTCTAACTGTGCTGCCAACTGTTTTGGATCAACTCCTTGGTTTGACTTAAGACATTTTTCTGATACAAAATTAAATCACATCAGTACATTTTGATCATAGATTAAGCTTTTTACCTTTAAATACATATTCTCCAATTTAAAGGTTACATTCTTTTTTTTCATATTGATATATAACGAAACAAACGAAAAAAATCTATATAATACTTTTTATCAATTGATAGTTCTCTTGTTAAAAGGGAAAACATTTTTTGTCTAAGTAATTGGAAAGAATTAGAATCTTTCTGAAGTACAAAATTCCAGTAGTATTGCAAATAAATATTACAAACGTTAATTTACCGTAAACTTCATCTGCAACATATTCCATGTTGTCATATGCTGCATTACGACCTCCTTTAGATTTGTCAATTGATTTGGCATGATGAGCAGATCTAAAAAATAAATTACAACTACTTTCTTCATTTTCACATTATTATTATTTTCAAAAATGACAACCTATTATATTAAGCAAAGTATACTTGATTGGAAAATTCATCGCGACGGTCTGAATACGCATACATGGTGTGTCAATGAGAGATCTATCAAACAAACCAATGCAATTAGGTCAATATTAGATATTGGTCTTTATCACATACCAAGCTTTTATAACATTAACGGTACCCATTGTACTGCACCAGATGCGCATCTAAGTTGCAAATTATGTTTGTTTCCATTACATATATTTTTGACATTTCCTTGTCATACATTGTGTAATAGCAAAATATCTACCATAACGAATATTAGTTTCAATTTATTTAAAACCGTGTATTATATGTCTCAAAATCCAATTTAAATCCTACATGTACTTGAAAATGAAATACTTACGGTTTCACAACAAGTTCTATCTCTACATTTGGAGTATTGATAATTCTTTGTACGTCCTCGTATGTCTTGTTGGATAATTCAATACCATTCCATTCAAGGATTTGATCACCTAATATAAGACAGAACAAGCAAGCATTATGGATTTTTAAAATAAGTTATTTAAAAATAGAACAATATCTGAATTTGAAAATACTGAATAAGTCTTATCATCAAATATAATATAATTTGCCTTCCATTGAGAAAACTAAATCTAAACACCCACGACATGTCAGTAGTTTAAATATTGGAAAGATGGCTTATTGAATGCGATGTAGCAGAAGAATATGTCTCCTTAAATGACTTATCGAAGGCAAATTTGAATTCTTTTCTGTAGGTTTCCAAAACTTGTTTCTGTTTATAAGGCATGTTAAGCTATATGAAACGTCATTATCAAATCTTTGCTTTTGTTGTGTTTGTCTTTTTTCAATTTTGTGTGCATCTAATCAATAAGATATATATTATAGATTTGGCTAGTTTTAACAATTTACAATATTAAACATGTGTTGAGATAACTTAAATGTTTACCTTCTTTGAGTTCTCCGTGCAGTTGGTCAGCAACCCCACCAGGAAAAATTGCGGTAACAAAAGCACCAGATTCAGTCGTTCCTTTGACTGTTTTGCCACCCACTATTTTCATCCCTATACCATTACCAGCTTTAAAAGATGGAATAAGGAAGACGCTAATGAGATTCATTGCTTATTCAAGTGTTCTGCTTTCTTGTCTAGAGACAGGATACTTTGTAAATCTTTGAAATCTCTTTGATAAGACACGTTCAATTATTTGTTAAATTTAAAACATAAATATATTTGTTGAAAGTAAAAACCACTCTGAATTATAGTTTTATTATATAAATACAAATATTAAAAATTTATTTGCAATATTAATGGAGCATATTGATGTAATATGAAAATGTTATTGACCACATGAAAACGTCAAATATACCATTACATTGCCAGGTAAATCTTACAACAACAAAAATATTACACGAAAGGTGTGTACGTTAACAAAGAACATTTTATAAAAAAGGGTTTTATTGTTTTTCTTCATCCACAAATATCCTATTCGAAGGTCTAGATGAGGGAAGGGGTCTTCATTTTTGTATTCTTTAACAGTTTTAGCCACCATTTTTCTTTACTCAATATTTTTTGGCCCAACATTCTCTATACCTTATATTTTAGCAACCGATTATTTTTTATTCTTTTTTTTTTTTGCCTATTTTCCTATATTTTGTATTCGAACCTCATCCATGTCGTTTAAATGAAGATACGTTTTTATTATATAATCGTTTGCGAATTAACATGCCTCAAAGTTCAATATATATCGTTGTCCGTCCGAAATGCTTAAATCTAAATATCGAATGAAAAGAGATAAATAAAAATGCTTTTAATTGTTTTTATTCAGATTGAAATACCTTTAATTGATTTATCCTTCGGATCACGCGTCAGCAGTATCCTTTTTATTCCAAGGTCATACTTTCTCCTTGGTGCTGGCGCAGGCTGCAAAATATAGTCAATTTAACGTCTTCACTTTATTATTTTTTTTCAAAACAACACTCAGGTACTGCTAGTCATAAATTAGTTAATTAATGTTTTGTTTCAAGCAATCCATGCATTTCTTTTATATGTGTATTCATATTTTGTTAAATCCCCAAAATAAGAATACTGCAATGCATTTTCAACTGCCTTGTCTTCACCTTAAACAAATCTCAAAATAAAATATTGTCCGAGAATCGGTCAGAAATGGATGGGGGAAAATGCCTCGGTCGCTTTTTCAAACCTTGTGATTAAATTAATCAGTGGCTACCATGACATCTATCAATGGATTAAAGTATTGAAAAATAGAACAAGTAAGTGTCATCTGTATCAGTTAACTGGCCAGTAATTTGTAGAGATATTTTAAAAGATGGTATATCATATCTCTTTGCGACTGAATAGTGAGTCATTAATTTGTGAATCAATTTTACGACGATCTTAACAAATTATAGGTCGAATGACCGGGAAGGAAATAAACACGTCAAATGGAGACTTTTTACACTCGCTCGTACGGATTATTTCATTAATACATTAATACATTGTAATATTTAGTACATGAGTCACGATGGGACAAACACTTTGATAATATGAGTTCGATCTTATTAACAGCAATTAAAACACGATCAGGTATAAATGTACAAATTGAAACTACTACTTACAATATTCCTATAATGGATATATTTCAATACGTAGGTTTTGATAATCATGTTAGTGTTAAAACGTTACCTGTTTCTTTCTGTCTTTTTGTTTCAATATTGTAACACCACCTTCAAGCTTGTGTTTCATCAACGGTTCATCAGCATCAACACTGTTGTCGCTTTCAACACGGTGCATACCATTTAACAGGTCTAAACAAAGAGATCCAGCTATATAGCTATTCATGATATACCTTATATTGCTACGCTTTGGATAATAGACATCTCTAATACAATATGTGTTTTCTTACTCTATTTTAAGTATATATTTATTACAGTTGCTTAGATCATCCTAATTGAAAGCATCATGACTGCATAACATAATTTATTATGCCATTTCAACATTACGAACGTTTTATTTAGAAAAAATCAAGGAGGCTGAATCAATATCCATGTTCAAATATTAGAGATATTTACTTATTATTATTATTATTATTATTATTATTAATAAAAAATGTTTTGCTCATAGCAGTTTCTTACCATCACTAGTGATATTATACTCTGCTGAAACAGGTCGACTACCAGTGCCTATTTCATGAATTATCTTCCGCGAACGTGCCTTGACGTCGTCAAGAAGAGGCATTGCAGGTGTAGAATCACTAGGTGGGCTAGCTTCAGTATCGGAAAAAGCACCACCCGTTGCAGATACATATTCTGCTTGTTTCGTATGAAGTTCGGGTAAAGTAACACTACTGTGCATGCTAAGGTCATTCCCATGATGAGGCCGTAAATAAAAATCAACTTTTTGTTTACCAGGCCTTACTTCTTTTTTATCTTCAACATTTCCTTGATATATATACGGACTTGAATGTGCACTAAGATCTGGTCCTCGACTTCGCTTGGTCCGTTCTTGTTTGTGAGCCAGATATTCTGATGAACTATAACTGGTTTCTGTTTCCCAGCGTCCTTGTTGAGAATCTTTATCTTCATCTGAATCATCATCATCCAAAGGTTTTATGATACCCGTAGGGATTGGTCGCATAATTGCATACATATTTGTAGACTTTTTGGGAATATCGTCATAACTATGAGCCATCACTTGACCGCTACGCGTTAACTGGAAAAGTTCATTTTGAAGCTTACTTGTCTCTTCTAATTGCCTTTTACGTCGTTCAATTTCGTTTTGAAGTTGTAATTTTCTTTGTTCTCTAGCTTTTCTTTCCTCGTCATCGGACAAGTCTAAAAGAGCAGGTTTGTTTTGAACACGTTCTGGAATGTGAGTTTCGGAATGACTTTTTGGTTTCATATCTGGTCGTAATACTTTTGAATAAACATTCCGTCCCTGAAATTTTGTACTTTCTTTAGGTTGCACAGACATTTTTGTATGAATAGGTATTGTTTGTTGTCTAACATCCATTATCGGTTCCGATCGCGTGCTATCCGTGTCACTCAATCCAGAAAGGCTACTGTCATCTGCTACAAGTCTAAATAGAGATGTCTCTTTGTGATCCTTGCCTTTGATTTGCATATCTCCCTCAATATCTTTGTCCTCTTTAATGGGTGAAAATTTCGAAATCATAGGATCAGAAGATTGCCGTTTATGCCTAGATTTACGTGGAGCTACTTGCGGTGACGTAGGAACACGTTTTTTACCATTTTGATTTGTTGGTTGCTTACTTGTTTTTGGTGAAAGAGTTCTTTTTGCTTGTAATTTAGCATATTCCCTGCTAAGCTTTAATTCTCCTATTTGCATTTGTAATGCACGTATCTCCTCAAGTTCTTCAATTCTTGTACGTCTCCCTTCCGTTACACGTCTCAGTTCATCCTGTAATCTTCTTTTCAACGATTTCATAGCTTGTGTAATTGGAGCTCCATAAATATTAATCATTGAATCAATAATTGCATCTGTTTCGTCTTTATCCTTTAAATATTGGTCAATATTTCTCTCGACATTTGTAACTTTCTCGCCAGCACAGGCAATAGCTGGAATATTCGCTTTAATATCTTCATTATACAATTCTTTGATATTTTTATCACTGTATGATACCTCAGATGGAAGATAATTTCCGTTCCATTTGTCAAGAGTAGGTTTGTCTAAGTTATTCATATTCTTACGATGTCTTGTAAACATGGCAACTTCTATGTCGTCTTCATTCATAGATTCATCGCTCGTGGATGAAGGAGTTGCATAACCTCTAGGTTTTCTTTTGTGATCTTGTTTTAAATGCTGCTTTTTATGAACATTATTTTGGCCTTTCGTTCTACTAGGTATTTCCTCTGTCAAAGGAATAGGTGGTAGCTTTCGTCTTCCTTTCTTTTGTTCTGTGGCTGAAATCTGTAAAATAATTAGAAAATGTTCGTATTATTTTTATGCAATCAATCCAAGAATTACAGACCAATTCTGCTGTTCGGTGTGAGCCAAGGCTCCGTGTTGAAGGCCGTACTTTGACCTATTAAGGTTTACTTTTACAAATTGTGACTTGGATGGAGAGTTGTCTCATTGGCACTCATACCACATCTTCTTATAATTATCCAAAGCTTCATTTGAAACACAATTTGTAATAGTGTATCTTTGAAAAAAAAGCAATGCTTAATTGTGAACTTTCCATTTCATCCTTACACACTGTTTTCAATGCATTCTTTCTGTATAAAGAGGTTATAAGTACATGTCCTGCATTTGTTCGACCTTTATAAACGTAGTCGACTTCGTCGCTATGCAAACTAAAGCTATTAATATTACTAATGAAGATAATATTCAGATGATTTGAAGAAGTAAAACTAACTTACATCAGAATTGTCCTAAGGTAAAAACACACTTTCACAAATATATCTAAGTGTGTATATCAAGAAACGAAGTTATGGTGTGAACAAAAACTACCCATTAGTCTAAGCTGCCTGATAAAAAACATCAAATTTATGACAAGCTCAAAACTGCTCTGAAACTATTCGCAACGCATTCGTACACAACAATATCAAACTAAAAACAATACAAAACTATTTACGAGAATCCTTGGACAAATGACTGGATTGCCAGAATTCAAACCTTTCGACATCATATCGATCATTAGATAAAAATTAGTATATCGATTTTAACTTTCAATTTTTCTGTGAATTTACTGTTTATAAGATGATTATTTATTCGAAACACTTAAGGTATTTCAAACCCCAGCCAAAGTATGCCTTAGACAGATTTGGAGAAACATTTTAGGATTTTTGAATTTTAATGCTTCAACTTCGTATTTGATTTGGTATTCAAACTGTTTTGATTCAAGCGCCAGTGCAAAGTTTTGTGCAGTCGGGCGCACTAAATTATAAGCCTGGTAAGTTAGATGAAACGTTATAGAGAGTAAAAAATACAGCTTAATAAAGGTAATACTGTTCTTATTAGACTTTCACAGATGATATTAAAAACGATCGTTTGGAGGTAAAAAGGGTGAGTTGTGGTCAAAGCACAAAGAGATTTTTGTGTGATTTTTTTCGGAATCTCGCGGTATTATTTTAAACCTGTTAAACAACTGTTACAAATTATCATGAAGAATAAGAAATAAACTGTACATAGCAGGCAATTAAACGTGTAAGTTGAAAAGAGAGACAACTCATGCTCAGAGGATAAAATGAGAATCAATAGTCTACAAGTCATTACACACAAAACTAAAGACAGATCTACTCGAACCCAAAACGATTCCGGGGGTTGATTTAAATGCTCAAGTTAAGAGAGCTACCATTTGATTTTTATGGGGGGGGGGGGGGGGGGGTTGCTAGGATGAAATTTGAAAAAAAAGGCAGGACAGGAGTTTTGAGTAAAAAAAAGGGAGGATGAGCAACTTGGCAAAAAAAAAGGAAGGATGACAATTTATGTAAAAAAAGTCAGGATAAACAAATAAAAAAAAGGCAGGACCGAATAGAGTGAAAAATAGAAAGGCAGGACAGAGATTACAACTAAAAAAAATGCCCCCCTTCCCCCATAAAAATTTCTTCGGATACCGTCTATATCTCATGTCAATGTAATCGGTTGTATTTCGTTATTAAAAATGAAGTGAAATAATGATTGATTTGTTGCTACACTATCTGGAACATAATAAAAACTTTGATTACGATGTTGGATCTACATTATTCAATTAGCCGATTTCCTGAAATATACATAAAACTCCTAAAATCAATAAGATCTCTCTATAATGCAAATGATATATTTTACAGTTTCACCACTGCCTTATACTAGGCACGAAGAAAAAAGATACATGATTGAAAAATAATAAAATACAGCTTATTATAATTTGTTTTACATTAATTAGCTATGAAAAATGCAACAACTACAAAAATACATCGAAAGGACGACACACGATAAACAAATTAGAAATGATAAATGCAAATATAATGAACAATTAAACCAATTTAGGAATTATTATTCCTATGTCTGTTAAACATATGGACCATACATGAAACTTTTTTTTTCAATTTTGTCTTTTAATAAATTAAACCAATGACTCATAAAAAAGAGAAAAATGCATCCCTACTGTGCATGTTGACAAATCCCTGACTAAGTACATAAAAAAGGCATGAATATGAATTACGTGACCATAGATGAAATTTGAATTTTTAAATTGAGAAAATTATACTTAGGAATAATTCATCGTATAACTGCATTTCAGTCGGAAATAACGCCATATTATTAAAATGTAAGCATGAGGTTTTTCGATGAAACTCAGTTACCTGGTAAATTACACTGAGTGTTTGAATAATTTTCGTATTACCTGTTCAAATGTTTTGACCTTATCTTTGACCTTTGTGTGTGAAACTTCTTTATGCCAATCTTTTACAGACGTGGGTGTGATTTTATTAATAATAAAATTGTCATCGTCAAAATCAGTTCCCGGTGATGAAGGTGAATGCGGTTTAGGTGGAGAAGAATCAGAGTCGGGAGGTGTTACGGGAGATGGATACATGTATAAATCCCTATCTGGAGACGAAGATGGCGAAACCGATGTACTGTCGGAATAATCACGCTTCAATGATGACCTAGATTCTGGACTCGGTGGTGAATCTAAAACTCTGTATTGGGGGGACACATTACACTCCTCAGCTTCAATATGCTGAATTAGTAAGGGATTAGGTTTGGCTTTAAGGTGTTTCGTTTTCAAACGCCTTTCCTCGGATTCTTGTCTCTGTAAGCTATTTTCCGAACTACGATCAGATATCTTGTTAATTTTATCGTCTGATTTTGTTGTATGTTTCATCCTCCTAGTCATATTATCTGATTTGTGCAAATCCAGCTTAGAAGTTGGTTTAAGTGGTTCAATTACATCGTCTACTGCCGATATATTTGGATTGAACTTATGAGATTCCAAAGAGTTTGACCGTTTTTCAACCATTTTTCTTACATCAACTGGTTGTTTATGATCTTTATTTTCTACTACGGTTGACACCTTTACCGGTTTGTTTGGTGCTTCATCAAGAGAAGATGATTTAGTAACTCTTGAATGAACACCAACTGCTTTTGTTACTGATGCTGTGTCAATAACTTTACTTTCCTCTATAGTTTTAGTATCAACAACTCTTTTCGGTGAGGATTTTGCTTTTATTGCATCAACTGGTAATGGGGGGAGGGGCTTTTTCTTCCGAGATTCTGACACCATCTCCGGTGTGGGTTCCGGCAATTTTCGTCTTTGCTTAGGAGTTGGTGACACATCTTGCTTTATCGGCACGTTTGTCGACATATGTGACACATTTTGCTTTATTGGCAGGTCCGTCGACATGTTTTGAGTAGGTTGAATGTATACATTTCGATAAGGATCTTTATTCTCGCTTGACATTTTAGAATCGACTAAAACACACGATACAGAAGGGGTCGATGTCACAACACTTCCTTGTTGAACAGTTGAATCTGTTCGTGAAACACATGAAAAAGGGATTTCAGAAATTTCTTCCTTCTTTTTCGCACCTTCATCTTTTTCACAACGCTCTAATTGATCGCCATTTATAACATTATTATTTTGCACTAGCTTACAGATATCTTCTACTCGTTCGTAACGTTTTAATCCATAATATGCCAAAGAATCGTCCTGTTCATTTATCGGTTTGAAATATTGTTTATCCGTTGTTTCATCCTCGTCTTCCTCTTGCGATTCCCTTCTCCTTCTTTCTTCTTCTTGTTTTTCTAACATATCTACTTGTTCAGCTTCTTCCACAGACGGTGAAACATCTAAAATTGGTGACAAATCGATAACGGGGGACCAGTCGGTAGATGGTGGTCTCGCCTTTTGTCGTCTGCTCCCTTGATAATCAATTGGTTTTGAAGCGGGATCAGCTAGCTCTATTGGTTCTTCTGGGATCACCGGATTATCGTAAATGCCAGGAGAAACTGGTGAAGAACTTCCATTACTGTCCTGTGAATCTGGAGACAATCGATAGTTATCTCCCATTGAATATGCATCCAAATTTGTAGGAGATATTGTCATTTGCGTTAAATTAGCAGTATCGTTTGCAATGGAAGCGGCAAAAGAAGCAAGATCCATTACTGCAGCTGACTGTGGAATGCCAATCTTTTCCCGGTGATTAGAAAATATAATTTCATCTCCACGCCTTGCAAAAATAAATTCATCATCACTACTATCAGTGATTAACTGATCTTCCGGTGAGTTTGAACCACTATCAGCAGAATATCCAGAACCAAAATACTCATTCTGTTTCAATTGAGTTAATGTTTTGTTTTGTTGCTCAAAGTTTGCAAATTGTCCAGGAGGAGGAGTAACTTCTGTAAAGTTGAACTGATTTTCTTTTGGGGAAGACGCTGGTGATGTCACGTTTCGTTTTTTTCCTGGATATGAATCCCTACGTCGTGGAGAAAATGGTGGACTATCTAGACCCTCTCTCCAACTCGGACTTCTTGGTGCATGTGGACTACATTTGTTATTGTCACTGTGAACTTCAGAGTCTGACTTTTCAGTGTGATTCCAACTTTCTTCGGATGATTCGCCTTTAAAGTCTCTCATTTCTTCTGCAAAGGCACTGGCCGCTAACGCAACACGAGCCTCGTCTAACGAAGCAAACGGTGCTAGCCTATTTTCAGTGTCCGTACTTAAAGCACTATCCGAGGTATCGTCATCTGATGACGTAGCACTCTGGGATTGGTTGAGATTTAAAGAAAGCGGACGATGTTTTCTGTAAAGTCTGCTGTCATCACTACTTCCGATGCTCATCATGGAATAATCATCACTGACATCATCTGTATCTACTCCGTCACCTTGGTAATATTGCATAGAAACATCCTCCATATCAACGTCTGACGTAATGTCTGATAATTCGGAATCACTCTGTGTTTTCTGTTTCATACCTGAAAAAGAGCAAAAAAACATTGAATATCTACATTACTAGATAAAATAATTACATTTTTTATCCTCGTATCGATATTGATTCTGACGTTGCCTATTGTATATGAAGCCATTATTTTAATGTTTGCGCTATTTTTAAATAATTTCAAAATATTTTTTTTATGATATTTTCAATAATTTTCTATGGTTGCGGAATACATGTCTCTCCCTTCTAAAAAAAAGTAACGATTCTAGGAGCTGAACTAAGTTCATATATTCAGTAAATACAGTCAGTATATAATAGAAGTATACCACCTAATATATAACCTTCTTTTGAAACTTGATGTATAAAATCAGTTTTCATTTTTTTGTGATGTGCGGTTGTTGCATCATTGACTTTTTTTCTGCATCGTAATTTATTCATTTATATTTTTAATAGACTTTTCTAAAGATGCTGATATCATTTGGGTTTGTTTTTTTTTTCATTCTTTTTTATATAATCTATTGCTTATATTCAATTTTATCTGACAAATATGCAATGACCGTTAAAAACATGGTACAGTATCTATGGTCAGTTTTGGTCTTAGTTGTCAATAATTGTCATTTTCGTATGGACAGGCGAATTCAAATTATTATTTTTTTTTTCATATCTAATCGGCTTCCATATCTTCATAATTTTTTTTTTCCAAAAAACATTTCTAATATATATATATATATATATATATATATATATATATTCACACAAGTCTAAATTGAAAACAACGTTCAAACCTATGATTGCGTTGGATAAAAACCGCAATTTTTATACGTGTGCATGCAAAACAAATTTCTTGGTAGAGGGGTCTAAATACAGCACAAACAACATTTTCCAAAAGACCAAATGAGTGAAAAAGTATATTTTAACAAAACGCATTTGACTAGCAGGTCGAACAACTGATTTTCTTAAACCCTGCTGACTGCCAATGGCGTATATATATATATATATCTTAGACTTTATGGCACAAGTGTTTTAAATACTAGAATTATACCTTTGACTTTATGACACTAGTGTTTTAAACACTAGAATTAACTACGCAGTTCTTTACAACGTCTAAAGCAAATCGATTAAAAAGAGAAAAATTGTGCATTTACAAGCATATTGATAAAAACTAAAATAAAGGATAAAATAATACTGCTAAATAGATCGTTAAAAGAAATATAACTTAACGAGCAATGTTCTATTTAAGAAATATGTTTTTCAAAGCAATTTTTGTCTTTATTTTCATCATATATATTTGTTTGTGAGGATCTGAGGACAAAGATTGGTGAATTGTAGTTTTCCTATAAAATTAATTCAAATTTATGAAGAACATGTATTTACTCAGTTAGGTGCGTTAAAATCAGTATCTTACATACTAGTATCCAATATAATTTTTTTTTCAGTAAATGTGGTATCCTATTGTTTATCAATAAAACGAGTTTGAAATAAAAGAAAAAGTTGTAATTCCAATGTTAAACTTATAATAAAGCTATATGAGCATATCATCAAAAAGAAAATGCATTTGAAATTAAACCAAACCGATAAGTGTTAACATTGAAAATGATGAAGAAAAGATAATCACCACAAGATCCTGCCATAGTCCGCAAAACACCTGAAAGTGAGTTTGATAATGCAATGTCCTTTGATGTCAAAATCGTGTTTTGAAGGGGGGTTCTATCACTTAACTATACAACAAGCCATATTAGATATATAAACAAAAAACATAAATTACAAGAAAAATAAGTGACCTTTAAAGTTTTTGTCGACGCGCGGGAGACGTTTTCTCTTTAGGTTTGAGCGTTCCTGGTGACGAAAAATCCAGAAAAGCTCTTCGGGTGCACGAGATTTGTAAAGTGTTGATTTCATTTACCAGCACTGGGTCGATACCGCTGCTTGTGGACTGTTAGTCCCCGGGGGGGGGGGGGGGGTATCATCAGCTCAGTAGTCAATACTTCGGTACTGACATGATTTATACCGTATACTAATTTAAAATTCCCAATTCATAAATTAAGAAATTATTATGAAACTAAGGTTCCAACTCCCTCGGACAAATTTGACCTTAGATGAATTCGGCTATTCTGTTTATGCCGTTTTGGGTAATAAAGCTCTTAACGTTGCATCGTATTTACGCATCACTGGCTGTCTAATGTTTTAAAAGTGTGAGCGTTCCTGATGAAGGTAAATCTAGAAATACCCTTCGAATTTTAGAAAGTGTTTATATCGTTTTCTGAAAGTTGTTGCGGTTTTTTTTTATATGAACATTAGCTCTATCTAAGTATCCCCTTTTAATTAAATGAATGCAAATTCTTCCAGAACATGCAAGTAACCATTACCGTTTTATTTTTGCATTTTCATTTCTTATATTTTCTCGAAAATTGCAGTCGCTTAAATTTTGACGTTTTAAAAATCTTTATGGATGAAAAAGAAAGAGAAGATCTAACTGTTGTTGTGTTATAACATGTAAATTATATAACCTAAGTGATTTACGTTATTTGCCATGTTAAAAGGTAGACTCGATTTACTAGTATGTGGTCGGTAGTTTATCCTTGGCACTGATCGTTATCAAATTATACGGTTGTATAGATTTTTCATTTTTTTCAAATAAACTCAAAATAACAAAAGTTTTTTCAACTTCTCAACTATTTCTGAAAATCGAATAGACATTTATACGTTTTTTTCTGTGTATTTTGTGTGATTGTTATTGTTTTTGTTTAGACTTTTTGTCGTCTTTTGGAAGTTTGTGCATCGTAAGTCTTTATTTATTTGGTTTGTTTCTAAATACACAGTTCTTTATATTCATCTTTAGAGTAGTATTCTTTGATTAACATTTGGACGTGTCTTATTTTTCACTTTTGAGATTAGAGTTAACTTCGCTGTACAATCTGTATTTAAACCGCTTTCAAAATTCGTTCATGTTGTCATTTGAAAAGTAAAGAATAATTATATAGTTAAACTCTTTAAAGTTTTAATATATGATTGACAATTACCTTTGATTCTGGAAGTACCTGACGAGGTAGATTGAACGTCACATGAGTCTGGACTGTCTAACGACGGTTGAGCTGAAGACTTGGTGTCTTTACGGGGAATATTTTCCTGACTGCCCTGATGGCTTTTTCCGGATTCTGCTATTGATCCGAGATGTTTTCCTGGATTTGTATGACTAACAATTGGATCTGGAAGTGATATTTGTCTTTTTAATTTTCTAAATCCTCTATGGTGTTCAGTGGGAGATACTTCAACTCGGTCTGCTGATATTGAACGCTCTAAAGGTGGCCTAGAATTCTGCAAAAAAAAAATATCAATTGATTACATAAACTCCTCAATAAATCAACGTTGACACTCAACCATGTGCTAGGATACTTTTCTTGAAATTTATTTTCATGTAATTAGATTATATTTCTGCCGCAAATATGACGAGTTACACTCGAAGAAGGCCAAAAACGAACAAGAAAACACATGATCTGAAATATCGTACAAACAGCCTTATGTTATACTCAATATGCAGATGCTGCTGGAATGTTGCTACTGAAATATGCAAAATTCATATTGAAAAAAAATTAACTCGTTCTGTTTGTCGCAAGGTTTAGTTCTGAATCGACCCTGATTGTCCATTTCTTTGTGTGTATGAAGGTACCTTTATTATTTTTTACTTGACTAATGTAGTCCGAACTTTGTTTTAAGTCTTGAATTAAGTTACCTGCGTAAAATTGATTTTACTATTCCATGCGAGGGAATTTGATTGTTTATAATCGAACAGATCTTTCAATTTTTTTTCAAAATCAACAACCCCCAAAGCAAACACTAAGTTAAAGTTAACTATATATCAACGAAAGGACATGTGGGATTTACATCGATGAGGAAGCAATAAAACGATACAAACACACAAAACATACCAAAAGGTCAACATATATAGATTCAGTTTTTGCAATTAACTAAAACAGTCATCTTGTATTTATATTGTGTCATAGATCAAATTTATTCGTTCAGTGTATGTTTACTTAATTGTTTTTGTTTATATGTCTTTTTGATCGAGGTAAGCCATTTCAATTGATATTTATAGTGTGTTTCTTTATGTTGTAATGTTACAATACTGTTTCAGGTTAGGGTGGAGGTTGGCGCCTGTTAAAACTTTTAAACCCGCTGAATTTGTATGCACCTGTCGTAAGTCAGGAGTCTGTTGTTCAGTGGTTGTTGTTTGTTTTGATGTCGTTCATAAATGTTTCTCGTTTCTCGTTTTTATATAGATTAATCCGTTGGTTTTCCTGTTTGAATGTTTTTTACACTAGTCATTTTGAGGCCATTTGTAGCTTGCTGTTCGTTGTGAGCCAATGCTCCTTGTTGAAGGACGTACTTTAACCTATAATTGTTTATTTTTAACACATTGTGACTTGGATGGAGAGTTTTCTCATTGACACTCATACCACATCTTCTTATTTATATCTGTTGATTTAAATAATCACAGGTAACTGAAACAAATGAAATGAAAGACACCATTTTTTATCAAATCCGTTGATGTAAACAACATGAAAGCTAGCCAATAAAATAAAAAATGTTCGAAACGATTTCTGTGGTATCAGGAAATAAAATTTCAAATACATGAATTTTGTGTATTTTTTAAATAAAATTATTATAAACCAAATACATATTTGATTGATTTCTTTGTATTAGTGTTTGTTCAGTTCAAACCTTGTACACCTAAAAAGTACTTTTCGATACTGACCGTAAACATTTCTAACCGGGATTGTATCTCTCTTTCTAGAGGGACGGTATCAGACACTTCAACACCAGGATGCCACAACCCTGTACTTAGCACCAGCATACGTCTTTTCTGACATACTGTACAAACCCACTCCTGTAGCTGAAGACAAAGACATTACAAATATTATAAAAAAAAGTATGTTAAGCCCTTTTCAACTTATTTTTATAGTTTGTTGTTGTACTGTTACATCACTGTCCCAGGTTAGGGGGAGGGTTGAGCGCTCACAAATATGTTTAACCCTGCCACATTCTTTATGTCCCAAGTCAGGAGACTGTAGTTCGGTGGTTGTCGTTGGTTCATGTATGTCACACTTTTTTTTCGTAAATTGTTTAGTTATAAATTAGGCCGTTAGTTTTCTCAATTGAATTGTTTCCTATTTTTCATGTCGGGGCCTTTTATAGCTGACTACACACTACACAGTATGGGTTTTTTCTCATTATTGAAGGCCACACAGAAGGTTGCCTATAATTGCTTACATCCACTTCATTGGAACTTTGTTGTATAGTTGTCTCATTGGCAATCACACCACATCTCCTTTTTTTATATGTGTATCGTCAAATTCATTCATTTTATTTTGATATAACAAGCAAATAATATATATTGATTTGTATAATAAATAGCGTTGGTCAATTAGATTTGTCTATATTGTTTTGGTACTCCAGACACTTGGGTCTATGTTTATATATTAGTAATTGTCTGCAAGTCAAATCTGAGCAAATGATAAATTCTGTGATGCGACTACATAAGACAATAAATTGTGAATTTCATTAGATAAGGGTGTCGTAATAAGTCAATCAAATAATTATTGTTGAAGTAAGCCATTTGCCTGAACAAATAAAGTAGTGCAGTACATATAAACTACTATAAATCAGAAAATTGCGATGGAATATGTTTCGCAAAAATTAAAAAGTCGCATTTTAAATTTCGATAGCACTATTTGTATTCAGCATTTATTCAACAATCATCGCAATCTAAATGCACGTAGAAATTTTTGAATTTACTGTATACAAAATGCAAATACTATACGAATATTGTGTATTGTTATCCTGATTTTTATCTTAAACGGTATGATGTGAAGATTTTCAAGTCGATATATAAGTACCAGCACAAGCAAAGTAATACATCCATTTTCAACAAAATAAATGGTAGTGTGTTTGTGTTAAATACTCTTCAAGTTATTCATAAAATATAACAAAAGCGGCATTATATCATAAGATACCGTGAATTCTGTTAAATTTAAAGTTATTTCAAATCGAAGGTCAGCATGAGCCCTAAGGAGAAGTTATGATAGAGGAAATATCACGAAAAAGTGCGGCCTAATACTTTTATTTGATAATGCTCTTTTAGAATAATGTTCATCGCAAATCGAACAAAATGTCCACTGCCTTAAATATGCACGGGAATGAAAGTACTGGGAGTTATTTATAACAATAGTAATGCATAATTGATTAAACCGACTTTTTCCTGCATTCCAAAGAGACAAATGGCAATGCTTGATAACATCTGATTGTGCCAGGAGTACTATCTAATAAATAAAATGGTTCTCGTTTTGTTGTTTTTTCACAAGCAGCAAATATGTATGTTTTAAATGAATCTGTGTTGATATTGTCCAGAATAGCTATGATATAAGTGAAACATATATATAAAGAAATTCTATATATAAAAATTCTGATATATTTTTAACAACTACGCATGTATTTTTTTATCAGAAAGGACAGTAAAATGAGAAATTGTGGAAAACTATCTGTTGAGGCTCAATACTAGATTTCTAAGAATAATTAATCAACGTAAAATCAAGAGAACTCCAGAATATATTAAATTAATACACGACTCATAAGGAAAATCAATTGTGCCCGGACTTCCACATCTGTAAACAGATAAACTTATTTTGAGCTGTATATATCTAATCTTTTCCTTAGACTTTGATACTTCTTAAGTAAATGTCGTAATTTCTACTCTATTTATCTTATGTAATAATTTCAAATTTTTAATCTGCATATTCTTTACCTTTGTGTTGAGTGAGCTTTCAAACTTTCCACATTCTGAGCAAGTCATATTTTGACAGTCTACACAAACATGTTGCCATTTTCTTGGATTTTTATCATCCAATTTAAGTTCATTTCTCAAGCAAACCGGACACAACATAATATCTGAAGCTTCTGGTTCCGCGGCTATTGTTAATTCTTCTACTGTCATGGCTGTATTCAGATAATCTTCCTCCAAATGTCTGCAATACACATCACTGTTGTATATTAAATAACATCTCAGATATAGGGGTTGGATCAATAATGCTGTTTTGAAACTAATTTTCTTTACATTTAGGAAAACACATTTAGCAAATAGAATTATAATTCTGATTATATGTTTTTCAATAAAATAATATTTGATACTAAATTGCAAGATCAAAACGTGAGGGACTAGGGTCTGTAGTGGATACAGTAAGTTGTAAACTGGCATCAAAATTTTATTGCATGTCTGGATTCCGAATTGTTGAAATATAAAACTTCTATATCAACCCTGTGATATATTAATACTATGTATGGATGTGTATTTTAAACAAAAATATTAACAATAGGCCTACATTTTAAATTTTCTGTTTTCCTATTGGCTAAACAACAGGACACGTGGTTTGTAACAAACTTTCATATCGCATGAAAATCAATACACGGTAAACAATGTAATTAACTTAAAGGCAACTATGAAAGAATAATAAATTTTTAATAATAATGGTTATTTATTATTATTCTATTTACTAGATATTTAATTATGTATGCCGATTTGTAAAGTTTTAAAAGATAAGAAAGTAAGTGATGCAGTACCTATTTTTGATTTAATCAATAAGCACTTCCGCGCAGGTAAAATGTGCCACAAATGTACGTATGATTAAAAATACGCATTTAGTTATAATATGAAAAAATAGATGTGGTATAGTTACAAAATAGTAACCTATACTTCAAGGACAAAATGACGTTAACGTGATTTTTACTTTTAATTAGGCATAGTATGCTGACATTAGTGGTCAAAAGAAACGGTATTTAAAAAATATTGGAAATCTTTAGATAAACGCTGTTAAAAAGGAATCTCATCGCAATAAAATAAAACGAGAAAAAGTAACTTCAGCGTGATAAAATGCAATTAAGTTGTACAACATTTGCAAAGAACCTGCATTAGTTTAGGAGCCAGCTGAAACCCGCCTCCGGGTGCGGGATTTTCTCGCTGTGTGGAAGACCCATTGGTGGCCGTCGGCTGTTTTCTGCTGTTTGGTCGGGTTGTTGTCTCTTTGACACATTCCCCATCTCCATTCTCAATTTTATTACTTGTTTTTATCAATATTTAGTGTTCTTCAGCAAGTTTGGAAAATAATACATAAAAGACGATAAAGGCTTTTTATAAATGATAAATTTTACTATTCAAACGTAGTTAAAAGAACTACAATTTGCACCTGTCCTAAGTCAGGAATCTGATGTTCAGTAGTTGTCGTTTGTTGATGTGGTTCATAAGTGTTTCTCGTTTTTTATATAGATTAGACCGTTGGTTTTCCCGTTTGAATGGTTTTACACTAGTAATTTTTGGAGCCGTTTATAGCTTGCTGTTCGTTGTGAGCCAAGGCTCCGTGTTGAAGACCGTACTGTGACCTATAATGGTTTACTTTTATAAATTTTGACTTGGATGGAGAGTTGTCTCATTGGCACTTATACCACATCTTCTTATATCTAACACAGATTACCAAGACATTTTTGTATCTAAAATATTCAAATATACAAGCTGCCTGAGGTGTTGATTTGTCTGTTACAAATATGACCGCACATTTTTTCATTTTATCCTATAATTGACCATTTAACAAACAAATACAGAACAGGGGCGGATCCAGCCATTTTAAAAGGGGGGTTCCTAACGCAGGATTAAGGGGGTTCCAACTATATGTCCCCATTTAAATGCATTCATCGTCAAAAAAGGGGGGTTCCAACCCCCGGAACCCCCCCCCCCCCTGGATCCGCCACTGCAGGAGTACAAATTAACTAAAAAATATCGCCTCGGGATATGTTAAGAGCAAATAGTAATATTCCAATTTCTGTATACGTTGAAATTTATTTCGAATTCTCTAAAGTGGTCCGCGTTCAAGCATTGACGATTTCTTTATTAAAATGATTAAAGACATATAAAGTTAAAACGAAAAATCTGATTTACATAGTTACTTAAAAAATAGATACATTTTGGAATTGCTTTCGTTTTGATGGTTTTAAAGTAAACAGACCACAGGCTGAGGTACATGTATAGCCCCATCTCACAAAGTTAAAATGATGGTCACCCCTATTACACAAGAAAAAGAAATATATATATTTGAATATTTAATTGACTTGATCAAATTCTGTTAGATATATCAACAACAAAAATCAAAAACACCATTTCGTCAATATTTTCCCCAGACGCATAGAATATACGGAATATACTTTTGTCATTGTACATTACATTCGCAGGAATACTTTGCAAGTATTGCGCATAAGAATAACAAAAAATGAAAACAGAATTTTCTAAGTTCTTTTATCAACTTATGATTTAACAGAACAGTAGTAAAGGGACTTATATAGCGTATGATTATTCATGACAATAGTTTCTGGAATAGACTTGAAGTCGCCATTATGTAACTTCGAAGTTAGCATTTTATCTAATGCCAAATTATTGGCAAGATTGTCGTAAACAAGCGTAGATCGTCAATATTGAAAACAGAATCAATACGAGTTCTAAAACAGATCTTTTTTATAAAGTTTCTTCTCAGTAAACATGCAAGGAATTCCTTGAATATTTGGCATAGAAAAAGTTCAAGATCTATCATGTAAAATGTTCAATTTCAGGCTTCCAATTTATCAAAAGAGAAAGTGAAAATTGATGTTCTACTTTTTTAAGGGAATATAGCCTTTGCTGAGATGGCTGTGAGTGGAGCTCGAAAGATTAGTGATGGAACTATCGTTATAATTTATCTTTATTTTTGAGCTCTAAAGTGTCCGGTTACTGCTAATCTTCATTTTTTAGAACGTCAGATATATCGAAAAAGTCACAAAAGAGGGACGAAAGATACCAGAGGGACAGTCAAACTCACAAATCGAAATTGTCTTTTTACCTTATGTTTTGTTTTTGGTTGTTGCTTTTGTTTTTTTGTGTTTAGTTTGTTTTGGTTTTGTTTTTAATTATTATAAGATATTTCATCCTCCCTGTAGAATTTATTCACAAGTTGTCGCATAGACTTGGCAAATATGTTGGAGACCTTGTGTAACCTCCAGATGTCTATTCTGTTTGACTTCTGTTGTTTGTTAACGTTAATTCTTAAATCTCCCTTTCATTCATATTTGTATACGTATCACGGTAGTAAGAAACTAAAGTTATTTCATAAAGGCAGGTTCTTAAACGACAGAACATGTACAACGAAGTAATACTAGAGATAAGTATTTTTTTCTGTTTCCTTTATAATTTAGAATAACGCTCATAATAGAAGCGTTAAATCCCTGTAAAGTTTTGTGTTGCATCTTTCTTTTTTTCTCCCTTCAAGTACCTCCATGTTATTTACGTGTTTTAATGTCAACAAAAAGTAACATATCAAAAAATATTGACACTGTCGTTATCTGGTTTCAGACAATTAAGATATATGTATAAAAACTAATGGTCCTTCTATCCAAATTAATTGTGGTAATGGTATCTAAGGGCTTTAAAATGTCACTTTACTTGACCTTAAAATGCCGATAAATTCTGTCCGCAATCAAACATATAACAAATGTCTTGTTTAAATGAACATCGCTGTATATAGTCTTCAATGCTATTAGTCTGATCAATAAATATAGAATTTTGTAAATGGAAACTGATGTCTGTTAAGGATTTAGATATAATATACATATATATAATATCGATCAATTGTCACTTTTATTATAGATATAAAACAGTACCCAAAGACGATGCTTTCCGACAAGAAGCTTGGCAATAAATCAATGCATATGCAAATGTTAAGTAGGTATTTGGTGGTAAAATTGAACTAAGTAATAATGTTAAATTGGATATAAAGCAATTATATCTAGAAATTAAAAGCAAAGTCTCAAGATAAATTGTCAATGACATAAAACAATGTGTTGTTTCAAACAAACTTAAGTTGTTTTAAAAGCAAGGTGACTAGTTCAAGTCATGTACAGTACACATTTAGTGCACGATGAAACAACTATCCTTTACCATCGGGAAATTTTAGACATTCGATAATAAAAAAAGGGGCAACAATTTAAGGAAATATCTTTCTATTATGATATGAAGTTGCTTAGATTTCAACGCAAAACTTAACAGCGACGGACGGGTGAACTAACTAACGAATGAAGAAATATAGTTGCAGTAGTATTTTACTAAATGAGGCATTTCGTTAAAAACAAATTGGAACAAAGACACATATAACAGGATCTTTAACTATTGAGAAGGTATATAATGAACACTTAAATATACAGGGAAATCTAATTTATAAAAAGGGGAGTCTTTAAGCAAATCTATATTGAGGGGAACATTTCAATAGGTGTGCAAACATCTCTGAAGTTTCAAGGATCTGATTTGAAAACTGTAGAAGGAGTTGATAGTACAAAGTTTTACCAACTGAAAAGCTTGTCAATAAAATCTTCTGAAAAATAAGAAAATATTCTCAAACAAAATTTTAGAAGCAGATGCACAACTGAAAATGCAATCTTTTTATGAGGTTCCAGGGATCAGGGTTGAAAACTAAATCAGTATAAAACATTGGTACTGTCTTTTGTAAATTTGTCTGAAAACTTATGAAGTTCCCAAGTCTGAAAATGTTGGAAAAGAGTCTTCTAACAACTGCATAATAAGAGGGTCACACCGTCAGTATGTGTGTACTCTTTCTGTGACTCGAGATGTCTGGGGTCTGGGTTAAAAATTTAGGGGCTTTGATCACAAAAAAATAAGTACCCTCTTGCAAGTTTTGCTGAAAAATGACATAATTCCCAGCCTCAAAAATGGGGAAAAAAATCTTCAATAAAAGCATGTTCACAACTTCAATACGTGTGCAATCTTTCCTTCAAGTTTCGGGAATGAGTGTTAACAACTGTATGATGAGTTGGGTAAACAAAATAGGTAGCAACTTACCCCCGACCGCAACCATAGTTCCCCAACCACCACTCCCCTCCCCACCCCCATATTATTACCCGGTCATTATATGTATTATGAATTAGGTATCAGATAATCATTGTCGTCTCGTATATGTAGGATTAGATAAAATTTAAGAATTTATCTGGCTTTTTTTTACATGCAAATCAGAATATATAAGAATGTTGTCAACTGGCACCACACAGAACAACAGATCCGATCCAGAAAATCAATATAGAATGAAATAGCCAATCACCACGTAATATGTCCACTGTTATTTTTCTGACGATTGCGCTGTAGTATCTACACTAAAGTTGTAGCTTTTTTATATTACTTACCGTGCTCAAACAGCCTCAAATCTACTTTGATATTGAAAAATAAAAACCCTACGGTGTCATTGAAACATTCGGTTTCCAATTTTTTATGTTGGTTGACACGTATTTCTATTTGTGTAAATAGATCTGTCATCATGAAAAACATCAAAATAATGCGAACAGGAGATAAACTCATTTTTAATAGAGTTAGAATGTAATCAATGATTACGGAATCGCATTCTATCTTAAAACATTATTTGTAGTCCAAGTATAATTGTTTGCATCTGTCCTAAGTCAGGAATCTGATGTTCAGTAGTTGTCGTTTGTTGATGTGGTTCATAAGTGTTTCTCGTTTCTGGTGTTTTATATAGACTAGACCGTTGGTTTTCCCGTTTGCATGGTTTTACACTAGTAATTTTTGGGCCATCTATAGCTTGCTGTTCGGTGTGAGCCAAGGCTCCGTGTTGAAGACCGTACTTTGACATATAATGGTTTACTTTTATAAATTTTGACTTGGATGGAGAGTTGTCTCATTGGCACTCATACCACATCTTCTTATATCTATAAACCCATTCATGTAAAAACGAAATTTATTTTGCATTTCATCTTTCAAAGTTGACTTTAAAAGGTTTTTTGTGTGTTATTAGAACTTCTTTTGTTTGTTTGGTATTTTTTTATTTGCTCTTACACGTGATATAGTTTTGGACTTCTACTTTGGTCAAGGTCACAATCGATGAAGAATATTCCAGAAACTTTTGTCGTGCAGTAGTCTTGATCATCCAGACGCATTAAACTATAATAGAGTGTGTTAGTGCCGTGCACACGAAATCGATATCATTTGTCTTTTTGTTTTTTGTTTTTTGTTTTTTTTTTTTTTTTCTTTTTCTTCATTTCACCTCATCAGTCTAATGTACAAAGAAGGTAAATTGTTATCATACGTTTTCCTAATATCAAAGAACACGCGTGATCTATTCCATTGAAATGAAGATGAAATTTTATATTTGAATCTTTTGTCTCTGCTGCGACTGCTAACCAAACAATCAATATAAGGCTTCATGATATCTTTAATAGCTAATTGTTTGTCATTTATGTATCAAATAATTTGTTCTCGTACTCATTTTATAGTTAATCCATAAATATTCAATAATGTTTCCAGGAAACTGATATCGGATTATTATGATAAGAACACCAATTCGAAGTTTGATAGAATTAAACATGGATTGTTAATGATTAAAAAGGAAAGCTCGTTTCATGATAATGAAAAATATTGCAAATGTAAACCTCTTGTATTTGATCAATTCGCTTATTGAGAAAGGATCCGATGATATGAAAATAATTCGTGACAGAATTCATTTAAGTGCAATATACTCCCTTAAGTATCTTTCGAAATCGATTTCTGGAAATCTATTCCATCATCGATTTCTATACATTGTTTGAAAACAAAATAAAAAAAAGATGTCTGGGTTTACTCTGTTGACTTATGATCACATACTGACACAAAATTGATACCATTAATTACCTGAAAGCGTAGCGATCTGACAAAGGATCGATATGATTACCAGCAAAAATGAAAGTCATAAATAAGACAGTTCGTTAGTTAAAGAGAGGCGACAGATACCAAAGGGACATTCAAAAAACATGTTTAACCCCGCCGCATTTTTGCGCCTGTCCCAAGTCAGGAGCCTCTTGCCTTTGTTAGTCTTGTATCATTTTTAATTTTAGTTTCTTGTGTATAATTTGGAGTTTAGTATGACGTCCATTATCACTGAACTAGTATACATATTTGTTTACGGGCCAGCTGAAGGACGCCTCCGGGTGCGGGAGTTCCTCGCTGCATTGAAGACCCGTTTGGTGGCCTTCGGCTGTTGTCTGCTCTATGGTCGGGTTGTTGTCTCTTTGACACATTCCCCATTTCCATTTTCAATTTTATCATAAGTTAAATCTTGCAAGCAAGCGTTTGCATAAAATCTGCGTTTCTTTGAAATGTATAGCTTGCTCATTTTAGAATTCGGCATGTCCATGAACTCTTAATGATATACATGTATCAGCTAGGTTCAGAACAAGAGGTCCACGATACTAGATAATTGTATATATGAAGTACCAAATTCGTAGAAAAACAAACAACGCAATTGCTAAAAGGAGAAAAACGACAAAAACATAAACATCTTGCCACATACCAAGACACATTAAACCGAAAAGTGAGCTACCCGAGCCCCACCACAAGTAGAGGGTAAGTTCCAAGGGTCAGGACGGGTCAGCAGTTCCTACTCACTATCAGTGAGGTCTTAAAATAAATTCTACACTGTTCGCAGCAAGACACGATTTATTTAGATAATTTGGGTGTATTGACCCGTTGAATATTTAGTATTGGCATTATGCATTGTTAGCAATATACAGTAAATTTCGTGGAGCCCTTTCTGGGGTGAAATATGTTCATGATTATTCACGACGATTTATATTTGTGTTGTTTGTCTACTCGCCCAAAAAAGTAATCGCTACTATTTAGTTGTTTGACAGTGTCTAAAATGTAATTGAAATAATTGCCCATCGACGTTGAGCAAATATATATCAAGTAATCAAAACATGAACATAGTCATTTTCTTAACTGGTAGATTTAGAATTTTCTATCTAGCATGTTTCTTTATATACCAGTATAGTATTCGAAAAGTATCTGAATTTAACTGAGCGAATAAAAAAATGCTTCCTATGCAAAAATGCAGCATTTGAACTTTTCAAATTGAGAAACCCAAATCTGATTACAAACCCCATTAAGCAACATTGTGTACGAATTACACAAGTATTTGTAATCAAGAACACAATTTATTCCATAACAACCGCTGAATGTAATAAAAAAACAATGATATAAATTGTATATCATAACATGATATTTTCAGTCAAATAAAAATCAAATGAAAATGAATGACTTTTTTTGTTTCCTATGTTCGTTTTTTTTTTATTCGAAATCTTAACTCTAATAACATTTTTTTTAAGATATTACAACGTAATTTAAAACATAAGTAGCAGGAAATAGCTGATTAAGCATTAAAATACGAATAAAATTTTTTTGTCTAGTCGGAAGACTTTCAAAGGGCGTAATAGAATTAAAACAACAGAAAACTAGGTTTTGATTATTGCCAAGTTCTGAAAATCGATTGGAATGTTTGAAACTGATGAGTCTGTAACGTGACTTAGACGTGTCAGAAGATTGATGCTAAATTTGATAGAATATTTAGAGAAATGCAACGCCACCTTCTTTTATTTAATGATATCACGCTAAACATAATCTTAGAAACCAATAAATGTTGATGGATATATGTTTCTAATTTGAAATAATTGAATTTTAATAAATTGGGTTTTTTTCAATATAAAAGCGTGTGAATGAAGAGTATTGTGCAGTTTTCTTTATCCTTGTATTCGTTATTGTGTAGCTTTGTCAGTTACATTTTGTAGATATAACCAATTATTAAATGGTTTAAAGAATAAGAAAAAAAATAAAGAACACCAAACAAGATGAAATTTAACCCCAAAAAATCCTGTTAAATATAGAATAGAGTACTAAAAGATTTGTGTTTCGTTAATTTTTCTACAACGAAAAGTAAATTTATGCTTCAAAGCATCGATCCCACGTCTTTAAATCATAGTTAAGTTACAGGATGTAATTTGTATTCAGACTACCATTAATCGAGCTTCAGTAAAACATGTTTCTTTGGCAGTTCGGTTTTGTCTTCTTTCCATATAAATTCAGTTAGAGACTCACCGATACGTTGATATTTATAAAGTGTTTGGAGGCAACAACCTCCTTAAAAATAAAACTGTAGTGTGCATTTTTATTGTACACCAGAAATGTATTAATAATATGTGCAAATAATAAGTGTTGTTATTGAAAACAACTTGCTAAATTTTCAAACTAAGGGGAATCTATTACCAAAGAGAGGCGGCGGAAAATTCAGACTTATGGTCACAGACATACTGACAACGCCATTAAAAAAACGAAAACTGACGAATAACCAACAGCAATCTCAAAAACTTTACATAAAAAACTAAAGAATGAGCAACACGATCCCCACCAAAAACGGGGTGATCCCGGACAATAAGTACCTGTTGATATAATATAAATACTAGTAGTTTAAAATAGAGAATGGAAACGGGGATTGCCTATTTGTCACTTTAAAACAATATGTGTCGACGCCTAAATGAGCAACCTTTTTCTGTTACTTGAGCAGAAAGGGAGCAACAGCAGTATTTTACTAAAAAAAACTTTACAACGATCTTGGTTGACGCCTAAATGAGAAAAATGTTTCCGTTACTTGCGCAGACCGGGAGCAACAACGGTATATGTTTTCATAAACTATAAAGGTGTCACACACACGTGGGCTCGAATGAAAAAAATATCAATGTTTTATTAAATGATAATCTTCTAAAATGAGTCATTTCAACAAAGGCAATATCCTCAAAAACAGTAATTTCACTCTACATGCGGATACATGTATACTATTTTATTAAAAGGCATAGGAAAATCCAATCATAGTTGGATCCATTCAAAATTTCAAATTATTTAACATATGACCGGGATTTTCGTGAGCTTTTTGTAATATCATCATAATATCGTGTTAAACGAAGGATATACAATGGATAAGCGTTATTTCGTTAAAAGATAGGATGAGCCTGGAGGTACATTTTGATTTTCTATAATAAAGGACCTCGTTTTTGAATATATAGAGTATAAGCCCTATGTTTCCCAATTTTTGACATTTTGTACCTATTGTGTCTGTTTGTTTTACTCACACATTAATGTCAACATAATGGAATTCTATGCGCCTGTCATACAAATGAGAGGTTTAGCTAGCTTTAAAACCAGGTTTAATCTACCATTTTCTACATAAGGAAATGCCTGTATCAAGTCAGGAATATGACAGTTGTTTCCATTCGTTTAATGTGTTTGAACTTTTGATTTTGCCATTTGATAAGGGACTTTCCGTTTTGAATTTTCCTTTGAGTTCGTTATTTTTTTTAATTTACTTTTTTGTACTAGTGTGTACCTTTTTTAATTACTTTCTGTTCTCAAAAATGTGTGCTGACGAGATTTAATTGGAATTTTTAGTTTATACATTGTATGAAAGAAAATACAACTATTTTCCATTATATAAAAATAGATTATTTTACAATAAGGTCACCCAATTGTCATATTGATATATATATTTATCTTAATTAGACTTTATAATTTCAACAAATTAGTAGCCGAGAGGTTTCAACGATGTGTTTGCTTTTGTTCATACAAAACAAACTTCAAGGAGGGATGCCCTTGATTCCCTGTGACGGTAAATGAAAATTGCAAAAATCAACGGCAGGCAAATTCGAATGTTTCTAAAGAACATATCTCTGTATTCTTCTAAATCATACCTCTCGTCAAAGACTCCATAAATATGAAAGGAGGATGGGCCTATAAAAAAGACACCTATATCACAATGAAGATATATACGACAAGGAAGGATCAGAAGCACTCCTCTTGTCTCTTTCTTATCCATTTTAACTGGTATAATTTGAGGTAATAGAGACTATTTTATCACTGTATAATTATATATTGCGGAAAAGGACAGAGACGATATATGGTCTTATTGACGTATTTGTTTTTTTAAGACCAGCATTAATTGCGTTACAGTGCAAGAAGCAAGATCAGTGCATTAAAACTTAACTTCCGCACGCCGACAAAACCATCCTGAGCGGAACTCTCAAGGGAAATACTAATAGGTTAATAAGAACATAAAATCTTCACAAATTACACGTTTCAGCATTAAATGTAGTAAATCAGAGAACTGGGATAACTAGACGTTTGCAAATCGAAAATTCCATCATTATAAATTCATAGGTAGACGACAAAAGCGTAGCGTAGCATCACAGCAACTGCGACACATGAGAAAAAACAAGTATACATTCCTTTAAAGATGACGTACAATTAATAAATATTTAAAAAAAAAACACATGTGAAAAATTAATAATATTTCTTCCAGGTATCGGTTCCCATAAAATCACATAGTCACATTGAGGTCATCTTAACTTACTATTTCAGTTATTTCAATGAATAAGAACAACAAAGACCAAGATTCAAATAAGGGAGTAATGAACCTAATGTGAAATAATTACAAGAGAAATTGGCACATCCACTTTCTTTTAACATACGATGAAATTAATCATGGTTACATCAATTAACTAATGCTCAGTCATTAGTACCGAGTGTAAGTAAATGAGTATCAAAAGAATAAAAAATTAAACGAATTCTATAAGAAAATATAAAACATCTATTAAACCAAGATCGTATGATTTAGCCGAGTGATATTTTGTGTTACTGAGATACTTAAGACTTTTATGCAGCCAACTAATATTCAGCTTTATAAAATACTAATTTATTATATAATTACCCCTAATGTCGTCTTAGCCTGAAGTAACCTTTAAAATATTGACAGAGCGCAAAAGACTAAATGCTTGATGAGGGTATAAATGTAATATACACATTAAACAGCATAAAAAATTGGGTAATTTTAATTTGCATTCAATGCACGTTGTCATAAAAACAGCCATTTATTAAAATGTGTGTATATGCCCAAAATAGCGTTACCTGCACATAGGACTACTTTTTTGTTTTTATAGATATATAGGTAGTTTAAAGCGGCGTACTATGTTTGTTTCCAATATGTATCGAAAGATCAGAACCATAGTACTCGTAAAGTTATGGCAAAGTAGAAGCCATGTCCACCGTTATGAAAAATCTTTTTGATAGACGACCATGTATATGTTTCAATTGTCTTGGCCACAATCCCGTCCTCTTTTCCACTATTGTGACATCATCGAATATGACTTATCACCAGATTGTTTTGTCATGAGTAACACGAAGGGTGCCACTTTTGAAGCATGAAATTCTTACTCTTCTGGGGTGTTCGCACACGGTTTTTTGGTTAGATTCGTGTTGCTCAATCTATCATGGTTTGTGTGATGTTTTGTGGACCTTTGTTTGTCTTTTCGTTGTTTCTCTTACGCCATGCTGTAATATGCGTATTTCGTTTCCCCCAATGTCTACACCACTCGCTGTTTTAAAAATGTATCTTTTGCTTCAAAATTGACTACTTTTAATATAAGAGAATAAAACATCAATATACTACAAAAATAAAATTGGTATCAAATAATTTTAAATAAAAAATTACCATCATTTTGTGTAGTTTAATAATTACGTATTTAACGGAAGCTAACATTAATAAACCGTGTAAATATCAATTGTATCTATCCTTGAAATTTCCATCATGTAAACACGTTCATGTTGAAAATGTAAAATTAGCATGTTAAATAGTTATTCAAGTTGCTTCTAAAATGTACGTGGGTTAGGTTAATATGGTATACACGTAAAGGGCGGGCAAAATTGATAGAAGGAAAAGATCGTAATGCTCTTTCCACATAAAAGACTACCTGAATATAAGTTGACAACTGTAAATTCGTGCTTGAATATATATTACATTTTTATAACATGGATGGTATACTTGAGCTTTCTAATTATATATATCAAACAGAAAAAAACGTAGCACAAGCACAGATGAATAGACGTTTGGTGGAAATTAGAACTCTCTTCAGAAAAAATAACATTCGCATGATAGCAAATTTTGACAGATCGATCGGAAAACGAACGGAGAAATAAAATTCTTGTTTGGGTATACTGTCTGTCATTGATTTCATGTAGGTATTTAACAGTATATGACATTGACTATAAATATTCTAGTAATTGAAATTTATATGGAGTGAAATATTTATGAAGAAGCATTAAAAATCAATATCAATGTCAAATATTAACCAACAGTTTAAATTGACGCTAAAAGGGGTCAAAGACTCAAGGTTGCAAATGGTGTATTTTTGAAAGGCCAAGTAAATTGTAAAAATTACATTAGCTTTTCTCATACTTAAATTAAAGAATTTTCATTTCATATGTGGATACTTGTAATGCAGGAACTTCAACTTATTTCTATAATTTAATAAACGATAAGAACAAGTACAGTCTCCCAGGAAACTCCAGCCAAAATATATAAAATCATAAAAAAAATATTGATACTCTAAAATCGAGAATTTTACTGAAATGTGACGAAGTTTTATCATCTACAAAATCAGCACAAATTATCTAAATGTGTTTCAATAATGAGGTACAAATCTTCCGGCTTTGTATATACAAGCTTGTTAGAAAGTTGGTTGACTATAAGATCAAAACCACAGTAGGAATTACCTTATATAGGGAATACGCTCCATCGAGAACTGGTCTAAATGAAATAAACACTTGATACATTTCGTGCGTCCGAAGCGCTTTTCTAGATTTACCATTATCATGAATGTCTAAACCCTAACATTTGAAAGTCATGGATACGTCAATACGCTAAATCGTTAGGAGCTATATTACCAGAAAAGACTTAAACAGAATAGTCAAATTCATCTAAGGTCAACTTTGCCTGAGGGAAATCACCATCTTCAAATAGATATAAGAAGATGTGGTATGCCAATGAGACAACTCTCCATCCAAGTCAAAATTTATAAAAGTAAACCATTATAGGTCAAAGTACGGTCTTCAACACGGAGCCTTGGCTCACACCGAACAGCAAGCTATAAAGGGCCCCAAAAATTACTAGTGTAAAACCATTCAAACCGGAAAAACCAACGGTCTAATCTATAAAAAAAACGAGAAACGAGAAACACTTATGAACCACATCAACAAACGACAACTACTGAACATCAGATTCCTGACTTAGGACAGATGCAAACAATTGCAGCGTGTTTAAACGTTTTCATGGTACCAAACCTTCACCCTTTATCTGAAACAATAGTATAGCATCACAACATAGAAAGACACACTATAAAATATCAATTGAAATGGCTTAGCTCAATCAAAAGACATATTAACAATTTGCAAATGTGTGCAAATTGTATATGCGAAAATAGGCGCTCATCTACAGTGTATATTCAAACATTCTCGAAAGGTTAAAGGCCCTGACTTATAAAATGTATGAGTTGATTATTACAATAAAAAACAGACATTTTTTCTCCTGCCTGCTTGCCAGTCATTAATGATACTATAAACCGAACTGCATACAACCTGGCAAAAAAATCGTGTCTTATATGCTTTACAGTATTTTCTTACCTAAAAGACATGGAATTGCACTGTATTCAATATCTTTTATATGGTAAAAATTAATTCTTACGCCGAACATTAAAACTCTAAACAGGATAACATTACCGCTCTTAGTGTTCACCAGTACTTTGAAACATAAATATTGTTGAAGACTGCATGCTGACCTCTAAATGTCTATTGAAATGTTATGTGGGGTTTCTGTCCCAATGACATATACTTCTTCTCTTTGTATTCAAAATAAGTTATTCAAAGAAAAATATTCCATAGTAAAATTGAAGATAACTGAGAAATTTCGGAAATCAAGGGAACAGGGATGGCAGTTTTTGTACTCCATGTTACTGGAGGAGACTGATATATATATATATTACATATGGTTTGATTTTTCTTGTTTCTCATTGGTTTATCAGGTCACGTGTTTCCCAATTATATATTTTGTATTTTTTCACTATTTTTAAATATTGACTCGACGTTACTATTTTTAAAAATGATATTGACTAAATGTTACTAAAAAATTGTCCTCGGTCAATATATTATGAACAGGTCCATATATAACGTATTGACCTCGTCAAAAGTCCATAATTGATAAATAAATATGCCCATAGCAAAAATCCCCTAATAGTTAACAGACAACAATTTGAGGATTTAAAATTCTTCAGCACTCGTCTCATAGTAAACTACTTATCTAGGCAAAGACATGCCAGGAATTCAAGTCATTAACTAAATTAAAGATTTAAACAATGAAATAACAAAGCTAAATATTTGTACCACCATTTACGAAATTACTGGGCAAGTCATCTGTTTTAAAGTAGTGTATCCAAGTCATAATATGCTATGTTTCAAATATAAACAGACATAAAATTTACCAATATGCTTTAAAATAATCAAATTATTCCATTTTATGTTACATAATAACCAGATTATCGAACGATTTTTTAAGATTACAAAATTATATTGTGCCAATCGTTAGCTCGCTACATTGAAATTAAAAGTAAACAAACTTGTCACATTAAACTGTTTAATCAAAATTAAAATGGATAGCAGTAGAATATTTGATTATATGTTTTGAGCTTTAAGTAACAATTCAGTTGAATAGATGTTATAAAATTAGATGAAAATACAGAAGCACATTTTTCAATAGGAGGGGAGTCTTTAAGGTCCCAATTGTTCATGGAAATTTGATGTTTAAACTTAGTTTTATCATATTAATGTATAAGGCAAGCTTACAAATTTTTAATTACCGGCAATTATTTTTTTATGCCAAAACTTTAACAGCCATTCAAGTCGTCCAATATTGTCTTAAACCACATAAAATTAACAATATTGGGCATCAAGCTCATGCTTGTTTGATGGACTAGTCTTCAACAAACAGTCAGCATTCCTGTAGGAACCAAATGTGTCCCTCGTCTTGTTGACTAGTTTTTATATTTGTACGAGGCAGACTTAATACATGAGTTTTTTTAAGACGAATGAAAAGAAGATAGCATTATCCCTTAACTTAACGTTCCGCTACACAGACGATGTCCTCGTAATAAATTATTAAAAATTCGGTGACTGTGTTAATCGCATCTATTTCAACATTTTGGTAGCATTTAAGCTACAGGCTACTTAATCACACCTTCTGCTTCAACAGAAATATATGACAAAATATGACGAAGACCGTAAACATGATAAAATGGTCATTGACAAAATAAAATCTCCAGCAAATCATGGAGTAGCTTCAGCTGTAAGTTGTTTGCTTAATTGGCTATACATTGCTTACATAAGGGGTGACCTATTATTACAGGAATATCTAAAAACTTCGCTGTGTACACTGTACGACTTTCGCTCCAAATGAACATGTTTGAAATGGGTGTACGGTTTCACTGAAATCTGGCGATCGATGCACAAAATAATGTCATATTTATACCATCGCGTGTTTAATTTTGTTCAAATAAATTTTAATGTCTACATTTTCCTGTAAAAAGGTACAAATAATTCAGAATGTATGCTTCTTTATGGTCAAAGTACATGTTGTGTGCAAAATCATGAATTTTCTGTTTTATCAAAACATCACTTTTAATATACCACGTGATTGTTGCTAACCTATCCTTATGAAGCATTTATGTAATGCAATTATTAATCAATTCCTTTCTTTTCACTAAAGTGAATACCGGTATTCGGAACACTTACATGCGTGCATTGGATTCTGTCCACATGCTTCTTATCGCCATGTAATGAACAACATGCAATGATTCCAAGAGATTTCAAGGCGAGGAAAAGCAAAACAAAAATTTCTTCTTCGAACTTAAGACATTCTTGAATACAAATATGTAAGCCAAACTCAATACACTTGGTACTCCTGTTAGTATTTTTTCCAGCACAAAAAAAAGGAATGATTAATTAATTTGAGTTTACATAACAGTCAGTGGTAAATATTCAATACATATTAAGGACGAGGACATGTTAACAATGGATCCAAAATGCAGGTTCTGTAAAGTGGTTTGTTCGGGATTAAAGGCGGAAAATCAGACGAACACTTAACAACGCGGATAATAATTATGTCAGATAATGAAGGCAATTTCACCATGAAACAGACCGAATACATGAACGACCCACCCTTCATGAGGCATCTGATTTAACGTGCCCATTCATCCAACCAAACGTTGCTCAGTATTTCAGTATTTACATGCTAGCATAGCCATGGTCAAGGTCGTGTGATCATATTTCTATACTCCAATCAACACTTAGGATTAAAAACACGGTGGAATAAAGGTGTAATAATTGTACGTACTGTACGCAAGCGGTTAAACAATATTATTTGATTTTTACCGTGATGTAGGCGGGAAAGAACACTGGTTAACTGGAGAAAAATCAATGGAAAATCTGTAATATTGCTTGCCTGTGTGTAAATCATTCCTAAAACAGTTAGTACAATCATTTATTGGACTTCGGAAGCAAACGGTAATTTGAATATCAATGATTTATACCGTTATTACATAGAAAGCGTTATCAGGAAGAGAAACTATTGTCAACGGTGGACAATTGCTAAACGTGCATGCAAGTTCAGTCCCGTCCTTATTCACATTGTAACTAAGTGGCTCTTTCTTACAGGGAAATTAAAAAAAGACCCAATTGATATACTTTATTTTCTTAAACACGTACCTTTCCAGTATTGGCATTTGGTCGGTTAGTTGGAAAAAATGCCAATTCTGATTTTATGGCCATGATTTGTATCTTAGCACGTTATTTTCGCATTAGGGTGTGCTTGTCAGATTTATAATTTCTTCTTGAAACAAATCAAACTTATAGATTTGTATAATATTTCTAATTATCGAAAAATCCAATGTCTCCGAATAAAATTATATATTCATCTTTTCTTGTTTCATTTCACTGCGCCATGACCTCTTGTACCAGGGAGGTTATCTCTAAAAGGTTATCATCACTCTCATAGGGTTTGCATGTAATAATGGGTGGTCAAACCATTATTCTAAAGAGTGATTTTAGTGATCTGATAACCACTACATATAAATTCTGTATGCTGACCTTCGCTGACCTCTTAATGTTTTCTTTTTTCATTCGGTTTTGGTTTTATTTGGCAATGCTTCAAAATCTATTATTATTTTTCTTATGAGTTTTTATTAATAATGTCATTTTTAAAACTTAAATAGTGAAATGAACCACGTGTCATAACTCTCTATTCCTAACTGTATACATTTGCGTTTACGAAAAAAAAAGAGGCAGAGAAGCCATAGTGACAATAAAACATCATAAGTCGAAATAAACAAAGAAAGTTCCATGCTCAAAGAGAAAAACGGCAAAAATACAAACAACAATCCACAAAGCGCTATACAGAAACTTTACTTAAAACTATATAACACAAATCCATCCAAATACCCGGGATTATCTTAGGTGCTCTGGAAGGGTTAGCCGATCATGATCGTGATCCACTAGTTGCATCCGTCGTGTTACTTAAGTCGAGTAAACATTTATAGTTGTAAGTTAGCAAACAATCTTTTAACTTAACAATTGTAATATCGATTAACTGCAGAACAACTATCATGATTAAAAAAAAAATATTTAATATGGCACTCAATACATGATTTAATTTTTAGCTGTTGTTTAATCGCCATTTGTAATTAGAATGGAAATAATAAATGATAGATTCAATGTTTAATGAAATCATCGCAGACAAATGTATGAATAGAAATAGTAAGTGAATTTAGTGTTTTATGCCGGTCCATGTATATATTTACATATATGGTTTTTAACTACATCATTTATCATTTCAATCCCACACAAATTCCAAACTTAAATTTCCTTTGATCCTAACTCAATATTCATGCAATTATATTGGTATTATCTGTCTGATTACTTGCAAGTTTGTCATTCAGTTGCATTTGAAATTAAAGTGTCATGTTTCAATCTGTGCCTTAGTTGTTTAAATCAAGACGTCAGAAATATGTTTCCTCGTTTATTGCAGTCGAATAGTTTTATATTAAACGGAGGAAACATTACGCCGACATTTCATTTTCATTTAAGGCATAAGCTGTCACTAATTCTCTTTTTTATTAGTGTAAAAGAACGAATTAAGGGTGAGCAAACCATGCTACTCTCTTCAAATTGTGTTTATTTTTAGGGGGAGGGTCAAAATACTATATGACACCGAGTCAAGACTCATTGTTATACATTTTATTGTTTGTTTGTTTCTTGATGTTGTTTTTTTATACTCCTCTTCGAAGGATTATGGGAATTATCCGTCCATCCTTATTCTATATTATTGCGTGATAAATTCATTTATTTTGAATTTGACATTAATCGTTATAATGCTGAGATTAACTGTGCTGATTGCACTTTCATATTGTAACCCTATAACAAATTAAATTGAGAATGGAAATGGGGAATGTGTCAAAGAGACAACAACCCGACCACAGAACAGACAACAGCAGAAGGCCACCAACAGGTCTTCAATGCAGCGAGAAATTCCCGCACCCGGAGGCGTCCTTCAGCTGGCCCCTAAACAAATATATATACTAGTTCAGTGATAATGAACGCCATACTAAACTCCAAATTGTACACAAGAAACTAAAATTAAAAATAATACAAGACTAACAAAGGCTAGAGGCTCCTGACTTGGGACAGGCGCAAAAATGCGGCGGGGTTAAACATGTTTATGAGATCTCAACCCTCCCCCTATACCTCTAGCCAATGTAGAAAAGTAAACGCATAACAATACGCACATTAAAATTCAGTTCAAGAGAAGTCCGAGTCTGATGTCAGAAGATGTAACCAAAGAAAATAAACAAAATGACAATAATACATAAATAACAACAGACTACTAGCAGTTAACTGACATGCCAGCTCCAGACTTCAATTAAACTGATTGAAAGATTATGTCTTCATCATATGAATATCAGGCACAATCCTTCCCGTTAGGGGTTTAGTATCATACCATCATAACATATATGAGAAGAACATAACCCGTGTCATGCCAACAACTGGTTTTTAAATAAATGTGTTTAGTGCCGATGCAAAGACCCTATAAGTGAATCAATATTAACGCCAAAATATGCAATCTTTAATGACCTGACAACAGTATCGTAACTATATCCCTTCTTAATAAGTCTATTTAAAGGTTTTGTTAGTTTCGGAGGTGAATACTGACATTTTTGTGCTCTATAAAGAATATTTCCATAAAAAATTGGATGTGAAATACCTGAACGTATAAGAAGTCTGCATGTTGAGCTATATTTACGAATGATGTCCTTATACCGATGATAAAATTTAGTAAATGTTTTGACTAGTTTGTGATATCGAAAACCCTGGTGTAATAATTTTTCAGTAATACATAAATTTCTCTCGTTAAAATCTAAAACATTGTTATGATACACGAGCGAATCGTACAAGTTGAGATATATAAACACCGTAAGATGGTGACAAGGGTACGTCACCATCTAAAAATGGATAATTAACGATAGGAAATGAAAAATCATCTCTTTTATCATATATTTTAGTATTGAGCTTTCCGTTAATGATATAGATATCAAGATCGAGGAAAGGGCAGTGGTCATTGTTAGTATTAGCTTTATTTAAAGTAAGTTCAACAGGATAAATTTCTTTAGTATACATACTGAAGTCGTCATTATTGAGAGCCAAAATATCATCCAAATATCTAAAAGTATTATTAAATTTGTGTATCAGATGTTGTTTCGATGGGTCTTTACTGATTTTTGTCATAAATTGTATGCTCTTAACATATCCACTATATATCTCATTGTTAATTTTTGTAAGAGATTTATCAGTAACTGCATTACTTTGGCGTTAAGCATATCTTTGATATTTTATTACTTGTAAGTTGTCCACCTTATAATAGAGAACAATGCAAGTTTTTTTTGACATTTCAACATTATGTTAAATGGATATTTCTGAAAACTTCTCAACAAATGTTCATCATAATTATTTTAAATTTCAAATTAAGCAAGATGTTATTGAATTGCAATGTGTCATGCAGTCTCATGGCTTTAAGATACAGCTTTCGTTTGTCGAGTGATGGCTTATTTGGGGATTCGTGATATACAATATACGTATTTGTAATAGCATTATATACAGGAAAAAAAGCGAGACTAGCAAATTGTTTTGTAGCGTGTACAATATATTTGAATTTCCGATAATGTAAGCACATGGTTTTATCCTGCAAATAAGCATTGAATCTTAAAAAGAGACTGAAGACACCAAAAGGAACAATAAAAAATCATAAGTCGAAGAAAATCATACAACACAATGCGAAAAATCTTGCTTTAAATTCGATGTAGTGTCTAGATCTGCGACGGATTTGATTTTCTCCATTGACATTTAACTGACATTTTATCAGTTCTCTGGATTTTAATGGACCAAATTATACCACAAACGTATCAAAAAAAATAATAGAGTCACCAAGTAATTCAGACAAAGCGACTACATTTGGAAGATATTTCCTCCCCTTGGGGAAAAAGTAAATAAAAAGTATAGGGGTTTCCTATAATTTAGTAAAAAGTTGCAAGACTTATTGGTGAAAAGCAGATACAAAAGTTTACACTTTGAAAATATAAACCCCGTATCTGTCAATATCAATCCCTGTAGGTACACTCGACTCCAATCTTAATTGACTAGGATTGTCAGTTTTCCTATCGAAGGTCGGTGGTTTTCTCCGGGCACTCCGGCTTCCTCAACCAATAAAAACTGACCGCCACGAAATAGCCCAAAAGTGGTGCTAAAAAGTGGCGTTAAAACACCAACAATCAATCAATAAATCACTGTAAGAATTAATTAAGATATGTTTGGCCATTATGTGTATATCTTTTGTATACTATGTATGATTATCTATATATTCTATTCATATATTCCTGTTTGTCCGTCGTTTCGTACATGTATCCGTTCTTCTCTTGAAATTTTCATCGCATTTTTCTCATGAACGGAATCAGACTGCATGTGCATATGCTATACGAAGTGATAAATTTTCACATTCACGCTCATCAACTTCTTGTTTACCGAGTACTTAGATATAAGAAGATGTGGTATGAGTGCCAATGAGACAACTCTCCATCCAAGTCAAAATTTATAAAAGTAAACCATTATAGGTTAAAGTACGTCCTTCAACAATGAGAAAAACCCATACCGTATAGTCGGCTACAACAGTCCCCGAAAATGAAAAATATGAAACAATTCAATTGAGAAAACCAACGGCCTAATCTACAACAAAACAATTAACGAAAAACAAATTTTCTGCTCTTTGGTCATTCCCCGTTTCAATTCTCAATTTTATTATAGATATAACTGCATATAAAAATAAGAATATATGGTGTGCTAGACAATCAGACAAATCCCTTCCAGTGACCAGCAGACGTTAGCAATATAGGTCACCGTACGACCTTCAACAATAAGCAAAACAAACACTGTATAGCATGAAAGCTTCAAATGGCCTTGTCATGACAAACACGAAAGTTGAGTGGATGCAGAACAGAGCGAGAGAAAAAACACGGATACTGCATGGAAACTGGCAAATGGTCCGCAATATTACTCTGGTCAACTCACTTACTTGAAATTAAAGACCTGGCGAATTTAAGTCCTTATCTATGGCTGAGATGTATGTTTAAAAAATAAGGAAAATCAAGGTTTGTTTGGACATTTTCATAATGCAAGTCTTAGTTTTAAATTTTTTGCGAGTAAGCTTAAGGAGTCAATAACAAATAATCACTCCCAGAAAGACGGGCAAATCCAATAACAAAAGAAAAAATGAATATACGAACTACAGTGCACAGTATATTATATACATATTTTATTTGCGATCATAAAATGTACGAAGTCGTCCATTACTATGTAAATTGGGTCGATTTAAAAAAAAAAGCTGAATACGTTTCTGTTGTCAAATGTTTTTCACAAGTATAGTAGTTAGCAGAAAAGTTCACCAAACTATACATTTTACCTATTCAATAACGTAAATGCAAATTTCACAAGGCTTGATCCAAATAGCTTTTTTACTGTCTAATAACTTGCAAGTACGAACAAGACAGGACAGAAGTATATTTTGTCTATATGTTTTGTATTTGTACACTTTTAAAGTTGATCATGCATTCGTTCTAAAATAAAATTTTGACCAGATAAAAGTTAAAAGATGACATAATTGGACAACCGCAATTGTTAAATCGCTTTGACGTCCGAAAAAAGATAATAATCAACACATGCATTGTAACTTTTAAAGCCAGTTAAATCCTTTTTTTGCTGAAAGAACGTGCGATATCATAAAAATTGATTATCAAAACATAACAAAAACACAAGTAAAGAACGTTTAAGTAGTCAATATAAATCAAAACACAAAGGTTATTCCTGATTAGTTTTTCGAATTATTTTATTTAGGCGTTGAGACCCTTTGGTGACCCCACAGTTTAAATGTCTACATCGTGAGCAGTGGGCGTTACAGACGAACGTTCACCTAATCTGACCCAGTCAATGGGATATTTTAGCGCGCCAATCAATGGTCTCGTCTACGCTGTTATGCACATGATTCTAGGTCAAAGTACGGTCTTCAACACGGAGCCTTGGCTCACACCGAACAGCAAGCTATAAGGGGCCCCAAAATTACTAGTGTAAAACCATTCAAACGGGAAAACCAACGTCTAATCTATATAAACTAGAGGCTCTCAAGAGCCTGTGTCGCTCACCTGATTCTACTTTGGTTTTGGAAATCATGTAAAAATAGATTAAAATCATAACAGATACCCTAATAATGAGTGAGGCCAAATTTGGTTTAATATTGGTCCTGTAATTTAATAAAAAATCCTGGTGGCCATCTTGAACAGTAAATCGGCAACAAAGAAACAACACTTAATATGCACCTCATAAGAAACATTTATGCCATGTTTTGGTTTCATTCCATTCAGTGCACCTCTAGAAGAAGCATTTGTATGTATTTCCCATAGGGTCTTATTTTAAAGGAAGTCCCCCCATTGGCGGCCATCATGGATAAGGATCAGCTTCAAAGTAACAAAACTTAGTCAGCACCTCATAAGGAACATTCATGCCATGTTTGGTTTCAATCCATTCAGTATGTGGTTCTCTAAAAGAAGACATTTGTATGTATTGTCCATAGGGTCCTTTGTTAAACATTGTCCCCATTTGGCAGCCATCATGGATGAAGGATCAGCTTCAAAGTAACAACACTTGGTCAGCACCTCAAAAGGAACATGCATGCCATGTTTGGTTTCATTCCATTCAATGGTTCTCTAAAAGAAAACATTTGTACGTATTTCTCATAGGGTCCTATGTTAAACTAAGTCCTCCGCTGGCGGCCATCTTAGATTATGGATCGGCTTCATAGTAACAACACTTGGTCAGCACCTCATAAGGAACATTCATGCTATGTTTGGTTTCATTGCATTCAGTGGTTCTCTAAAAGAAGACATTTGTATGTATTTCCCATAGGATCCTATGTTAAACTAAGTCCCCCGCTGGCTGCCATCTTGGATGATGGATCGGCTTCATAGTAACAACACTTGGTCAGCACCTCATAAGGAACATTCATGCTATGTTTTGTTTCATTGCATTCAGTGGTTCTCATAAAGAAGACATTTGTATGTATTTCCCATAGGGTCGTATGTTAAACTAAGTCCCCCTCTGGCTGCCATCTTGGATGATGGATCAGCTTCAAAGTAACAACACTTGGTCAGCACCTCATAAGGACCATTCTTGCCATGTTTGGTTTCATTCCATTCAGTGGTTCTCTAAAAGAAGACGTTTGTATGTATTTCCCATAGGGTCCTATGTTAAACTAAGTCCCCCGCTGGCAGCCATCTTGGATTATGGATCGGCTTCAAAGTAACAACACTCGGTCAGCACCTCATAAGGAACATTCATGCCATGTTTGGTTTCATTCCATTCAGTGGTTCTCTAAAAGAAGACATTTGTATGTATTTCTCATAGGGTCCCATGTTAAACTAAGTCCCCTGCAGGCGGCCATCTTGGATTATGGATCAGCTTCAAAGTAACAACACTCGGTCAGCACCTCATAAGAAACATTCATGCCATGTTTGGTTTCATTCCATTCAGTGGTTCTCTAAAAGAAGACATTTGTATGTATTTCCCATAGGGTCCTATGTTAAACTAAGTCCCCCGCTGGCGGCCATCTTGGATGATGGATCCGCTACAAAGTAACAACACTTGGTCAGCACCTCATAAGGAACATGCATGCCATGTTTGGTTTCATTCCATTCAGTGGTTCTCTAGAAGAAGTTCAAAATGTAAAAAGTTAACGCCGACGACGGACGACGCCGGACGACGACGGACGACGCCGGACGACGGACGCCAAGTGATGAGAAAAGCTCACTTGGCCCTTCGGGCCAGGTGAGCTAAAAACGAGAAACGAGAAACACTTATGAACCACATCAACAAACGACAACTACTGAACATCAGATTCCTGACTTGTATGTTCTTGCACATAGTGACTACGCATCCAATTTTCATTACATTTTTTCAAGAACTACATTTAAAAGCTTCCTAATATTTGTTATCAGGCTTCATGTGAAGACGCCAAACTATGTGATGCATTTTAACATTCGGCCCTCATCACCTTCATGCTTACCAATACTTATCTACTCTTGTACAAAATGATCAAGTATGAAATATTCTCAGGAATCACGAATCAGAGAGCCCTGTAATTTGGTATCAACATTCAAACGTATGTTAAAAAAAAGATGTGGTATGATAGCCAATGAGACAACTATCTACCAGAGACTAAATGACGTAGTTATAAGCAATTTTGGGTCACCGTACGGTCTTTAACAATGAGCAAACCTCATACAACATAGTATACTATAAAGGCTTTGACATTTATCCGAACGAAAAAACATCGGCCTTATTTATGTATAAAACAAAAATCACCGTTCAAATTAGGATGCGATATCCTGTTTGTAATAAGTTTTCTACAGATACAGCCAAACTTACAAACCATGATATATGTGCATGCTATACCTTGTGATGCCTTTCCAGATCCACTGCTTTTCAATTTCTTATTTACCAAATACTTATAGCGGGGGTATCATTTATTTAGTGAGCAATTCAAGCTCGCATTTCAACTTCAAACATGTATATTAAAGTGTGTTCTATAATCTAGACTAGGCTGTACTTCGATTTGATGAATAGTATTACTATGATAATGTCATGTGTCAGAATAGTTCTACCAAGTATCAATTAGAAGCATATGGAACAATCGAAAGTAATAATGGATGCAAATAGAAAGATACAAAATCAATAATCATTTCATTGTTAGAAATTACGTAAACAATCAAAACTTAAATTACTTTTATATCCCCACGTATCAATACTGCCTCTTCGTATATTATGAAAAGAAATTCTAACAAGGGGCGTTTGTTTACGTGTTAATCGGTATTGTCATATTAAATCATTGTAGATATGCAGAAGTATTCCACAGAGAAAGCAATCCATTACATAACGCCGGAAAATCATTGGTGCAATGTGAATGTAGAAAGACATTAAAATTGTGTTTCTAATTTATTTATGTCCGACAATTTACGTACATTTTATGACATTTTAGAATATATGATTAATCTTTAAAAAAAACGTCTAAAAGGCTACAGTCAGAAATCTGTTATCAATTGGTGATTTCAACAGGGTTAATCGTTTATCAGATGAAAATATGTATAATATTATATGAACATAATAAAGTGTTATATGCTGGAGGTTACATAAGGTGAATAGATGCCCTCGCTAATGCCAATGGACTTTCAGCATACATCAGTCAATCAATCATTTAAATTCTGATTCTCTTAGATTTTCAGTATTATTTCTTTTATCTACATGTGCATCCACGTTGATGGCGTTGAATAAAAAGAGAAATCACTGCTATGATATGTCTATGCATAATACATACAAAAAGGATATCCGCTGAACCGGTTCTAGGAGCCATGTTAATCTTGCAGTGAGGTGAGAGTTTTTTTGTGGTTTTTTTTTTATCCGTGTTGAAGACCTCACTGTGACTTTGAGATAAAGAACAGCAATGAAAGTGCTGTTCCTTTGCTTTTTGTGTGTGTGTTTTTTTGTTTTTTTTTTTTGCTGTGCATGTACTGATTGTGTGTCATGGATGATACCCCATATCATTGGTTTTCTATTATATCAAGTCTGTGAGCTGTTTTTAGGCTTTTAGCTCGCTGAATTTGCTGTAAATATTTTAAATACATGCTAACTACTACTTTTATTTACATTACTAGCTACCAATGCTTTTCAAACTATGTTGTTTATCCGAGAATAAGTCCAGCCTTTTAACTTACAACAAAAATAAGGATCGGCAGGAGTACAAGTGTCCTATCATTTATATTCTGGTGACACGTTATGACATTAGTGATGCTTGTTCAAAATTGTCCGATAATTTATATGAACTTAATGTGAAGACGAGGAACATCTAATACTTAAGGTCAAGTAAACAGATTGATTGAATGTGGTTTACTAGCATCCAGTGGCAAATATTTCATGCATATTCAGGACAATGATAAATTTAACAATAAACTTAATATGTATGCAAGATAAAAATAATTTGAAAAGGATGAAAGATGAGCAATGTTGACCACTTACAGACAACTTTTGCAAGGGTTTTTAACGTATAGGGAGCATGTCACTCTCGCCACACGAGTCGTTGTATTTCAGTCCCCAATCCGACTGGACCAGTGCGACAGTCAACAAATAAATAAAAAGGGTATAACTAACCTGATTCGTTTTTCTTCTGCCTTTTGCATTTCCTTTGCTCTGCCTATCACTGATCGTATTTGAGATATTTCCTCTTCTGTTAAGTTACTAAGATCCGGTTCAGGTGGTTCCACTGGGGATGGCAGTCTGGTGGACGACACGGAAGCCCGTCTTTTAGATCCAAATGAAACAACCGATTCTTGAATATCGGATGTTGGCGTTGTAACATCCGACGGTATACTGCTAGTTTCATTTCCCATTATTTTGTCAGAAATAAGGAATGTAGGAGTGGAACTATACCATAATATAACACAAACTAATAATACTGTCACCTGAAGAGAGGTTAAGCTAAGGGCGAGGTATTCCGAAAGGAAGACCAAGATATTGCACGTGAGTGATATTAGGTTTGTTGTAACAAATCCCGAAACGTAAACACTGAGAACACATGACACTGACATTTGAGATGAAAGAACAAAATTTGATTGAAAAATAACAATTTCAGTGTAAATATCTTGTTTCTTTACTCGGAATTCATGTATGGTAGGAACGTCTGCTGGTTATCGTAATTTTCCGAATGAAATAAACTATTCCAACCCATATTCAGCTAAACACACAATAATCATAATTATTAACTACTATTTCAAACATTATGATCATTTGAAACAATTTTGAAAGTATAACATTTTCCTATTTAATATAATGATCCAATTTTAAACGAGACAAGCGTGAATAACCACATACACCACCATTAAAGCACAACATCGTCTGAAAATGGCATCAACTAATATTTTCTGCAGAAATTGGTTTTCTATGTCCAAATCCTATCAGACTTTAGAATTCTATTGATTTTCTGCTTGGAATTCTCAAGCCATCTTTGTCGAGTTGTTTGGGAATTGATCTGTTCATTAAAATTTGACATGCGCAGCCGAAGACTATCAGTAATATCATTACAAAACGGCAATGTCAATAGAATCGGTTTGATTAACTATTATAACGTTGTAAACCATTACGACATTACTTATTCTTCTTTTCCAAAACAAGAATAGTCAATTGCATGCAAAATCAATATAATATCATTCGCTACAAAGTTCATTGTTAGATACAAATGCTTTACTTATCGAACATTCATCGACCGCCATGTTGCTTTTTCACATGTTCAATATTGTAGTTCCTTTATACAGGTAAAGCTTCCATTAATAATTAATGAAATTAATCACGGCTTCACATTTAACAATTGAAATCTTAAACCAAATATTGACAATGAATGCCTTTAATTCATATTTTTCATTTTAATATTAATTTCTAATTACGAATTTGTTTGTAAAATAAGTTCAATATTCTCACTTATAGTTTCATTATCACTTCTTCTGATCGCAAAGTCAGAAATTGTTACTTAATATTACAAGATGAAGACTCTTAGATTGGTGGTCATTGATTTCCGATAATCGAAGTCACAAAAGCTATCGCTTTAATCAATGTACGATCGTCGGCCAAGTACTTATTTCATTGTCCTTTTCTCGCGAGAATGATCGTTGTCTTGTTCAGTCAAAAGGTAAAAAGAATTAAGACAATTGTTTAGGACAAATTGAAGGAGGATCGTTCTAAACTTGATATTTTAACATGAATTAAGACCTCACTCTCGGCGGGGTTATCTAATAAGTAAAGAAAAAACTGAAACTAAACGTACAAAAAGAAAAATGGAGAATACAATAATCTACTTACCAAAAGACGACCGTCAATATCAGCTCAGTAAGATGTGTATTGCTACTTGAATTAAATAATTGGTAGAGCACGTACAAATCATTTACGGCTTAATAGATCCTGTAAAGAATAATAATATGAACATCCTTAAAGCAAGACTAATTATCAATCACCAGTTTCTTATTTGTGGGGGAGTCCATGTCAGTTTCATGTTATTTTTTATCCAGATTAATTAATTAAAATCAATTGTTGATGGATGGTCTTTTGTTTCGTTATAAGGTGGATAGTTCATAAATAAATAGTATATGTACCAGTGTGTATAGTCTAAGTGTTGTTATGCGTTTACTTTTCTACATTGGCTAGAGGTATAGGGGGAGGGTTGAGATCTCATAAACATGTTTAACCCCGCCGCATTTTTGCGCCTGTCCCAAGTCAGGAGCCTCTAGCCTTTGTTAGTCTTGTATTATTTTTAATTTTAGTTTCTTGTGTACAATTTGGAGTTTAGTATGGCGTTCATTATCACTGAACTAGTATATATATTTGTTTAGGGGCCAGCTGAAGGACGCCTCCGGGTGCGGGAATTTCTCGCTGCATTGAAGACCTGTTGGTGACCTTCTGCTGTTGTCTGTTCTATGGTCGGGTTGTTGTCTCTTTGGCACATTCCCCATTTCCATTCTCAATTTTAAGATTCATTAAAAATCTAATTACTTTGTTATTTTGATCTTCTTATACAATTAAGGTTTATTTACAACACATACGAATGGATACACAGATGGTTAATACAACGGGAAAGGACAATAACAAAAAGGATGAACTTAAATTATTAATAATTAATCGATTTCATTAATCTTATACATGTATACGATTATGTCTGTAGGCACAACACTACAATACAATTCAATTAAATATTTATCTACCTGTCTTTGAAATACTCTACGTTGACAATTATTGAAATAAATATTTGACATTGATTATTCTAAAGCTATTTCGAAATGTTCAGACACATGGATATAGATTCTTTGATATATCATATCAATCAGAGAAACACGATGTAGAGCGGAAAATTCACAATGGGAAAATAGCGTATTACCTGTTTTACAAGTTGTGAATGATAAAAAAAAATTTCTTTTTGCCGATTTCTATTTTTTAATAAGTGTTATAACGCCTCTTAATCGCTTAACTTGTCACAAATCCACAGTTCAAGCCTAAATATTACTACCCGTTCGTAAAAACAACTTTTTCAGATGACCCGTGCATTATAGCCATTGTATCACCCTCTTTTATGCCTGCCATCATATTCATATTACACATCAATGCAATGTATTTCAAAGATATTTTTTTAAATGGACGTATTAAATACATAGAACACGTAATGTCAAGAAACTTCCATTTAACAATATGTATTTGTCAATGTTTTTCTTTGCTCTTCTTCTGTTTCGGTTCGGATACAGAAAAGGTAAATCCAGAGAAGCGCTTCGAAATTTAAGTGCAAAAGCTGATGCATGAGAAAAAAACGCCCTGTAGAATGGTAATTTCTGGAATCAATTGACAACTTTAAAGCATGTCCCTTAAGAATGTATCAGGTGGATTAAGTTCTTCTTGGCCAATTTATTTAAGGGCATACGATACAGTTTTGATCCCATAATGAAAATTTGATGAAAATTTGCAAATAGGCTATTTTTTACCTGATTAAATCAAATATGTAATAAAAAATATACCTTCATGTGCTACTTTTTGAGTAAAATGAGTTAGAAATTTCTGATATTTGCTCAAAATTCGGATTTGTGGACGTATTTTTCCTTCCGACAGAAATGCATAACTTTTTTTTTTTTAAAAGATAAACACAAGCTGTTTTTTGTTAAACTATTTGTAATTTCTGTTTTATATAAGTATCCTATAAATTTATGAAATCTTTTGTTTAGAAATAACTCAAATTCATCAAATGTTCATGAATGTAGAAAAAAAACGTCATTTTTTGCTGTATATTTATCAAATTTTAAAAAATTGCATTATTGACTTTTTCATGAAAATTGGTACAAATAATCTTCATACGTAATCAAACCGAATTTCATTTTAAAAAACAGAGGTCCATGAACTCGTTTTCAAGTTAAATCAGTTTGAATGATAAAAATCAGTCGAAAAATACATCTTTTCTCGATATGTCACAGTTTGACGTCGCCAAAATAACATTTTACGTTAGTAACGTCATTACCTCCCCTGTAACTGTATCGTATGCCCTTAAGAAGATAAGATTTTTGAAAATGTTATACAATGGACGCGCGGCGGAAATGGACGCTTGCATTTGACCATACGCCCAAACCAGCTGAATTCATTGTTTGCTTTAATAATTCGTTTTATATACATTGATTTAAATTACCATCTAATAGAAAGCAACAAAACTGAAAATCCTGCATCATATTTTTCCATTCTCTTATCTAAAGAGAATTTATGATTAATTATAAAGTTCATTTTCTAGTTCGTTAAAAAGATTTTAGTCTCTACAACCAGAGAACTAAAAACTAAAAGTATGCGATCGAAAGAGATGATAAATGCTAAGTATATAATTATGCACATATAACAGATGACATTGTAAATTGTAGTAGGTATCTAGGACCAGACTTACATGAAATTTTTACTTGAACGCCAAGGTAAGTATAACACTAATTTTCACAAAGAAATTAGGGAGCTACCATTTGATTTTTATGGGGGGGGGGGGGGGGGGGGGGGGTTAGGATGAAAAATTTTGTCCTGCCTATTTATTTTTCCCTCTATTCGGTCCTGCCTTTTTATTTTTCACTCTATCCGGTCCTGCCTTTTATTTTAGTTTATCCTGACTTTTTTTTACATAAATTGTCATCCAGCCTTTTTTTTTGCAAATAGTCTCATCCTGCCTTTTTTTTACTCAAAACTCCTGTCCTGCCTATTTTTTTCAAATTTCATCCTAGCCCCCCCCCCCCCCCCCCCCCCCCCCCCATAAAAATCAAATCAAATGGTAGCTCCCTTAAGAAGATACCTATGGGACAATGAAATCAGGAATCATGTCTCAAGGAAAGACAGACAACACAATTTGTAGATAAATAAAAAAAATCTTACCACACTAAAAACCTTGGGTGAATTGAAACGCTCCAGAAGGAGGGAGCAGTAACTTCTGCTCCACTTATGTTACCCTGTGTTAGGTAACGACAAGTCATATAGTTTATGATAAGGCTTCATACTATAGTAAGTTGGTAGAAGTCTTTTGTTTTACTCTTACACATTGCAGTATGTATTACAATGTTACAATTGGTACTTAAAATTTTTCTAACCTTAAATTAGTATTGGACTAATACATGAAAGAATGTAAATAAATAAAGAATAGAGAAAGACAGTTCAAAAAATAAAGAATAGAGAAAGACAGTTCAAAAAATAAAGAATAGAGAAAGACAGTTCAAAAAATAAATAAAGAATAGAGAAAGACGGTTAAAAAAAAAAGAATAGAGAACAAAGGGGTACTAAAATATAAAGAATAGAAAATAACGGGCATAAACATTAAAGAACAGAGGGAAATGGTCTTGGAAATTAAGAATACAGAAGTAGAGGACCCCAATCCAGACCCTCATAAGTCATAAACGAGAAAAGAAGAGATGGGTTATGGTTTTGACTAATGACACTTTTTACGTATATACTTTATTATTGTAGGTTTCTTTTCTGTTGTCTAAAATAATGTCTAATATTGTACTTTGTGGGTCCATTAAGTGAAAATAAGACATCATCTTTTTCTTCTTCTTCATATGATTCACAACATTTAACCACGTCAAACTGGTGTAAGGAAAACTTTCAAAGAGAAGACTTCAACTTAATATTAAACATAATAATTAGGATTTTCAATAAGTACACGGCTCTTTTACAGATATAAAGGATGGGTAATAGTAAAGTCATAAATTGGCTTATGGAGGTACTTGAAAGTTAATTTGTCGGTTTTCCCTGACTACAATGGATGTGAACAGCTATTAATAGGTCAGAATTCATTTGTTTTATACAGTATGATGACATCGATTCTATGATCTTATAATTGCTGACAAAAATCTGCAAAAAAACGAGTAATTGGAACAAGAAACTTTGTGGCAATAGATGGAAACTATAAGATAATTTATTTAAAGGTTTTATGTGAAACACAGATTTTTTGTCGACATGTACTTTTTATAATAGATTATGTAGTTGTTTCAACCGAAAAAGCCTCAAACAAACTTACTATGTCGTCAAAGTTGCCGAAGACAGTATTTTGACCTATATATAATATTGCTGGTTTCATTTTATAATGGAGTTCCTGTTTGATTGACGCACGCGTCACATTAGCTACATGAGGCAAAACTTTTCGAAATTTTGGGTCCTAAATGCTCTTTAACCTCGGTCTTTATATGGCCTTTTAACTTTTTCGATTCTAGCGTCACTAATTAAAATTAGTCTTTTGTCTACGAAACGTGCGTCTGGCGTACAAAATTATACCCTTGTATCTTTGAAAAGTTTTGTTTTTAATTTTCGTTTAAAAATGTAGACTTTTTAAAAACAACTATTATACATCTCGTATTCAAACACCTACTAGGTACTCAGCACTCAGGAAAATATCAATAATAGTTATAATGTTGCCAAGAATTTCCTTTGACGTTTATATGAATGAGGAGCGTGTTAATCTTTCATCTTTGAAACCTAGATGACTGAAAATGTCAGGAGTCACAACTTACTAGTAGATAGTATAGCATGGTCGACATTCAAATAATAGTTGATGGCGATCCATATAAGCTGATTCCCAAGTAATATTGTGTTTGTATAATGAAAACAATTATGGCAAATAAGGTAAACTAATAATATAAAGTAACTTTGTTGAAAATATCTTTATCATAGAAAATATTAATAGAAATCCATGCAACAAGAGCCTATGGACTCTGGGCGATCTAGGGCTTGACATATACAATGTTAAAAGGGTTCCATGCACCAAGCGCATATGGACACTGGGCGATATATGGCTTCACATGTTATATGGACATCGATTTTGTTATAGTTGCTGAAGACAGTATGTTGACCTACACAAAATATTTCTGGTTTCATTGTAAAATTGAGTTCCTATATGATTGACGCATGCACCGCTTCTCCTTTTTATTCATATTACAAACACAGCCATACACGTGTAAGCTCATTTGCTTGCATTAGGAAAATTCTGTATTAAGGATGTTCGCTACTCTGTTTTAAAATAACAAGCTTTTCAAAAGACTGTTAAAAGTTGATAGTATATAAATGAAGAAACTAAAAAAAGCAGAAAAAAATGAAGGGTCTGTGTGCTTGTTTTCGAGATATAAGCCATTGAAAATTTGGCGGGAAATGATTCTCTCGAGATTTTTAATACATTTAACATTGGCACCTTTTTCTTTCAAAAACAATGAAAAAATAATAAGGATTTTATAAGATTTTTAAATATGGCCTTTTAAACTATATATATGTAATAAAATTATGAAAAGAAAAGTAGGGCTTAATGGGCAAAATTTTTAATGGGTACTAGATGGATAAAACCAGAGGATTCCGAATATCTGACAAAAATTCAAAAACAAGAGGAGCGAACATCCTTAAAATGTTAGGTATTGGATTCAAAATTACCGGAAGAACCAAAATAAATCTGAGTAAGGTATCGGAACAGTATATCTAACAATATATATGTTCCTGGTAAGGTCAAGTGGAAGCAAGCTTTCTCATCTGATCAATTATACAGATTTTAATAGCTTGATAATCAATTAGATAGCTCCGGTTAAATTCTAGATGAACATACCATTCGACAGAAAATGGTTAACACATATATATGTTTAGTTATACTCAGTAAATGGACCTTTTTATATATTCATGCTGTTCAATTTGATGCTAAAACATCAATTCTTTTTGCGTCATAGAACTGTATTTATAGACGTAGGTTTAAATGGAACAATTAACACAATTGATCTCAAATTTTACCCTCTCTTCTCATTTCTCAAACAATCATTAACGACTATTCGATCGTTTGTCAAACACCCACAGGCAATCAGATCGTTATACAGTAACATATTTGGGCATTTATTGAAGTCTTGTCATTAGCAGTCAATGTGCAACCGTATATTATATACATGTATATGATGCTTCGTGGTTTGCGTGGGTTAAATTCAAGACAGCCAATTCTATATTGCTTAATAAGAGGTCTCAATTTTGTCTTTATGTATGTAACAGGCGTCTGACTTTTTGTCTACTGACTGGAAGGTGACAGATGTCAATGAAACGTACCACATTGAATGCAAAGTTTGCACTTTGCTACTTAAACATATTACAAATGCCCTCGTACCTATCTATCTACATAAACTTGTCGAGACAGTCCCTGACGTAGTAGATCTAGAAAATAAATAAACACACAGACACGAACAATTACATATAATACTGTTTTTCGATTAATAATGGAATTTTGCTGGCAGATATTTTTGACATTTGATTGATTGCTGATTTGTCAATTTTACTCGTATGTACGTACTCAAGTGTTGACAAGAACATATGATATGAATCAAAGCTCAAACCCATTGACAATTCTATGGTGCACTAAAAAGGTCTTTTCATAGCAATTCAGAATACATATGAAAAAAACCAACTTGTTTTACCCTGAGGTTAAGGATCAAGGTCACATAAAAGTCATGATGATACGCGACACACTGTCTTATGGTAATACACAGAAAGACATGTCACCTTACCAGAACACATTATTCTGACTCCGAGCCGACCAGTCTTTGCTCTTACTCCTTAATGCCGGGTGCTTGGCGGAGAAGCAGCAATTACCAATTTTAAAGTCTTTGGTTTGACCCTGCCGGGGCTCGAACGCACAATCCCCCGCACTCGAGGCGAACACGCTACACCACCGAGGCGATCTGTTGATTTGACAATAAGAGATATGGGATATATGATGCAGTAACAATACGACATAAAAACCTATATATAGACATACTTTAAAGATAAAGGAATAAATTGATTAAATAGGAAAGAGTAAACTGACTTCGGGTAAAAACAAAAACAATAAAATATGTCGTATTATAAGCACACAGATATGAGAGTACGTCAGTGAGCATCTTCTGTTAACCACCATGCATCACCCGCCATACCAGGTAGCACAACAAGAAGCATAACAAAACCGGTAATTATAGAACTGTGTCATATCAAACACTATTTATATGTAATTTAAAACAGTGAGAAGTTGTATCCTCCAATTAATTCCCGATTTACGATAATAGAACTTGTGAAGTGATGATTTTAGCCATTATTTCTTTTTTTAGTTAAGAACAAACCTGTTTGTAACTTCACATTTAAATCGTTATTTGGCATATGATTTCAAGGTAAAAACCATAGAAAGAGGCAGATGCATGGTACAATAATTAAATTACATAATAGTTTTATACGATTCCGTAATTTTGTTAGATCGAGGATTTCCAAAAACTGTATCTTATTTCCGTATAAAATGCAACATGTATGACAGCACGTGCTCTCCGTGACAACGCTAAAACAATGCATAGAAAAAGAAACGAATTCAAAGTCTTTGTTTAATTAACTCGTGATTTCATGGTTGTAGTATACCAATGTTATTATTAGAATTAAAAGCTTCCGTGAACCATACAAAATGTGCTTCGGTCAACGCTTTCCAATCAAAAAAGCTACAAAAAAGAAGCATTTACTTCGTTCTATAAAAGATTAAAACATTACATGACTCCTAAATCTGAAAATATCCATATGGATTGCATTACAAAATTGAATTGATTCGGTATAATTATAATGTATTTCCAAAATACAGAAAACAAAGCCGTAGCACATAAACGTTTAACTTTCACTAGCTCAAAATAGCTTTCTTTTTCTCCGAGACAATATGAAATAAGTTGAAGAGAAAAACTGAGACCACTTAGCAAGAAAAAATAAATAGTGGCCACGACTGTACATGTCGCCGGCGTTTCCATATCAACTTCTGCAGTTTTTACTCAACTAATTATGTATAGTTTTCATTACAGTAAAATATAAAATTGATAAGCCATTAACTCCTCATGGTATAGTATCTTTCTATAATTTATCTGTTCTAGACACCAATAACCACATTTTCTAACCAACAAATCACTTTTTATTACTGTCTGTCGTTAAAGATTACAAAGTTCAATAGTATGCATTATTGTATAGTACAAGTGCCTATTTGCACTAGAGATATCCATAACACGTACAGACGATGCATAGAGGCGAGTAAAAACAGGAGTGTACCACAGAAAAACATACACTCTGAGCATACACTACACCAAAACAATTACACACTCACACCTTTTAGTCAAATAAAAATGTTTTCGTTAGTATTATATACTAACAAGTTACAGAGAGCTTATTTAATCGATTAAAATAGTAGGTTACGATTTGATAATCTGCGGAAATATGTCACAATATAGTACTGGCCGTTCAAACATAGTTCATACTCTCCTCTTTCCCCTTTAAACTGATTATTCCTTTTTTTTTAACTAGAGTGAGTGAAAGTTGTTATACCCCCGCCATAATGAAAATTTCCCCTTGAAATAATTTTTTTTTAATTTAAACAATGTTGTAGACCATAATGTGGTCGAGTAAGATTTTGACATCGAACATTTTTAATTCAAAAGTTATGCTTCGGGTGGGGCTATCTGTGATCACTAGATCACCTAATTCTATTTCTACTTATTTACTACTGATATGGGCGAATCTGTTGAAAAAAGGATAGCAACTGTTTTATTTGATTTTTGTTATTGCGTTGCATTTTAGATAAAGACTTTTTCCTTTACGTCCAGTTGCAGATATTCCAATCACATTTAGAACGCAAATAAGTCTAACAATAAATCTATGTGTAGTGTATTTGATGATGCATAATGAACCAGCAAAATAGACGGACATTTCAAAACCAATTGAAGGTTTTGATCTAATAAATTATTTATTTGCGTGATATAATCGGACAGTTTTGAGATCATCAAATTCGGTTAACACTTAAAGAGGCTTGTGAATGGCAAGATGATCTGAACATTTTGGCTGTATTATATTGCTTGTCATACTTAACGTTTATTTGCTAATAATACAAGAATAAAACCTTCCAATCTGTATAAAACGTTTATTTCCCTTGACAACGATCTAGCGAAGAATAATCACTTTCAGAAACTGACATTTATCGATATTAATGTTAAAATCGATATGCTTTGTCAATAAAGAATAAAAGAGAACCTATTATTTAAAAATCCAACTGAAACAGATAAATAATGTTTTAAAATCAGATTAAAAGCCTATCTTATTTATCAATTATTTGACAACAATGTCGCATAGCATATTAGATGTATACCATGCAGTCGCTTTACCTTAAATATGCATTAGGCAAAATGAAATATGACAAATAAGTTCCATACCTGTTTTACACCTGCGATGAGTGTCCTTCGTTATTATCTTCAATCCAGATGTGTATCGAAGATCGATATATTTATAGTTTGGAAGTATATGCTGATCTTGTTTTTGATTTTTCCCGAACAAAAAAAAAATAGAACAATCTGTTCAATTAGTTTTTAATTAAAATAAATTAAAGCCAAACATTGATTTTTCAGGTAACGCCAGCGATATTCTATGAAACTTTATAGTACATTAGTTGTAGAAATCATATAAATTCAATCGGAACTGTTTTGAGCGCATATCCGAGATAGAAAATATAAAGTATCTTACTCCTGATTATTATTCTATTATAAAGTGTAGGTATTATTAATTTTTTAAACATAATATTTACCAAGCAAATACAAACTTACTTTTTTGTATAAATCATCAAAGTTGTATATTTCAGAGCATTGTAATCTAGATTTTTCTTTCCTTTGTCTTCAGTAAAGAATAAGAAAGTGTCTGTTCAATAGTTAACGTATTTTTTTCTTATATAAACATGAGTTAGCTAGACTGACATTAGACAAATGTTGTTTTTAATGTGTTTTTTTTTCTCAGTTTGTTAAAGCATTTGTTTGACCTTTCGCAAAGAAAATATTTCAAAGAGTGATAGGTATAATGAATGATATTTTAACAATACCCGTTGAATTTAATTTGAAATATTGTAGAGTATCGGGTGGGGGAATCCGGGTCGACCTTTTTTTTTATTACCAATGATCATATTAGAATGGAAAAGTCTGAATTTTGGAATAACATTTAAAACCTATCACATCCTTCAATTGTCGAAATATTCTAATTTTCTTATTTATTCGTAGTAATTTAAGTGTTTTTCGTTTCTCGTTTTTTATACAGATTACACCTTTGGTTTTCCTGTTTGAATGGTTTTACACTAGTCATTTTTGGGACCCTTTATAGCTTGCTGTTCGGTGTGAGCCAAAGCTCCGTGTTAAAGGCCGTACTTTAACCTATAATGGTTTACTTTATAAATTGTGACTAGGATGGAGAGTTGTCTCATTGGTACTCATACCACATCTTCTTATAGCTAAACAATTATTCTCAATTAACAGTTGTAAGTTTTGGGATGGTGGCTGTGTGCATTCCACAATTTGCAAATCATTAAGTTATGTGATCTATTTACTATGTAATCATTTGAGGGCTTTGATTGCCTTTTTCCGATTATTGTTTGTGGCTCATCTAGTTTGGCCCATGCTATCGCCATTACAGTGTATCCACTGTCTATGTAAACTTTCTCAAATATCTTCTCCTCTGAAACAAATGAATAAGTTAAAGCCTTCCTTATCTCTGTGTTATCTACAATAGTGAAGAAGTTATTGTCACATGTCAAATTATGAATTCGAAGCGTTATTAGAGTTTTAACTTATTATATATTATCTTGAAAGTTTTAATAGGAAGACAAACTCTACAAACAGCAAATATCAGTTGTGTTCAATCGGTAAAAATTTCAAGTTTAAACGTGTTTTGCTTTTTTTTTCCCTGAAATCAATCATAAACCTAGCGAGAAACTGTAAGAAGGATGATTGGTACATCATGGTAACAAAGCATTTCACTGGTCGTTTTTATTGTGACGATAACTCCTCATAGGAGGTCATTTTATATGGTAAGGGGAAGGGGTTTGGCTTAAAAGGCCTGATAAATACTCTTATTTTTCTGATTTTTAGATAAATAATGTGATCCTAGTAATGAACAAAATTATTTTTTTTCCCCTAAATTTCAATGTAATAGCTGTAAATCTTAATGTTAATAATTTGTTTCCTTTTAGAATTTTTGAACGCGATGAAGATGAAAAATTAATATATTAAATATTTGTAGGAAAATTACAAAAAAAATCAATTGAAAGCTTAAAGGGGCGTTAGCTGTCAAATTCATACTCACCGATTTGACTCAAATTCTCATATTTGATTTATAATATACTAAAACATATATCCAAATTATAAAAAGTCTAAAATAAACAATTTACAATGCACGGGCTCGATAATATGTATCAGCATTTCGGGTGTATTCAAGTCTTACTAGACGCCATATAATTAACCATCTTGGTGACCTCCGAAGACTGCCGACGGTCATTTAATCCGATATAAACATAATTATAGATATATTTTGGTTTTCCCGTTTGAATGGTTTTACACTAGTAATTTTTGGGCCTCTTTATAGCTTGTTGTTCGGTGTGAGCCAAGGCTCCGTGTTGAAGACCGTACCTATAATGGTTTACTTTTATAAATTTTGACTTGGATGGAGAGTTATCTCATTGGCACTCATACCACATCTTCTTATATCTATATAAATAGATGGCGAACTCGTGCAATTGGATTTTTCTATGTCTGTTTGATTTCATATTATAGGTTAAAAATATATGTTAATCATCGTTTTATCTGTATGAGAATCAGTTTTTGTGGATCGAATCAGTCAATCAAATGGTTTAACCTTGTTTCACTTTCAATTGTGACATTCTTTTCCTTTTAATAACTGAACACGCCTAATTAATGCGTACATGTAACCCATCTCTAGCTAAGGGGTTAAATTGAAGGTCCCATGAATACGGATTCAATGAGGTCGAATGCAAGTGAATAATTCATCAGCGATGTTTCTTAGCTTATTTTGACAAAATTGAACCAAACTGGATGCTAAAAGCAAATTATTATTTCACTATTTCACTTTCATTAATGATTGAACAAAAAAAAATCATGTTTTGATTTTTTTTATATCTCGTAGCTAATGCCCCTTTAAGAAACGTGAAGCGAGGTTCATAGTTCAACGTAGGCCATGGAGATAAAGACTTTACTGAACTGTTACGTAAACAGTAATGAACGTACCGTTCTCTACAGATTGGAGCAGGATTATAGGAGAGTTTGAATGTCTGTTATTTGTATGTTAGTTGGCTGATTGCAGTATAAACATCAATATTACATAATTTTGCCACGTTGATATTTTATAGTATTACAAGGAAACTGTAAAACGTGAATGAAGCCAGAGGGACTTGATGGTTTTGCAGGAACGTTCATTATGCACTTTTCTGATTAGTTTAGCTTTGGCAATGACTACATTGATTAATTTTACTGTCGAATGATTGGACCAATATAATACATACTGGTCACAAGCCTCATTTTCAATTTCCTGAAATAGTTTCACAGAAAAGATTTACATTAATATCATCAGCTTACCTGATCAATGGAGTTGACAAATATGTTATCAGCCTACCTGATCACAGACGTTGACAAATATGTTATCAGCCTACCTGATCACGAGAGTTGACAAATATACTATCAGCCTACCTGATCACGGGAGTTGGACAAATATGTTATCAGACTACCTGATCACGAGAGTTGACAAATATACTATCAGCCTACCTGATCAAGGAAGTTGACAAATATGTTATCCTACTACCTGATCACGAGAGTTGAGAAATATCAACTTACCTTATCAGAGGAAATGAAACTCAATTTTGTTTCCCGTGGGACTTTTCTGTTACACTCAACACATATTCAAAATATCTAAATGACTTTACATTTGAACAACATCATCGCGTGTGTAGCCACAATCACCATACCTAAACCATCGTTCATCTATGTCGAAAAAGTGCACAACGTTGTGATCAAACTTGATGAAATGAATTATAATGTTGCTTTCTTGTTTATGAACGCACTCTTATACCCCGGGGATCCCTAGATAAAGAATATATGGATACATATTTTGTAATCAATAATGGTTCTATGAAATATTTTCCCTTATAATTTTACCTTTATTCTATTTTCTTAATCTTTATACGCATTTTTATCTTTTGTAGTAGAAACTACAGAAAAAATCATCAGGAATTTGAGCTCATGAATTAAAAAAATTGTATAGTTCATGTGACACTTTGTTTAATATGCATTTCTATATATAAATCATAATTTTAAAATTTTAGATTCTTTTCGTCGTTGACATTTATTCCTCTTTACTGAATCAAATTTACATATAAATATAAATCAAGTTAGCTATAAGAGACATTTTGAGACAAAGTTTAAATGCAGAATTATATTGTTTGACTGAATTGTAAAACGTGCGTAGCATTAATTTCACCGTTAATGCTTGTGGAGGTGTTATACCAGTAGAAATAGTGAAGTAAAAGAATATTGCAGGGTGATGCATTTGCAATTTATGAAGGCAGTCATTAAAATTTATACACAAGGAGTTTTCTAAATTTTCCTGAAAAAGAATTTTTTTAAATAAACACGTTTACAATGGATAGTTCAACAAGTTTGATTTTGCGAAACATGGGTTTTTGTGTGTTTGCTGTCACATTGACGGTCCAAACATTCCCTTTCATTAACATTTGAAATTTAACACATTAAAACGGATTAATACTGGACTATCATTTACCGAATAAAACAAAACGTTATCGATTGAAATTGATAGCTTTAAAACAAGGGTATTTATTAGATCAATCGCTTTTTGATGAAATGTTTTCTTTGCTATTTCTCCGAAAAAGTGTAAAATGTGTCACAAGATTAGAGTTATCCATGTTAATGCTCATGAATAAACGTTGTATATAAAAGTTATCTCCTTTGTCAAAATCACAGATTCTTTGTCTCATTAATATGTCAAGAACTATATCCAAGATATCTTAAATGAAAACATAGAAAAAGTGTATTAAGTTAGAGCTTTTCTGATAAAGTAACAACCCCCAGTTTTGTCTTTTTATTTGAGTATTTTTAAAACAATATGATCGATTGACTTTTAAGTCAAGTATCAAATCTAAGCTAGCGGCGCCAAATAGTCTCAGGTAGATGAGACCATCATGGGAAGCTATGATCGTCTTAGGTGGATGAGACCCTCATGGGAAGCTATGATCGGACACCTCTCCTTGGTAATCAGTCCGATGCCAAGTCTTTATCTACCTTAATATCATAAGTAGCAGTAATTGGCGAATATCAGAAGTACATACTACGGCGACTCTGTGGACATAATTTACTTTGTTGATCTTCAGCACTCTCTACAAATGCACGGATTTATGATAAGAGGAATTGAAGTATACGCTTGGTGAAGTTCCTTTTTAATAATTCAATACTTCCATATTTACTCTAAGACTTACATGACGATTCTTTTTAAATCATTTTACAAAACAAAAACAAGACATTTACAGATCAAAATACGGTCTTAAAGAGTGTCAAGAAATAAATAAAGACTCAGTCGGACTAGGTTCTAGACGCTATTAGCTTTTCGTGTCGGTGTGATCTTTCCTGCAGTCTGCAATATTTACCAGTCATTACCAAGTATTTCAAATGATGGACACAGTGAAAGACAAAAATGGCTTATAGTATAGTATTCGAAATCATCTTTCCTTTTTGTTGCAATTGGTTATTTTCCCTCATTTTATTCAAACGGCGTTTTTGAATGTCAAATGGTAAAAACTGGACTATGTTACTTTTAAATTGCCTTCAATAGAAAAGTGTCTAATTTTGACGAGCATTTACTTAATCAAATCAAGTGCTGTTGGAATGTTGTAAAATAGAAATGGAAAGTTCACAATTGAGACGTAGATGCGTTCAACACAGGCACCCTTATGCAAGTTGTTTAGTGGAAGGACATAATCTATAAAGCGAAACACGAAGCCACATTATAATTCTAGTGTCTTTTCATTCTTCATGAGAAGCTCTTCGTTGTATGAAGTTTGTCTCATATGAAATGAGAAAGAATTTGACAAGAAGAGGAACGAACACTGTTGGTTCCCATAAGAGTGCCGATTGTTTGTTTGAAAACGCGTCTTCCAAACACAACAAATGATGTATAATAATTACCACATCATAAAGCGAGATATTTGTGTCTCTGTTGGCTAGATTATAGAAAATTCAAGATATGTTCAAAGTCTTGATTTCGGTGTACATGCATTTGCTAGATTTGGATTTCTTTGCGGAAGAAGTAGTCACTAATTTTTTTTACGTTACGGGATATAATTCTATACGGCCAACATGTCTTATTTATTTTTACTATTTTCGGAAATAGTTATTCTCATCCAATCTACCCATTATATTGAACTAAAACTACATAAACTGGCGATTCATTGCTAAGGTAGTAGTTTAGGAATGTATGCTGTTGCTAGAAAAATGAAATTCAATGGTTTTATACGAAAAATAACACAAAATGTTAATTCAAGCAGATGTCGTATGATTAATTGCCAATGAGACAATTATCCACCCGAGACCAAATGATGCCGATATAGTAAACTATAGGTTTCCGTGAGCACTTCAACAATGTGCAAACTCCATACCATATAGTATGCTATAATAGGCCCTGGCACTAAAAAATGTGAAATAATTCAGACAAAAAACGACGACCCTGTTACAATAACGAAAAACAAACAAAAACAAATTATGGCAGACAGCAACCAATGACAACCACTGAATATAGGCCCCTAAATATATTCGTACATACTACTAATTAACCAAATTTGAACCCCGACACCAAAAGGCTGCAATCTTTTAAGCGCATGCAGATCGTTTAGCAGGCGGAATAAACAGATTTAAAAGATGATGAAAAATTTAGATTAAAGACAAGCAAAAAAGTAAATGGCTGTAAATGTTCATAAAACCGTACATGTACGTTCGAATAACGGTTGATAATGGGATCTATCTTTAATATGATATTCGCTGTTGCAGAATTATAAACATTATTTATTAATTATTTTATTTATTTTGTAAATAGATCAAATGTATTCGTTCAGTGTATGTTTACTTGTTTTTGTTAATATGCCGCTGCATTTGTTTGCACCTGTCCTAAGTCAGGAACCTGTTTCAGTGATTGCCGTTTGTTGATGTGGTTCTTAAGTGCTTCTCGTTTCTCGTTTTTTATATAGATTAGACCGTTGGTTTTCCTGTTTGAATTGTTTTACACTAGTCATTTTGGGGCCCTTTATAGCTTGCTGTTCGGTGTGAGCTAAGGCTCCGTGTTGAAGGTCGTACTTTGACCTATAATTGTTTACTTTTTACACATTGTGACTTGGATGGAGAGTTGTCTCATTGGCACTCAATGTACATCTTCTTATTTCTATTACATATCAAAAACAAGTGAAATCTTTACATTTTTCAATATGGCTTAAGCTTAGAACATGCAAATAATAAAAACAAAATTATTATCGCGTAAATTGCGATGGCATATATCTCGCAAAAAATTAAAAACTCCCAATTTACACTTTGCCAGGAGTGTTGTATATGACTTCGTGAAATTCCAAAAAATTAACATGCATTTTCTCCATTGTTCAACCTAAGGCGATGTTCAAATTTCGTAACTCGATTTAGAAGTGACAAATCAAGGTAACAAACAGAATTTGAGGGAATCGCATGTCATTTAAAATGCGCAAAAACATTTCCGACTTGATAGTATTTCACACGTTTGGTTAGTACTGCAAACTTTACCATAACCATTCTGGATTGTAAATTATATTTATCAAGGTTAATTCAGTTTCATTTTTTTAATAAATTTCAACGTTGTTATTGATTCGGCGTTACAACTCCTTTGTTTCAAGCCCCATCATTTGTCTTATGTAGACGAAATACCCGTCAGGTGTATCAAATATATAAAATCTTTGATTACCTTTCAATGCATAGAAACAAGACGAACAATACTTGTAGCTTGGTCTTTGGAAAATCTCAATCGATAAAGAGTATTTGAATTGCTTTCAATTTCAAGTTCCTTTCATTTAGTTTCAGTGCATTTAAAGTTTAAATGTTTTGGAATATATTCAAGCGAGTCAATAAAGAGCTCAATTATTCATATGCATTACTGATATTACAAGGCATAGCTCTAACTTGTTTTTGTAAGAATAAGTCACTGAGTTGTCCAAAGTTGTAAATACACTGAACATATTAGACTTTCAGAAACCTACAATCAATACAGTTTTAAAAGGGTAAACCAAATAACCCACTGACTGTAATCACTGACGCGATATCTGACTAAAAAGTCGTATTAACATAGGGGTGTGGGGTTAACCTAGCTTTTTATTTATCGAACCTCCCACATTACTCAGAGACATTGTACAGAAGATTATAGTTATATCACCAGTCCTACAGGTTGCTCTTCTGTAAATATAGACAATGCAATTTCCCATAGGAACCCCTTTTGCGGTTAAAACTGTGCACCTTTTACTATGAAGTTCCGTAAAAAAAAATATATCCTAGAATGGAAAGTTTAAACTTATACCAAAATTCTGAACTACCCATCCCTTCACTTTGGTTCTTCTTCAGAATTCAATTTGGTCGCTATTCATGTGTATTTATACCGGTAACATTCTCAAGTTGTGTCTCTACTAGATGAAGCATAAAGATCATATCTGGAAACCAGTATGTAAACAAAACAAAATATCTATGAATATTAAATTTCTCCCCAAAAGAGGCGTGGTTTGTGAAACAGCTGTATCTACAAAATGCAACCTACTGTAAAATTCAATATAATATAATATACTTTAATTACAATAAAGACAAAATTTATGTTTTGCAATTAGGGCTGTTACTGATTTTTATCAGTTGAATTCAAAAATTAATCTTAACCAACCGAGTATCAAATATGTTGGGGTGTCTTTTGAAATACAAGTATTATTCCAGTTGTCCCAGCAACGTAATTGTTTTGCTTTTCTTCTTTCACTTTCTTCCATTGGCCTATTTCTTTAAGATTTTTCATAAGTGGTACAAATGTATTCACATACATTGGAACAACATCAAAGTGTTTTGGATTTGTAGCTATTGCAACATATATATCCTCCTGAAAATAGTAATGAATATATACTAAACAACGAATAGTAATACCCCGGGTTTTCAAATGCAGCATATGGATCTTGGTTAAGGCAACTGGTGAACAATAACATAAAGGTTTACACAAATACATGTACACTCGGAAATTGTAGAATGTAGAATTGGCTACGAAAAAAGAGCTTACTCAAATTTTGCATTAAAACTTTCTATACATACATTTCATACAGAAATATTACAGCAGCGTCTATTTACAATGTGCAAGAATTTATGGTTCCTATCCGAACTGGTTTTTAGAGGTTTGCTGCTTCCAAGGGAATGAGCTACGACAAAATAAATTACCCAAATTTTCCAATAACATATCTCTATAATTATGTAAACAGATTACAACAGAACCTAGATATTGATTATATATCTCTCAAGAGATCGTGTGGTACATATCAGAATTTCCTTTCTACAGGGTTGCTGCTTCCAAGAAAGCTTCGGAACAGAGATTTTAAATGTTAAAGTTTACTTTCCTTTTTAACATTCTTCCGGCCAATATCAAGTTGTTCGATACCAAACATCAACGGTCAAGATTAACGCGGAGTTATTCTATTTCTCATAGATTCTTCATCGTTTATAATCATCAACAACACATCTTACCATTATGGAAGATTTCACTATTTGAGCAGAAACTGCTTACTGTTTTGGATCATCTGAGTCCTCATACCTATGTTTATGTTGTGCTTAAGCTGGAATTTTACACCTTAATGTTGCATGTCTTTAGCATACATATGTGATTGAATGCAATGAAAGTTAGTAGAAATAAACTGGAAAAAAAAGCACAGGAATTTATCTAAGTGTGTTAACATAACTATTATGAATAAAGCACTTATTAAAAATAAACTATGTTAATTGATGCGGCGAAAGTAAACACAATCATAATGTCATGTGCATATTAATATTCTGTATCAAAGTCCGACATTCAAAGATTAATATTTGACAATCTATGTTTGAAGAATTTTTACAAAGTATAAACATGATAAAATGCATCTTCTAAAGAGAGGTGAAAAATACCAAGGGGATATTCAAACTCATAAGTCAAAAACGAACAAACTGGATATTATATTACGGTCAACCAACTCGTGAATGCGTCCGTAAAATCTTCGAATGGATGACTGCACCACTTGGAACTCTTGGTTTAAGTAGCAACCCTTTATCAAGGGAATCATGAGAGGAAAGGCACGCTATGGAATGTCGTATCAACTGCGAGATATATACGCCATATGCATATTGATATTTTAACGCAATATGATGTCATCGAAGTGACATCATAACAGTGATCAAGTTTTACTACAATTTGTTTGCGTTTGTTTTGTTTCTTTGACATTTTGTGACGTACAGAATGTGGATTAGGGCTTAAAATAATACACAGAATACCTCCATTGTGCTTCAAGTTCTCCAAACTTCTATCATTTATTGTTTTATTTCGAGTCGCCTCTTATTGACAAGTATTTTTTTCTGTAAAAACAGAATATTTTCCCAGAATGTTGTATAGTATGCTATTAACATTGGGGCAAATATGACTATTTTCATTAACTTTATAGCATATTTTGGTAGAATATCATTAAAATTATAATTTTAACTTCTACACAACTGAAATATATGTGGTTCATAGTGTATCAGCGCAAATTCAAACTCAAAATGCACCCAAAGTACGTGTTCATTTCTTACAGATTTTTTTTGACAAATAGAAAAAAATTTCTAAAAATGTCATGCAATTTTTTTTAGAAAAGTTGAAACAGATGTAAGAAAACGTTTGTTTCTTTAGTGCAGCTTATGGTTATGTTGAAAGCACTTTTGTCAAAATGAATGAACATACACATATCTATATATATATATGTATATGTCAAGGAAAATTTGGCAGATTAAGGTATAATCTACTATATTTGTTTTAAATCATGCAATTGGCACCAAATATATGTATCACCTAAACACTTAATTTCTAAAAGAAAACAAGCTGGGAATCTTTTTTTTTTTCTTTTTCTTTTTTCAATTGTTGAGAAGCAGAGTTTACTTCTTAAATTTCAATACTTACTCCAAGGATCCCAGTGATGCAACTCACTACAGGAACATCGCGTGTTCGAGTCTCATAGCCGGATATGCATGTTTTTTGTTTCCTATATCAAATGTATCTTAGTTTTACTTTACATTCACCCATTTCAATTTCATTTTAAAAAGATAACTGAATTATTGCAAAAGTCAAATGAAGAAACCATTATGTTTTTTATAAGATTTTGTGTGCGTAATTACACAACCTCTTTTTTGTTCCATTGTTACGGTGCCAGGATATGCCGCAGGAGCAAGTGATAATTGCTTCATCATTGAATCTTCCCTTGAAAGGTCTTAGTTTTGTTAAATGCTTGAAATAATACGATTAAGACAGAAAATTGTGTCGGTGATTAGTTATGGTTTATGATATGAACTTTGGTGCGACTGATCTATTCAAATGAACCTGGATAGTGTCTTTTCGATAAGTAGAGGTATAAAATGCCCGAAAGGAGAAGGGTTAATAAATTTGATATTTCTATGTTTTCGTTAACCCCAACAAAATGCATTTTTTCTATAAACAGATACTGTTGATCCAACTAGATACAATGAATTATACCGATTCTAATATGATATGCTTCTTTCGCTTTGTAAAACAACGAGATCAAATACTCGATATGTGCTTCTTTCGCTTTGTAAAAACAACGAGATCAAATACTCGATATATATATCTATATGTTAAGAACATTTGTTGTTCGACCTGTTAGTCAAATGCGTTTTGTTAAAATATACGTTTTCACTTTTTTGGTCTTTTGGAAAATGTTGTTTGTGCTGTATTTAGACCCCTCTAACAAGAAATTTGTTTTGCATGCACACGTATAACAATTGCGGTTTTTATCCAACGCAATCATAGGTTTGAACGTTGTTTTCAATTTAGACTTGTTTATATGTCAAAAAATATATACTAGGCGAATGACAACTCTCCTGAAGATTATTTCATTATGTTTATGTTCCAAATTCGGTTAATATTGCATTATTACAATTGAGTTTTGAGTAGGTGCTGTTTTATTGTTTTATTTTCTATTCTATTGAATTATTTGCCCATTTAGGGAATCAGCATGTCATCATGGCGGCTCAATCCTTAGTTACGATAGATCAACTATGGATTTGATAGTAAATTGTTGCCAATGAAAAAAAACAATGATTAGGTTGAAAGTTATAAGGAATAAACATCTTTTCCTAGAGGTCATAAAACAAATAATAAAGGAATGTGGTATGATTTCCAATGCAACAACTATAGACAACAAAAAGAAAGGAGGCGAATGAAAGCCACTACAGGTAATTATTGGCCTACAACAATGAAGGAAAACTGTGAAAACTACTTGGAAATTGAAAGTGTTTGACTCATCAGATCGGCAGAAAACATGAAGCAACTAACAAACAGACAAAGTACAGATCAGAGAGTATTTTGGAGAATGATTACTGAAATCCGAGTTTAACACCAATTACAACTAACAAATAAATCAAGTTTCCCAGACTAAAAGACTGATTTGATAGACGAATTTCTTGTTCATTTGCATTCAGGTGTTGTTTTTTTTTTCATCTTGAAATAGCTAGCATTCTTCAAAACCCAAATGAGATTGATGAATTCACATAAGACATTAATACAATGATAACAAATGGTAGATACATAATGTTGTATAGTAAAGTGATAATATAATATTAATTTTAATATCATACCTGGCTTTGTCATTCGTAACATTTCAGATAGTGCATTTACTGGTAGACAGCCACCACCAAATCCTCCTCGACATACAACCACATCATAAACATCTAAAAGTAATAAGAGATTTCGGAATGCTTGAAGATATTGGTATAATATTTGTTATACAGTTTAACCATGATAAGTTACAAATCAATTTCGAATTTTGTTCGGTTCAGATGATTTTTGCAGAGTGATGGTCCTCCGACTTCGAAAATTCATGCAAATAATCAGTTTTGAGTTATGGTCCTTGCACTTGGACATACACGCAATTAATCAGTTTTCCACACTTTTTTGTCATTTTATTACAGTACAATGAATTTATAACCGGTAGGAGAGTATGTATTGCCATGCAATACTCCCAGAATACTTATTTTAGTTGAACATCTTTTCTGTATATTACAAGTGATACCTTCGAAAAGGAATTGGCATCGACACAGTATCATAACTCGTTAAAGATATCAGCCCGTTAACTTAGTACCCCAGCAGCGTGTTGTTCAGCGTGAACGTCAATAGCACTCGGTGGAATTGTATGCGAATGTCATACAAGTGAGAGGTTTAGCTAGCTATAAAACCAAGTTTAATCCACCATTTTCTACATGAGAAAATGCCTGTACCATGTCAAGAATATGACAGTCGTTATCCATTCGTTTGGTGTGTTTGAGCTTTTGAATTTGCAATTTACTTAGGGACTTTCCATTTAGAATTTTCCTCGGAGTTCTGTATTTTTGTATTTGACTTTTTTCCATAAAATTGAAAGGCAAAATCAGTTTACAAGTTGAAAAGCATTGAAAATCACAAATTATAAAACATTCTATCAAATCTGGCTTAAGCTATCTACGCCATGGGTAAAAAAAAAATTAATAAACGGAACGGGTTTAGCATGTTATTTATAGTAAATTTTAAAACAGGATACATCTACATTAATCATACTTCATTTCAACACAGAAAGGTCATATCATCGAGGCGAAACGTTCGCCAGCAGTGGCATCGCACAAGTATATTTGAAAAATATTGTGTAAAATCTAGCTGTGGTTAAATATGCTTGTAAGCTGAAAAAAACCTTATTGCTTCGATTGATTTAACATTCGATGAACATAAATTTACAGACTATAATCCCTTTAGAAGTAATTGTAGATGTTTTGAACATGCTAAAATTGTTTATATTGTTTCAACTTACTTTTTCATCATATGTGTTTCTACTTTGATATATTTCTTTCTGTTGTATTACAACTTGCATGAAAAACTTTCAATACCAACCTGTGCCAATTTTTGTGTTGCCTGTTTCTGGAATGGTCTCTTCAAAATGTTTTTTTGTAAACACCCTTCCTTTCAGCAATTGCAAGCATGTTCTTATTAGGTTCCAGGGATTCTATATTACAAAACCCTAATTTCTGCAACTTGACATAAAGAAAGTAGAGAAAATCAGCATAAGCATTTTTTTCAACGAAATACAAATTTCTGTAAATAGCCGTATATCAAGCTCAACATTTAAACATTGGACATTAAATTGAAAACTCTTAGCTATAAGTAGTTACCATAGGTAGTAAAATTACAGTCAACAGTTGTTTACCGTTGTCAGATTTAATAAATACATTAAGAACTTACAAATCAAAGGGAAAAAACTCAGGTTATCGTATGAAAAGAGAGATACTGAATTGGTCGACAGGATATGCGTCTACCGCTATATGTATGCGTGTATTACTCGCCATGTGAATCCACACTCGGGCAAAATGTCACAGTAAGGAATAAGACACAATCGGATTATTTAACATAAGACGACTATTCTGGTGTCTAGAGATCAAATGCCGCTAACACTATAGTTCAGGCACAGACACATCGCTTCCAGTTTACCTTTGATGTCAGTATTTTCGTTATACTTTTTTTCAGTCAACCAATTCGTGATGGTGACCGCAAAACGAATGTTGTGTCGATTTCAGTTTTTCTTCATCAGTACTCTAGAACTGTTGGAACAGTTTTTGGGGTCAGGAGCACAACTCTGTAAACGAAGTTCGCATATTGTGAACATTCACGGGTGTAGCGTATTCATTGAGATATCTAAACACCATACGATGAGGAAAAGGGTGTGTTACTACTGCGACATAGAAAATTGACAATTACAAATTTGAAATTATCATGTTTGTTATATATTTTAGTTTGACGTCATTTATCTATGTTAAGTTCAAGAAAGGAACAAGATATGCTTTATGCCTGCCTTCCAGTTTTGGTGGAATGTTTTATCCTAAGGTCACAGGGATATATGAAATGCAAGTACTCACTTAAATGTTGGTAATGGCCTTTTAAGAAGTCATATAACCAGATGATAAGATAACGTCTTATGGCTTTACGTGGGGTCTTTTTTTGGTTTTGTCAGCTGTTCAAAGTTTGTTTTAGATTTTTAATTCTTTTAGAATCTTTAAACAAAATGATGATTCAAACTGGACTTAATTTAATTTTTACCTTGGTGATCTTAATACTCGTATTTTGTATGATTTCAGTACCTGTTCATGAAACTTTAAAATACATGTACTATTTATATGTTGTATTTAGAGGCTAAATCAGCTGTCTAATTAAAAGGAAAAAGTAATATTAACAAAAAAATGCCTTACATACTTTTAAATGATACTTAATAGTAATTTGACTCCTCCTAGATGTTGTATAATTATATTGCGACTTATAACTGAAGATTATCTTGTCGTGAGCAACACAATTAATTTGACAGGAACTGAATGTAATCATATGAATCTCATTTTGTATTTGGTTCTCGTTATTCAATACTTTTATATTTTTCAAATAAGTTTTCGTTGACTTTGTAGACTATTGTTTGTTTTTGGATCTATTTTCCCTTCTCATTTTTGTTTTCGTCTTGTGGTTTGTGGTTGATATCAATCTTATGTTTATTCTTTAGATGCATGATATTTCACACATTTTGTCAAATTCAAATAAGTTTTCTTTTACTTCTATTCATTCGTGTTATATTTTCATTCGTACTAATTAAATCAATTAGTGTACGAATGAAAAATGAAAAAAAAATACAAATTTACAAATACTCCCAAGCTTTCAATCATTAGTACTTACTTCTTCACCTACAAGACCAGTGCCAGCAGCGACATCAAGTATACAAATGTCTTGTCTGTGTTTTGGAAATATATCTGCCACTGTATTTGCAAGATATTGAGCTCCATTGCAATCTAATAGTTTGTGATCCTTAATTAAAAAGTAAAAATTACGAAAATAACATATTTATGTTTGAATACCCACTTGTACTTCGTAAAGTACAAACTACATCATGCATTTTACTGAGGAATAAAATATATATTAGTAATGCTATGGAAATGTTTCTGAGTGATCGCATTATTCTTCTATTGAGTCAACAGAAATAGGGTCATTTGCAGAATAGCTTTAACTGTCGTATCGTACCAGTCGTTTACCTACCGACATAGTTTGCAATTGTAATTTGCAAATTATAACAATGATACCGTGACGCAAAACCTCAACAAAAATGTCGTTCAAGTGCTAAAAGAGAAGCGTAGATGCAAATGGGATATTCAAACTCAATAGTCGAAGACAAACTAACAAGGTCATGGCAAAAAAACGATGAAAAGACAAACACAAGTCTACAAAACACAACCCCACACACACTTGTGGATTCTCATGTTCTCCGGAAAGGTGAGCAGATACTGCCCCACTTATGGCCCCGTTTAGTTCGAACACCGCTGATAAGTCTTACAGTGGGAAAGCCAGTGACATTGAAGAGTTCTTTCCGGTGGTCACGCGGGAAAGGGGACATAATCTAAAAATTTCGAGGTGGCGCTGTAATCAGCGTGTAAACAAAAACGTAGCATATGATTCAGACAATAAATTTATCAAAACGACTTATCATCCAACAGTATTTGCGGTTTAATCTTCATCAGAATAGATTTTGTCACACGACTGCCAAAAATATATTAAAATAAGTGCTTCGTTATTGAAATATGGTAATTCAAAAGACTACCTCCGTTGGTTTCCAAAAAACCGCGGGTAATACCCCCGTCTGAAAATAACTGACACAATTGCATCCTAAAGCTTTTCATTGGTTGAGATATAAATAAATGTGACCCAGAAACACATGGGCACATGACTATGTAAAGAATCCCCCGTCACTTCGAGTCTTGTTTACATAATAAATACCTCAACCGGAGGTCAAAATTCAACATTTTCTAACGTTTTTGGAGTTATTTCATTGCAAAATGGAGCAAATGATGTCAATTTTACCAGTTTTTAACCACGAAATTGATTCAGACAATGAAGTGTGATGATGTTTCCTGGATTTTTAATATGTTTTACATAAAAATATTGATAGGTTGAAGGCTTTACTCCGTCATTTGTTGATTTTTTTCATGTTGCTCAGACTCCTTGTTTCAATAATTTTCTGCATTCATTTAATTATTTGTTTAATAATGCTGCAGTGTATAACAGATTTATGTAGTACATTGAAACTGGTTTATTCTATGATTGAATTTTTCCATATAAATGACTTCAGTTGTCTGGAAGCCCCCCCCCCCCCCCCCCTTTTTCCCACTTTCAAGAAATTTCAGTTGGGCAAAAAATATTGTCTGAATGAAAAGCTTGCAAAAATGCAAAGTGTAAACACTCAGCTAATGTCTGTTTTAAGCCATTTTTTTTAGTCTAATGATTACAGTCATTCTTTGTTTCTGTAAATATTTACCTGAAATGTGTCAACTTGCAAATTTTAAAAATATTAAAAGTATCAATCAACAAATATTGCCTGCCTGCCACTGTGACATGAAAATCTGATGAGTCAATAATTTTCACTTGATTTTTAGTCTTTGTTCTTATTGTATAAATAAAACTACTATGCAAGTGAGAAGTTAACACACACACATTTGTATTTTGCCTGTCCTTATCAAGGAACCTGTTGTACACTAACCATTCATGTTTAAGTGTGTCTGGGCCCTGGTAACAAATATTTGTCATTGTGTTTTCAAAGTGTGTGCATGTTCTTAAAGAAATGTTTTGAAAAAGTTTTAGTGGCCATTCATCAAATTTGTTTTTCTTCCATATACATATATATATAGTAGCTGTATTTATTTTATCATTAGTTCTGGATTTAGAATTTTTATCACATGCTGTTTTATAAGGTCCTTTACACTTGACAAATTGGTTTGCAAATTGTTGAAGGCTAAAACTGTTACCTATAATTATCATCATCTATCAATTGTCAATCATGTCAATATGGGTTTCTTTTAAAAAAAAAATAGTTCAACCCAGATATGCTGCTGCTGAAGAAATTAACATTAACAATGGTATTTTTCAAATATAGCATTCATTAATTACACTATTCCTTCATTGAAAATGAAAAAAAAAATATTTTAAATTGAATGCATCCAAGGGCTTTCCTGGATTAACCTTCAACAGGTATGCTCAATGCCTAGTAGATACACGTCTTAATACAAGTGAGAGCTATATGACCATTAAGAGCATTAAAAAAAGCTATATTGCTTCTGAGGTCTGCTTTGAAGATGGCATATGAATGTCTCACTCTGATTTTTGGTGATCCTGTTTTGTTGCGTTGATATTAATTTTTTCAACCCACAACTTTAATTTCACACTAATCTTTTTCGAGGTCTATATGATGGAAATTTTTGTTACTGTAAATTCAGAAAGGATAGCAAAGTTTTTATTACTGCAATAATGTGAGTGGGTGAGTATCTAAATAATAAATTGCATTCTGATACCTTTTAATCTGATTAAAATGCAAATCCTATGTCCACGCTTATTACCAGAAAACAAAGCTTGGACACAGAATCTATACTTAAATCAGATACATATATATACCATTCCTATATCTGTGTGCTGATTTTTCTGCAAAAGCAATACTTTTTACACATTTTATTCCATTCTTCAAATTTGCAATAATAAAAGCACACAATAATTTGCAAAATCATGTGATTACATATAGGAAAAGGGCACCTAGGCATCTCATTCTAAATACTACACATGGAGCAGGATCTGCTTACTCTTCCAGAGCACCTGAGATCATCTGTATTTTGTGGGTTCAAGTTGCTCACTTTTCATTTTTCTAATTTGAATATTAGTTTAAACTTTTCATCAAATAGTCTGAAAACAGAGATATGTATCTGCTGAAAATGTTTATTTAGGTGCTAGGGTCACCACACTTCAAAATCTCCCTGGAAGCATATAACAGTGAAAAGTCATGTCATGAGAGGCCACTAGAGAGACATCAAAGATACCTCTGGGAGAAGTGAATGATTCTAAAACCACTTTTAAGTCCTTCACACCTAATAAATCATTAAAGTAGACCTTTTACATCTTTGATATTTTTTTATGTCTCAAATACTACAGTACCTACATGCATATGGCTAATGTGCTTGCTTTGCATCTATGAATGTTGTATTGTATTGCAGCAGCAGCATTGTCTCATGTACATCTACCCCATGTCATCAATATAAAATGATTATGGTGTTTCACTTTGTATATATAAAAATATAAAAATGTTAAGAAAAAAAAAGTTTATTAAAAGATAAATAAATACAAATGCATAAAAATAATGTTAAAATGAAACATATGTAAATAATATCTTAAATAATTGTAAGTAAATAAGCTTCAATCAAATAAACAAAATTTAATGCAACTTAAATACTTTGAAAGTTAAAAAAAACCCAAACACATAACAATAAAGTTTAAAATTTAAGAAGCATAATTATTGTTAAAAAGTCCAAGTTAAAGTAAAAACAAGTCAAAAAGTCCTCTTTTCCATAAATCCTCAAAATGGAAATGTTTCCTGCTCTTCTTTATTCCTTATTTCTATTGTTACATGTATCTGTAAATATATAATTTATGCATATGATATTAAATGAAAATAATTTCCCAACTTCTCTAGAGTTGTCATATGAAATTATAATTTACATTTTAATTGTCTACTGATTCTTATGTGGTCCAAGTTTTAATTTAAATTGAATGTTTCTAATTTCACTAATGTAAAACTAATCAGATGTGAAATAATTGCCAATGAGACAACTATCCCCAAAAAATCAAATGGAGTGGATATAAGCAATTTTATGCTACACTAAAGCCTTCAATCATGAGAAAATCCCATAATGTATACCGGTATACTTAAGTTTGTTTTTAGATATTTGTTATTATTTTTTTGAAATTGAAATTATTCTTATTTTAATCTTAAATAATCAAAAGTATGTATATAAGCTTCAATAAAAAAAACAAAAAAATTTAGACTTTTGATGTAAATAAATAATTTATTTTAATGACTTTATATGATATTTCTGATAAGAAAAGGTCAAAATCATATACAGCAACATATGTTCAAAGAAATATTTCTATTTATTTATTCATTTACTTCAGTATCTTAACATGTTAAAGTTAAATTCATCACTATAATAACATATCAATCTGTTTAATAGATATTAATATATATTTTATGATATTAAATGTAAGTAAACGTCATAATTACAAACAAAATATCAGTATGAGAGCAACAATATAAAGTAAATGCACAAGTAAGTCTGTATTCAGGTTGAGAATTCAAACTCTCCTTGTGCAAGTTATCTGAACTAGGATTGCTGTAATCAAAGGTCTGTGGTTATCTATGACGGACGGACAGACAGACGGACAACGGTATACCATAATACATTTGTACCTCTCATAAACGGGCGTATAAAAAGGAGGGTTCTTTTTCCAAATTGTCTTTGCCTGATAAATATTCTATTAAGAATTTCTTTTAAATATTTAGGAACTTTCCTTTTATCATTAAATGACATTTTATCAAAATAAATGTGAAAATTACTAAGAATATTCATTTCTAATGAAAATTAATCTTCAAAATGACAACAGATTATGGGTCTATTCTAAATTTAAAAAAAATAACTTCATATTACATTCCTTTAACTGTATCTGAACATGATTAATGAAAAAAAACACTGCCTAGATTGTCAAAATCTTATGAAGAATATTTATATCTATATTTCAAGTAAAGACAGAAAATGGCGAAATGTTGACTTTCTTATCAGATAACCTATGTGTAACATCTGTGGTCAGTTTATTCATGTCAATATAATACTTCCATGGTTTATTGGGAAGAGTGATATATAAATTACAAGGACTTCAAACTGTGAAGCTAATCAGTTGTGAAATTTGAGATTCCCTCAAATCTGAGGGCATTCTTCGGGCTGTACTATAAAGTATATGAGCAATCAGGCATCCACCACCAATAAAACCTGGCCACAACACATACCTTGCCAATCCTGTGGCGTTAAAAATCAACAATTAATCACATATAATTTGTGTGTTTTTTTAGCATGGAAGGAGAGGCAGAACTGATACTTTCCTCCTGATTAATATTTCATATACCTGAAATCTGTTCAAAATATTTTTCATGACCATATATGCATTATTTAACAAAAAAATGGTACTGTTGTTCACATAAACAAGGGTCTGGATGGGGTGTCCTCCATTTCTATATTATTAAATCTTTAAGGTCATTTGTCTCTATTCTTTATACTTTTTGCCCATCATTCTCTTTTCTCAATAAATTAGCACAACATTATTCTCTATTACTTATATTTTTTAGTCAATTTTTCTCTATTCTTTATACTTTTAGCCATAGTACTCTATTCTGTTGTTATTTTTTTTTGTCACACACTCATTGAACTAACCTTTTTACTATTCGAGAGAATCAAACAAATGATCACAAATGCTTTACACAACCGTAATAATTAAACTAAAATATAAATGCTATCATTGACAGGCCAAAATTAAAGTTTTATTTAAAATTGGAGTCTCACGCTGGGAAAGGGGCGTTTATTTACATGTGGTCTGTGGAAATTTCAGCATCGAAAAAGGGGCAAATATATAGCCATAATTTGGCATAAACCGATCTGATCAATAAAATTTTGTTATGGATATTGTTCATATCTTTCTACTAACCATTAAAAGAATATTACTAGGATTTTGTGAGCACAGAAACCTACTATTCATGTGGATCTGTTGAAAAATGGCGTCGATTTATGTGCTTCCCTTTCGCAGCCTCAGTTGCAATTTGACACGGAGTGATGGGTAATTATGCAAATATTTAGGGACTCCCATCATCATAGATACTATTTTTGGTCATTTTATATTTAAATAGCCATTAGGATGCAAATGTGTCAGTTATTTTCAGAAGGGGAAAACACCCGCCATATTTTTATCTTCCAAAACAACAACGTCACTTGCCATTTTCAGATGTTTGTTTCTTGTAAAATAATATCTCCTAAGAAGAAAAAATAGCATAGTCACCTGTTAAACTTACCTATATAACTAATTGATGATGAAATGATACAAGTTTAATTGTCTTTAATAATAAATTTCTTGAAAAATCAAACGTACACGATGTAAACAAATTACCGAGATGGTGCGATACTGTCGCCGTCTATGTAAAAATCGCGATTGTCGCCCTTGAATTCTTGTCCGTTACGTCATATGGAAGGAGGCGCAGAACTGACGTGTGGCTTTCCCACTGGTGGGAAAGCCAGTGACATTGAAGAGTTCTTTCCGGTGGTCACGCGGGAAAGGGGACATAATCTAAAAATTTCGAGGTGGCGCTGTAATCAGCGTGTAAACAAAAACGTAGCATATGATTCAGACAATAAATTTATCAAAACGACTTATCATCCAACAGTATTTGCGGTTTAATCTTCATCAGAATAGATTTTGTCACACGACTGCCAAAAATATATTAAAATAAGTGCTTCGTTATTGAAATATGGTAATTCAAAAGACTACCTCCGTTGGTTTCCAAAAAACCGCGGGTAATACCCCCGTCTGAAAATAACTGACACAATTGCATCCTAAAGCTTTTCATTGGTTGAGATATAAATAAATGTGACCCAGAAACACATGGGCACATGACTATGTAAAGAATCCCCCGTCACTTCGAGTCTTGTTTACATAATAAATACCTCAACCGGAGGTCAAAATTCAACATTTTCTAACGTTTTTGGAGTTATTTCATTGCAAAATGGAGCAAATGATGTCAATTTTACCAGTTTTTAACCACGAAATTGATTCAGACAATGAAGTGTGATGATGTTTCCTGGATTTTTAATATGTTTTACATAAAAATATTGATAGGTTGAAGGCTTTACTCCGTCATTTGTTGATTTTTTTCATGTTGCTCAGACTCCTTGTTTCAATAATTTTCTGCATTCATTTAATTATTTGTTTAATAATGCTGCAGTGTATAACAGATTTATGTAGTACATTGAAACTGGTTTATTCTATGATTGAATTTTTCCATATAAATGACTTCAGTTGTCTGGAAGCCCCCCCCCCCCCTTTTTCCCACTTTCAAGAAATTTCAGTTGGGCAAAAAATATTGTCTGAATGAAAAGCTTGCAAAAATGCAAAGTGTAAACACTCAGCTAATGTCTGTTTTAAGCCATTTTTTTTAGTCTAATGATTACAGTCATTCTTTGTTTCTGTAAATATTTACCTGAAATGTGTCAACTTGCAAATTTTAAAAATATTAAAAGTATCAATCAACAAATATTGCCTGCCTGCCACTGTGACATGAAAATCTGATGAGTCAATAATTTTCACTTGATTTTTAGTCTTTGTTCTTATTGTATAAATAAAACTACTATGCAAGTGAGAAGTTAACACACACACATTTGTATTTTGCCTGTCCTTATCAAGGAACCTGTTGTACACTAACCATTCATGTTTAAGTGTGTCTGGGCCCTGGTAACAAATATTTGTCATTGTGTTTTCAAAGTGTGTGCATGTTCTTAAAGAAATGTTTTGAAAAAGTTTTAGTGGCCATTCATCAAATTTGTTTTTCTTCCATATACATATATATATAGTAGCTGTATTTATTTTATCATTAGTTCTGGATTTAGAATTTTTATCACATGCTGTTTTATAAGGTCCTTTACACTTGACAAATTGGTTTGCAAATTGTTGAAGGCTAAAACTGTTACCTATAATTATCATCATCTATCAATTGTCAATCATGTCAATATGGGTTTCTTTTAAAAAAAAAATAGTTCAACCCAGATATGCTGCTGCTGAAGAAATTAACATTAACAATGGTATTTTTCAAATATAGCATTCATTAATTACACTATTCCTTCATTGAAAATGAAAAAAAAAATATTTTAAATTGAATGCATCCAAGGGCTTTCCTGGATTAACCTTCAACAGGTATGCTCAATGCCTAGTAGATACACGTCTTAATACAAGTGAGAGCTATATGACCATTAAGAGCATTAAAAAAAGCTATATTGCTTCTGAGGTCTGCTTTGAAGATGGCATATGAATGTCTCACTCTGATTTTTGGTGATCCTGTTTTGTTGCGTTGATATTAATTTTTTCAACCCACAACTTTAATTTCACACTAATCTTTTTCGAGGTCTATATGATGGAAATTTTTGTTACTGTAAATTCAGAAAGGATAGCAAAGTTTTTATTACTGCAATAATGTGAGTGGGTGAGTATCTAAATAATAAATTGCATTCTGATACCTTTTAATCTGATTAAAATGCAAATCCTATGTCCACGCTTATTACCAGAAAACAAAGCTTGGACACAGAATCTATACTTAAATCAGATACATATATATACCATTCCTATATCTGTGTGCTGATTTTTCTGCAAAAGCAATACTTTTTACACATTTTATTCCATTCTTCAAATTTGCAATAATAAAAGCACACAATAATTTGCAAAATCATGTGATTACATATAGGAAAAGGGCACCTAGGCATCTCATTCTAAATACTACACATGGAGCAGGATCTGCTTACTCTTCCAGAGCACCTGAGATCATCTGTATTTTGTGGGTTCAAGTTGCTCACTTTTCATTTTTCTAATTTGAATATTAGTTTAAACTTTTCATCAAATAGTCTGAAAACAGAGATATGTATCTGCTGAAAATGTTTATTTAGGTGCTAGGGTCACCACACTTCAAAATCTCCCTGGAAGCATATAACAGTGAAAAGTCATGTCATGAGAGGCCACTAGAGAGACATCAAAGATACCTCTGGGAGAAGTGAATGATTCTAAAACCACTTTTAAGTCCTTCACACCTAATAAATCATTAAAGTAGACCTTTTACATCTTTGATATTTTTTTATGTCTCAAATACTACAGTACCTACATGCATATGGCTAATGTGCTTGCTTTGCATCTATGAATGTTGTATTGTATTGCAGCAGCAGCATTGTCTCATGTACATCTACCCCATGTCATCAATATAAAATGATTATGGTGTTTCACTTTGTATATATAAAAATATAAAAATGTTAAGAAAAAAAAAGTTTATTAAAAGATAAATAAATACAAATGCATAAAAATAATGTTAAAATGAAACATATGTAAATAATATCTTAAATAATTGTAAGTAAATAAGCTTCAATCAAATAAACAAAATTTAATGCAACTTAAATACTTTGAAAGTTAAAAAAAACCCAAACACATAACAATAAAGTTTAAAATTTAAGAAGCATAATTATTGTTAAAAAGTCCAAGTTAAAGTAAAAACAAGTCAAAAAGTCCTCTTTTCCATAAATCCTCAAAATGGAAATGTTTCCTGCTCTTCTTTATTCCTTATTTCTATTGTTACATGTATCTGTAAATATATAATTTATGCATATGATATTAAATGAAAATAATTTCCCAACTTCTCTAGAGTTGTCATATGAAATTATAATTTACATTTTAATTGTCTACTGATTCTTATGTGGTCCAAGTTTTAATTTAAATTGAATGTTTCTAATTTCACTAATGTAAAACTAATCAGATGTGAAATAATTGCCAATGAGACAACTATCCCCAAAAAATCAAATGGAGTGGATATAAGCAATTTTATGCTACACTAAAGCCTTCAATCATGAGAAAATCCCATAATGTATACCGGTATACTTAAGTTTGTTTTTAGATATTTGTTATTATTTTTTTGAAATTGAAATTATTCTTATTTTAATCTTAAATAATCAAAAGTATGTATATAAGCTTCAATAAAAAAAACAAAAAAATTTAGACTTTTGATGTAAATAAATAATTTATTTTAATGACTTTATATGATATTTCTGATAAGAAAAGGTCAAAATCATATACAGCAACATATGTTCAAAGAAATATTTCTATTTATTTATTCATTTACTTCAGTATCTTAACATGTTAAAGTTAAATTCATCACTATAATAACATATCAATCTGTTTAATAGATATTAATATATATTTTATGATATTAAATGTAAGTAAACGTCATAATTACAAACAAAATATCAGTATGAGAGCAACAATATAAAGTAAATGCACAAGTAAGTCTGTATTCAGGTTGAGAATTCAAACTCTCCTTGTGCAAGTTATCTGAACTAGGATTGCTGTAATCAAAGGTCTGTGGTTATCTATGACGGACGGACAGACAGACGGACAACGGTATACCATAATACATTTGTACCTCTCATAAACGGGCGTATAAAAAGGAGGGTTCTTTTTCCAAATTGTCTTTGCCTGATAAATATTCTATTAAGAATTTCTTTTAAATATTTAGGAACTTTCCTTTTATCATTAAATGACATTTTATCAAAATAAATGTGAAAATTACTAAGAATATTCATTTCTAATGAAAATTAATCTTCAAAATGACAACAGATTATGGGTCTATTCTAAATTTAAAAAAAATGGAAAATTAATAAAAAAAAAATCATAACTTCATATTACATTCCTTTAACTGTATCTGAACATGATTAATGAAAAAAAACACTGCCTAGATTGTCAAAATCTTATGAAGAATATTTATATCTATATTTCAAGTAAAGACAGAAAATGGCGAAATGTTGACTTTCTTATCAGATAACCTATGTGTAACATCTGTGGTCAGTTTATTCATGTCAATATAATACTTCCATGGTTTATTGGGAAGAGTGATATATAAATTACAAGGACTTCAAACTGTGAAGCTAATCAGTTGTGAAATTTGAGATTCCCTCAAATCTGAGGGCATTCTTCGGGCTGTACTATAAAGTATATGAGCAATCAGGCATCCACCACCAATAAAACCTGGCCACAACACATACCTTGCCAATCCTGTGGCGTTAAAAATCAACAATTAATCACATATAATTTGTGTGTTTTTTTAGCATGGAAGGAGAGGCAGAACTGATACTTTCCTCCTGATTAATATTTCATATACCTGAAATCTGTTCAAAATATTTTTCATGACCATATATGCATTATTTAACAAAAAAATGGTACTGTTGTTCACATAAACAAGGGTCTGGATGGGGTGTCCTCCATTTCTATATTATTAAATCTTTAAGGTCATTTGTCTCTATTCTTTATACTTTTTGCCCATCATTCTCTTTTCTCAATAAATTAGCACAACATTATTCTCTATTACTTATATTTTTTAGTCAATTTTTCTCTATTCTTTATACTTTTAGCCATAGTACTCTATTCTGTTGTTATTTTTTTTTGTCACACACTCATTGAACTAACCTTTTTACTATTCGAGAGAATCAAACAAATGATCACAAATGCTTTACACAACCGTAATAATTAAACTAAAATATAAATGCTATCATTGACAGGCCAAAATTAAAGTTTTATTTAAAATTGGAGTCTCACGCTGGGAAAGGGGCGTTTATTTACATGTGGTCTGTGGAAATTTCAGCATCGAAAAAGGGGCAAATATATAGCCATAATTTGGCATAAACCGATCTGATCAATAAAATTTTGTTATGGATATTGTTCATATCTTTCTACTAACCATTAAAAGAATATTACTAGGATTTTGTGAGCACAGAAACCTACTATTCATGTGGATCTGTTGAAAAATGGCGTCGATTTATGTGCTTCCCTTTCGCAGCCTCAGTTGCAATTTGACACGGAGTGATGGGTAATTATGCAAATATTTAGGGACTCCCATCATCATAGATACTATTTTTGGTCATTTTATATTTAAATAGCCATTAGGATGCAAATGTGTCAGTTATTTTCAGAAGGGGAAAACACCCGCCATATTTTTATCTTCCAAAACAACAACGTCACTTGCCATTTTCAGATGTTTGTTTCTTGTAAAATAATATCTCCTAAGAAGAAAAAATAGCATAGTCACCTGTTAAACTTACCTATATAACTAATTGATGATGAAATGATACAAGTTTAATTGTCTTTAATAATAAATTTCTTGAAAAATCAAACGTACACGATGTAAACAAATTACCGAGATGGTGCGATACTGTCGCCGTCTATGTAAAAATCGCGATTGTCGCCCTTGAATTCTTGTCCGTTACGTCATATGGAAGGAGGCGCAGAACTGACGTGTGGCTTTCCCACTGTTATATAGACAAAACCATAAATGTTGTCAGGTCAATGACTGGATCTATACGACGGTCTAAGATATTCTTCAAATATTAGAAAATAAGACTTTATAAGTTTTGTGCGTCTAAAGCCCTTTTCTGGATTGAACTTTATCGAGAAAGATCAAACCCAAATGTAAGTTTATGATGTATAAATACCTGTGTTGGTTAAAGCTATATGATCAAAAGTGACATAAAAATATTTAAATTCATTTGACTTTAAAGCTCAAATTTGTATTATGGACATGGAACCTTGTTGCTTAATAATTTTTTACATTTATCAACGGGGAATTTAAGAAAAGTATAAATTTATTTAATTATGTCAGTTTCGAAGTACTGTCTACTAAGTTGATCAAATTTATCGTAGGAAAATGAGTTGTATATAAGTTCAAAGATGGAATAAAAGAATAAAGAGAGTTTTGAAGGCAATGTCCTAAACAAATACACGTAGTTCACATCAACCGATCATATCTATTAAGTTTATGTGAATACTTTTACTTAACAATCTGAATAAATTTCAGATCTATTTGCAGTCAGAGCAAAATTACATAAACAATGCCAATAGTTTTCTCATTTGAATTAATTTTATATGTTGTCATGTCGCAGCCTTTTTAGCTAACTACGCGATAGGGGTTTTGCTCCTTGTTAAATATCGTACTATGACCTGTAGTTGAATGAATCTACGACATTGTGGTCTCTGATGCTCTCTATGGCAAACATACTACTTTCTATTTGTATATTGATAGAACTAAAACAAGGTCTCCTGGTTGTGAATGTTCCATCCATTTAGTGGAAAATGTTACCAAATTAGTCTTGGAGGATACAGACGATGTTGTAGAGCTAGTCAATAACAAGAGACATGCGCACATTCAGAAACATTTAGATGGAAACGTCTACATGAACGTGCATAATTACGAGGGAACTGATTGTCATTTGTACATTATTTACCCTAATGACCGCATGTAAAGTTCATTTTCTCAAGGAATATCCCTAAGATTTTATTAAATACATAAATCTGTATGAAGCATTTCCATGTTTCCTGAATTACCAAAACGTGGAAAATAAATTTCGATTGTGTGAATGTAAACTGAATGAATCAGAATGTGATTAGTAAATGTATATTAGAATAGGGATGTGTGTAGTGATAGCAAAAGTAACAACAATATACCACAAACAAAAGGACTTGGATATTAGCAACTATAGGTCACATAACGACCTTCAACAACGAGAAAAAAAAGCAGTATAGTTAGAACCCAGCATGACAAAATTTGAAACAATTCTAACGATAGAACCACAGGCCTGTCTTTAAGGAAACAATGACCAAAAACAATTTGACAGACAGCAACAAAAGAACACTACATATTTTCAAACTTCGCAATTCGTCTTCCGTCCTTCATCCAACAGCGTTCTGTCTAAACGGTCTGAACTGAAACTATTTTTAATGAAATTGGAATCAAATCAAATTTTGAAATAAATTCCCTTAAAGTGTCCTCATATTTCAGATAAGTTTTGTCAACGACCCAGCCCAAATCGTCACCGATACTTTAAATAAAACATTTAGGAGAAATCACCTATTGATTCCTTCAACACATCAAGGGATTCGGGAAGTTCTATCGTAGAAAAGATCATGACAATTCTACGCTATGAAAATTTTTGAACAGTTCTTTTCTAGAACCGATTATGACAATCCTATCGTAGAAAGTTAAATCACAAAAATACTGAACTCCGAGGAAAATTCAAAACGGAAAGTCCCTAATCAAACGTCAAAATCAAAAGCACAAACACATCAAACGAATGGACAACAACTGTTATATTCCTGACTTGGTACATGCATTTTCTTATGTAGAAAATGGTGGATTGAACCTGGTTTTATAGCGCTAAACCTCTCACTTGTATGAACAGTAGAACAGTTCTAGAAAGTTTGGAACAGATCTATGATAGATTACTCTGACAGTTCTGGGGGGATGTAGGAACTGATTTTAAATGTATGTATACCGTGCAACATGCAGTCTTCAACAAAGAACCGTGTCTTTATATTATTGTGCGCTCTAAATGGTCATGTTTATAAAGGTTGTGAATAAATAAAATAGACACAATCAAAGATCTGTTATAAAAAGCCAATTCTCGAAATATTGGAAAACGTTAAGATATGATTAGATTATTATTCCCGACTTGGGAACATGTAACGGTGCTAAACTTGTTTTTTATATCTCAACCCTCCTCCTTTTCATGCATACAAACTAGACAATTGTACAATCTGTCTTTTCCCTCGGTACTATTTTTCGCGGATAACAGAAATGCTCGACAAAATATGATTAAAAGTGACCAGAGGTCAAGGATGATTAGAATTAATGGAGATTTGCGACAATCCGCTTGAAAACAAACACCTAGCAGCACATGTGATATCACAGATGACCACGCTTATGTCCCTCTGTCGATGCCACAGTATTGCACTTTTTCTCGGATTGCGACATCCCCAGTGTGTTTGTCGTCGGTATTGTACGTGAAATGATCAACATGACGGTTTCAGTAACAGCTTTACCTTGCAGACCCCCTGAGACCTCTACCAGCTTAAAACAGGCATGTTTTTCTACGGAACCATTTTATTTGCTTATGATCTAATGCCTTCAAAATATCCAATTTTATTCTTGCACGATTTCAAAATGCACATTAAGGGCGTGCCATGCGTTCTTGGCACAGCTATTTATACTAATATTTTCTATTCTGATAATAAAGATCCGCAATTCAGGGTTCTTTATAACCATTTTAATCAACCTGACCATGATCCTTCTAAATCTATGAAAGTATGCATTATCGAGAAAATTTATCACCACATCAATAGTCCTATGGTTGCAATGATAACATCAAAGGAGTAGGAAATTTGTCAAGTCCAGCCGGCAGTGATGTAAATGTAATGAGCTTATTTAATACTACCTTAAGACCCCACCGTAGTCATGGGCAAACACATTACCATTGGCCCCATGTAAAAAAGTCTTTCAAATTTAGATCGCCCTCTGGGTACTTTGATGACCTTCTTTCACATCTTCATCATCCGCTAGGGTTACATAACATAAGAACTATTCTTTTTTCACTGCCTGTAAATTTTCTTAAATGTTTGAGAAAATATGCAGACTGGTCAGTATAATTTGTGATGTAGCTCTTTTCTGTCTTTTTAAACCAGTTAAATCGCAATCTGTACATGATGAAAAGAGGAAATTCCTTCAAGTTCAGTTTACAAATAAAGGACTTGATGCTATCAACTTCAGCAACGTTCTTCATCACAGAGGTAACATCTAAAATTCCACTTTATTTTCAAAACCAGACTGTTCCTATTGTATCCTACAGTTACACCAAAACCATTGCACCTAAAGGATTTAACTTTACGAAGCATTGCAGGACCTAGAAGAATACTCAAAAACCCTCAGACATGTGACTGTTCCTATTTTCCTTATATCTACAGCCCCTCTGGCCATGTTATTACTGGGGATCTAAACATAATTCAACATTAACATCTCTGAAAGGTGATATATCATGGTCTTAAGTTTAGAGAACCCCAACACATCAATTGGAACCATAACTTCAAAATTATTATTCTCTGATAAAACGTCGAATTCATAAGTTAAAAAACTGTACAAAAGATCGACCAAAGTCCGTTTCAGAGACAACGAAGTTGTGAAATGTCTATCATTTCTTCACGATAAATATGTTGTTGTTCCTGTGGAAAAAGTTTCAAATAATATTGCCTTTGTATGTAAATCGTAATTCTACGACTGTCTTTTTTAAATTGGGAATAAATGAGCACTCAGGTAATCCCACATACAAAAACTTATCATTTGACAAGGGTGAGATATTGGCGAATCATAAGTCCTTCATAACTTCAATGAACATTACATTGAACAGCAAACCTGAGGACTTGTTTGTATTGTTGGATACCTAAGCTTCACAAAATTCCGTACAAACAATGGTATATTGCTGGATCATCTGCATGTTCTACAGAGGAATTGTCCATTAGATAGACAAAAATTATGTCCGCAGTGAAAGAGTCTTCAGAAATACTGTGAAACTGTTTACTCGCGTAGTCGTATTAACAATATGTGGTTTCTAACAAACTAAAAGAACTTCTTGATCATTTTCGATCTTTCTCAGAAATTAATTATATCCAAACTTTTGATCTTTCAATCCTGTATACCACCATTCCCAATGTGAAATTGAAAAATCGTCTTAAAGAAATAATCAATAATGTTTTTCAATATACAAATGGTAGCAAACGCTATGAATTTATTGCTTCGGGATACCATACGGCATATTTTGTCAATAGTGAACAAAAAGGTAAAACATGCTACACAGAGGAACAAGTGATTAATATGCTGGAGTTTCTTATTGACAACATATTTGTTGCATTTTGCGGTAGACTTTTTCAATAAATTGTCGGAACGAACTGTGCGCCTCTCCTTGTTGAACTCTTCTTATTTTTATACGAGTCGGAGTTTCCTCAGACACTTGTCAAAAACAAAAGATCAAAGAAACTAGATCATTTACTTTCACATTCAGATATATTGATGATGTTCTTTCCATAAACAATCCAAACTTTTCTGATTGGGTTCCTTTAATATATACTCCAGAACTAGAAATTAAAGAAACAACAGACACGGCTTCCTCTGCCACATTTTTAGACTTATACCTTGAATTTGACATGAGCGGTGATCTAAGTACCAGAATCTATGACAAGCGAGACGATTTTAATTTTGAAATTATAAATTTCCCCCACCTTAGCACCAATATACCAACTTCACATGCATATGGGATATACATTTCCCAACTCATTCGGTTTTCAAGAGCTTGTAGCAGCTACGCAGGCTTTATAAAACGTCACCAGTGTCTGAGCAGAAAGTTGATGAGCCATGGTTATGTCAAAGAACGTCTCTTCCTTTTTCTAGAATAAACTTCATTGGAAGATACCAAGACCTTGTTGATAAATATTTCGTATCAACTCCAAAAATAATACATGATGGTCTTGAAAAGTAAAGATTCTAGGTACTGACGTTGTTTATCATCTAAATTACGTGTTATAGTTTTCTTTATTTGCTCTTGTACATTTTTACTGTTTAGTCCATATTTAGTAATATACTTTATGACATGACTAGGTGCTTATACATCCCACCATTGTGTTATTGTGCTATGGTCAATTTTGTATTCTTGTCTTTCATTTTTTCTTATGTACTTTGTCTATAGAGTGCCTATATATCATTTTGGTTTAATTTCTTTGTTGAAATAGCTATTTGTTTTTATAGTGATTAAGATGATATTACTATGTTGACTGCTGAACCCCAATTTCTAACATTTTTACCTATTATGTCTGTTTGTTTTGCTCACACATTATTGTCAATATAATGGAATTCTATGTGACTATCATACAAGTGAGAAGTTTAGCTAGCTTTAAAACCAGGTTTGTTCAACCATTTTCTATATCAGGAAATGTCTGTACTAAGGCCGGAATATGACATTTGTTTTCCATTCGTTTGATGTGTTTGAGCTTTTTGATTTTGCCATTTTATAAAGGAATTTCACTTGGAGTTCGGTATTTTTGTTATTTTACTTTTTAAGACATTTTTTTCGTTGACACAAAAATAAAACAAAAATATTAAAGTAATAAGTATTATAAAAGATAACTTTGTTTCTATGTAACAACATTACCCTGGAAAACATTATATATTAAAGCAAAACAGTAGTAATTTGATTTCTTATAAAAACTTAAATACCGTGAAAAAAGTGTTCAAGTTCCCTGTTAAACTTGCAGTTTTTTTTATTTTAGTTATTGTCATCAATAACTTTAGAATTTTCTATAAATGTCGCTGAAATTTTTATCAGAAATAAGTTTACAATGTTTACGATGTTTGATACACAACTAGTTACAAAATTATATGAATATGGACAAGCAAATAAACTTTGTGTCTACATTTTTCAAACAATTTTGAATTGTAAAACTTTATAGATTACATGCAAATGAAGAACTAAATTGATAATTTCAAAAGATGGTTATTAAAAAATAAAAAAATTGAAGAAATGTTGGCATATAAGTTCAAATAAACATTGTGAAATAGGTGGATTACAAAATTATAGGAATATTCTATTCCGAAAAACGAATTTTTGGGAATACGTGACAATACTCATTTCTTCCGACAGGATGGAAAATAAAGTATTCATATGTAAGAATTGTTTTAGCGGTGTTTATATGGGGATATTCAATCAAAATCTAGACGACTTTTTTAATATTTGTCATCGCACTTTCAGGACTAGATATATATTGTTTCGATCCTCTAGATCTGTACGTTTTGTTCAGCAGTTCAGTAAATTCTGTATTGTGCATATGTGGTATTCAGCAGCCAAAACTGTATAACGTACATCATAGACATACAACACACTTGACTAAAAAAATCAAACAACCATACAAATAAATATAACAAAGATGGCAATAGAAAAGGATGTTGTAGTTGATAGAAAATTTGACAAAGATGGCAACAAAAAAGATTTTGTAGTTTATAGTAAATTGACAACGAAGCCGATAAAAAAAGTGTTTGTAGTTGATAGTACATACCGTTTATAGTAAACACTTTCTCGATAAAAAAAAACAAATTAAGTAAAATATGAATACAAGGGTAAACAAAATGGCAACAACACTGTAAAAATCTCTTGCGTCCAATTCGCATCTCAGAATCCACCTTCACCAGGAACGCTCAAAGTCAAAAACCCCATAGCGAGTTGTATACTGAATTACGTCAAAAGGCATATGATCAAAAGAAACATTATAACACGAAGACAAATAAAGGGAAAACTATACAGTAAATGAAAACATACACAACTTCAGCACCTAGAATCATCTTGTAGTATTTGTGAAGTAGACACTGAATATTTATCTATTATGTCTTGTTGGTATTTTCCGATAAACTTTTTGGGAAAAAGGACAAGACGTTCTATGAAAAAAAAAACTTGCTCATTAATTTTTTGCTCAGACACCGATGGCGTTTAATAAAGTCAGAGTAGCCGCTGCAAGCACTTAAGTGGGTATCGTTTGAGTTGAGAAATGTATATTACATACGCGGGTGAAGTTGGTATATTGTTGCTAAGGTGGAGAAAATTTATAATTTGAAAATTGAAATCGTCTCGTCTGTGGTAGATTCTGGTACTAAGATGACCAATGTTATCAAATTCGAGGTAAATGTCTAGAAATGAGACAGAGGAAGCTGTATCTGTGGTTTCTTTAATCTCTATTTCAGGAGCATATATATATATCAGTGGGACCCAATCGGAAAAAATTGGATTCTTAATGGAATGAAGATCATCAATATACCTGTATGTAAAATTAAATGACCTATCTTCTTTGATCTTCTAACTCAAGTCTCTAAGTGAATACTGGCTCTTGAAAATAAGACAGGGTCGACCAAGAGAGGTGCACAGTTGGTCCCCATAAGAATGCCGACAACCTGCTGGAAAATTCTAACTCCAAATTCAACAAATATGTTGTCAATCAGAAACTCAAGTATATTGATTATTTGTTCTTCGGTGTAGCATGTTTTATTTTCGGGCTTTTTTTTAACAAAATATGCAGTGTTATATCCCAAAACAATAAATTTGTAGCCTATGGTACCGTTTTCATGGAGGAAGGCATTGTTGATTATTTCTGTTTTAATTTTTCATGTTGTATGGTGGTTTAAAGGGTGGGAAAATCGAAGGTTTTGATAGAATTAATTTCAGATAATGACCGAGATTTTAATTTTCCAGAAGTTCTAGAAAGCATATATGGTTAATGTGACTACGCGAGAAAACAGTGTCATAGTATTTCTGCAATCCCTCTTTCACTACAGACAAAGTTTTGGTAAATCTATCGGATAAATCAGTGGAAGAACATGCGGATGAGTCGGCAATGTATTGTTGCTTGTACGGAGTTTTGTGAAGTTTGGGTATCCAATACAAACAAGGTAAGTCCCCAGATGTGTTGCTCATTGAATTATTCAATGAGGCCATTAATGACTTGTGGTTTGCCAAGATCTCATCCTTATCACAGATTACGTTTATTACGTGAGATTACTCGAGTGTTTATTTATTCCTAATTCTTGGAAAAGACACTCGTAGTAACAGGTTTTACAGACAAAAATATTGTTTGAAGCTTTGTCCGCATGAACAAAAACATATGTGTCGTGAAGAAACTTCAGACATTTCACGGCCTCTTTATCTTTGAGTACGGTATTTTTTAATAACAGACCGGTGTTGGTTAATCCTATTACGTAATGTTTGTCGAGTTTCATCAACATATATAAGCCCACGCAAGGTACACTCTATTCCGTAAATTACATTATTCTTGGAATAGTCTTGAGGCTTAAATGATTTTGTGTAATAGGTTTTGCCTGCTAAAATACTAGTGAATTTTTGAGTGGTGATAAGCATATTGCATATTTTACATGTGCTCTTTTTTCTTTTTTTTTCTGTTGGCATTTTGACTTCTCTGCTCCGTAGGGCAGGTTAAAGTTAACAATGGATCGCGTCCAGTGTGGTCACAATCGAGGAAAAGAGGAATGGATTGTAGCTACGCTAAGTAGAACATATCCATGGTCATCTGTAACACAGGTATTTCCTGACGGTGAACCAAATAATGAATCCCGTCCGTAAAGCCTTTTAAGTAATGTCTTCAGCTTTACTTTTCGAAACTCTTGACTCAGTTATTACTTTAAGGAACTAACCTTCTATCACGTAAACCTACTAGAAACACTTTAGCTGCCGGAACATTTCTACAGAGAAATGTATATGTCTCAATTTGTAGAATTTAGCTTCCGACCATTGAAGTTTCTACATGGTTCTGTTTCTGTTTATGTGGTATCCATTTTCCAGTTCATTATGTGAGTAGTGTCAAATTTAGAGTTGTCCTATGTTGCTTGCAAATAAAATTTTCTGCATGATAAAATGTTTTTTAAAGTTTTTTAAGATGATATTAAGGTGGATTTTGCCGACAAAAAATATAAAATTGTGTGATTTTTCATGTTTAGTCAGTTTACATTGCTAAAAGGTGTGAATGTCAGACAAAACGGCAAACGTATACCTAGGATAAACAATTTAAAAGAGAAATCAAACGACCTGATTTAGACTACAACAATGAGCAAATAACATGTAGGACAAACAGCAATCAACAACAACCACTTGATTACATGTCCATTGCTAAAGACAAGCACATTAAGAATGTGGCGGGGTTTAAGATGTTTATCCTCCCCCTAATCTGGGTCATGATGTTGTTTGTCTTTTGGTTGTTTTCTTTTTTGCCATGTAATTTTCAATTCATTTTCGACTTACTAGTTTGACTATCCCTTTGTTATGTTCCATCTCTCTCCTCGTGCCAAATTACAAAAAGACCTATAACACTCTTGCTTCCAGTAATCTGTAATAATAGCTTGACAGAGTGTATTCTGTCAGTATTCATTATGATGAATAAATATACAAATTGCCCATTTTAGACAAGGTACACCAATAAGCCTTGAAATCTCGTAAATAGTCACATATATCGCACAAATGATAATCTTGGAAAACGAACTCCCACACTTGGACTAGGTGTTCCGGAGGAGTAAGCATCTCTAGTCCATAAATGTCACTATCGTGCAATCTGTCACATCTTGACAAAGCCAGTGAAAAGATCAGAAGCTACAAATTAACAAAATAGAAGTATGCCAGCGATTAGTTGCGAGACCGAAACTGTGTGAAGTTTCCCTTTAATAATGTCATTTCATTGATAAACGATGGTTAAAACTGGGTTTTTTTCTTCTCCGTAGTGTGAAAACCCTTAAATTGAAGTCGCAATCATTTGCCTTAATTCATTTCTTTAAATTTTTACTAAAATTGATATCATAAAACGTCAGAAAATATTCAGACCCTGACGGGATGTTTTATAAAAGGTACGATCTAGTTGTAAAGGGACATTTACTACTGCTCTATTTACAGTATACTAGTATTGTGTCTCAGTTAATTATGCAAATTTTAATGCCGATCGACTACATAACTCAACGGGAGTAAACAGATTAATCTTTTCCTTTTTGTTTCTTCTGTAAAACATTATCAACAATGCATAGTCGCACTACTGACAGAACGTAAAATATTTAAAAGACTATCAAATAAAATAAATATTTAAATAACGAAAGAAGTGAATGACTTTTATTCGAACTTTTTAAAAGGTATTTAAGAATTTTATATCAAAGTATAAATTGCTATCGAAAACTATTCAGCATTAAAAATAACCGCAAGAAGAATGGCGATATAGTAAAAACCCAAGACAAATAGTCTAGAAACTGAAGTTAAATCCGCCAAGATTCAAATCACAGAAAATGTTTTCGTTCCTGAATTTCGTTAATTTCGGTCCATCAGGTCATCGAACTATATAAAACGGAGTCGGACATGCTTAAGAATTACAGGCACTTGTCTCTGATTTTTCCCCCCTATATACCTTTTATATAACACAAGGTACCTGACTCGCATTTTTGAAAAATAACAATTCATGACAGTATATTTCTGTGACTGATAGCTGAGAGTATGAGAGGACTGTGAGAAGTCGAAATAATTACAGTTGACATACTTGGGAGGCCTGCTACGAATGATTCCGACAACAAAGGTAGGCGTGTCATACACCATTGTGTAGATAAATCAATGTAGATTTACGGCATAATAAGTTTTAGTGGTTTAGACAACCAAGGAATCGAGATATAACGAAAGTTCGCGACCAATTGTCATTTTTCAAAAATGTGAGTTAAATACCTTGTGTTATATTAAGGTATATAGGAAAAAAAATTCAAAGACAAGTGCCTGTGTTAAGAATTATGTCAAACCAGCGACTCATACCAAGTAGCACGAACTGTTCAAAAGCGCGGTTAAAAGATTGTTTGCTCTCTAATTTCCGGTCAAAAACTGCAAAAAAAAATGGTGAAAACCCAAGACACATACCGGAGAAACAAGTATGGTTCTGACAAGCCTGCGAAAACAGTTATCATACTTGATTTCGGTCCAGTGTGGTCACTACCAGTCCAACCGGTTTATAAAGTTTATGTTACTTGACATTGACTTCCGTTCACCTGATGGTCCCTTTTTGTCATCTATTCCCAGGATTTCGTACATTAGGTACGGCTCCTCAAATACGGGTTCAACTTGGCCTTAAGATCACTAGCTTGGCCTCGATCTTTAAATATAATTACCTTGTCATATGTTTCAGCCCATTCATCATACAGCTGCTGGTTCTCTCTATGGGTACTAGGACAGCTCATACACCAGGAATAATACTTCATGGCTTTTTTATAGTGGTCTGACATGGCTGCTCAAATCTTCGAATACTAGTTTTTATAACGAAAAACACTATCCATTAGTATATTGAATTTTCTTTTTTTTTTTTAATGATTTCAGTCTTTATTGAAATCATTTATTTTCATAATTTCTGAAAAATGAAATACCACATTCTTGCGCTTATAATAATGATCATGGAAAACAGTATGATACGTATACATCTTTTACTTTCGTTGAGTTAAACACCACATAAGAAGACAGAATTAAGGTTTAGGGACAGTCAAAGGGCTATGTCACAAATTTTAGTTAAATCTTTCTAAAAATTATTGAAATAAAAATCCTTTAAATATTCAACATTTGTGTTGAATGTATGTTGAATTTATCAAAAGCTTTATCAAAATTATCTTTAAAAACATCTTTCTCTACAGTATGAAAATATATTATTCTTTAACACTTCTGTTATTTTCAGATATATTTCCATTTCAATGATGCAAGTTAACCATATAGTGACCGACTTCTTCTTTAGCTGTTTTACATAAATGACAGTGTTCTTGTGGTTAACTTTAAGTGCCGATGGTTCTTGGTGGGTAAAAAAATACCACAAAGCACCAAAAATTAGCGTTGCATTTTGTGATATCTTAACCCCCCCCCCCCCCCCCCCATATACCTCTAGCAAATGTGGAATAAACAAACGCACAGCAAAACGCACAGTAAAACTCAGATAAGAAGAAGTTCGAGACCGGTGTTAGAATAGGTAACAGAAGAAACTAAGCAAAATGACAATAATCAACATAGTTTTACATTAACAAAAGACTACTACCAGTTACTGACATGCTATCTCCAGACTTCCATTACACTGATTGAAAGATTATGTCTTAATCATATGAAAATCAAGCACAATCCCTCTCGTTAGGGGTTTAGTGTCATGCCATCATACGTTATACAAGAAGAAAACCTGTGTCATGCCAACAACTTGGTTTTGAATAAATGTTTCTTTTCTTCCGATGCAAAGACACTATGAGTGACTCAATATTAACTAACCTGATTTTGAAAGGGTACTCCAACTCGTCTTAAGTAGTGGGAGAATTGTCACATTATCACACAGCATACTAGTATGACATTGACAGTTTTTCTTCAAATAAAAATCACTACCCTGATTTAAAAAGGGTCCCTCAATTTGTCTGGAGCAGTGGGCGAATTGAGACTTAATAGTAATGAAGATTTTTAACAGGTTTTTTTAAAATATAAAACTCTATGCTCATTGAAGCTTTCATATTTCATGCATCATTTAAATACATTTACCGTATCAAATGTATGTACTAGTACAAGACGACATTATAAGAATAACATAATAAATGAAATACCTTAAGGTTGTAATGAGTCATCATAACAGAGTAGGTGTGTTTGAATTACAGACTATCAGATAAAGACCGACATATAGGCAGATCTATCCTTGTTTTAACAAGAATCCACACGCTTAAATGTCTCGCCTGCTTTACTGACCATTGCTTTTATGTTGATAGTCCTAAGTATAAAATTTTACTACAAGTATCACATAAACTTAACATGATCCAAGAAAAAGAGTGCAAGGTCAGATAAACCAAGCCGGAAATACATGTACACCTTACAATCATTCCACACACCAAATATAGTTGACCTATTGCTTGTAGTATACACGAGACAGACCAAACCATGAAAACTTCATATTAACCAATGAACCATGAAAATGAGGTGAAGGTCATATGAACCCTGCCAGGCAGACATGTACATCTTACAATCATTCCATGCATCAAGTATATTTGACCTATTGCTTAAAGTATCTAAGAAACAAACTTAACCAGGAAAACTTAACATTGACCAATGAACCATGAAAATGAGGTCAAGGTCAGATGATACCTTTCAGACAGAATATACACCTTGCAATCATTCCATACACCAAATATAGTTGACCCACTGCTTATAAAAACAGATAAAAATCTAAACTTTTACATTAAGCAATGAACCATCAAAATGAGGTCAAGGTCAAATAAAACCTGCAAGACTGACATGTACATCGTAAAATATTTTTATACACTAAATATAGTTGATCTATTGCATACAGTATTAGAAAAACAGATCAAAACGCAAAATGTTCACTTTAACCACTGAACCATGAAAATGAGGTCAAGGTCAGATGACACCTGCCAGTTGGACATGTAAACCTTACAATTATTCCATACACCAAATATAGTAAACCTATTGCTTATAGTATCTGAGATATTGACTTGACCACGAAAACTTAACCTTGTTCACTGATCCATGAAATGAGGTCGAGGTCAAGTGGAAACTGTCTGACAGGAATGAGGACCTTACAAGGTACGCACATACTAAATATAGTTATCCTATAACTCATAATAAGAGAGAAATTGCAATTACAAAAAAAAATCTAACTTTTTTTTTCAAGTAGTCACTTAATCATAAAAATGAAGTCGAGGACAATGGACATACTAGTATACCATAAAGCATCTATATACAAAGTATGAAGCATCCAGGGCTTCCACCTTCTAAAAAATGAAGCTTTAAAGTAGTTAGTCAACGCCGCCACTGCCGGATCACTATCTCTATGTCTCGCTTTCTGCGAAAGAAGTCGCCGGCTCGACAATAAATGAGACGCAAAATCTGACACCCGAGCGACATATTACATTTCGATGAAAAAATAACTTTAAAACTAATAAATTCGAACTAAGAAGTTGGCATTTGATTAAAATATATTATAAGAATTCATTTCTATATAAATCATACCGGAACAAATCGTCAAAAGTATTTTTTTTATCCTGAAACTTGCATATGAAGTCTCAAAATCTGTAACACGGAAAACTGGGAGAGGTGTTTGAGAAAACGGAGCACTGGAAACGTCTGCTTTTGCTTGCTGGAAATAGGTTATAGTTCGGTTCCTTCCGTTCAATACATTATTTGGTGCTAACAATCCTCAAAAAAGAAATTTTGATACTTTTACTTACCTTGATAGCTTTTTCTCCGCTTCGAAACCGCATCTCCGTGTTAAATATAACCAACACGGTGTTATAGCCTCAAGACTTTTAAGGGTTATTGTATTTGAATAAGATTAAACATATTTTCAAGTATCTTATTTTATCCAGACCTTTTGAGAGTGCTTCTTGGTTAACTCAAGTTGTCCGTTTGTCTTAATGTCTTTTTAAATGACAAAGTTACAGCTATTTAGGTACAATCCCAAATGAGTAGGCCTGGTTAGACCATCTTTTTGGCCCCAAAATATTGCATTTTTACAAAAAAATATTGGCTGGGTTTTTTTTACAACACAATGCACATGCATCAGGTACTAGCATCGTTACTGCATACAAAATTTCTGAAATCTTCAAAATTTTAGCATTTGTGAAATTTGTTAATTTTTAGACGGTTTCTGTCTAAAATGGAAGTGGCCGCACTTGTGTTCAGTCTTAATATTTAAGTATATTTGTGTTTTATGATAATACATAACATATATAAAGGTTGAGACTGACCACGAATGTGGCGACTTCATAATAGACCATGAGTGAGGGGGCAGGGCCAAATAATCTCCATGGAAAAGAGTTGTGCCAATGCTAATACAACTGCAAACCAAATATCATTGACCTTCCACTAGTGGTTCACCATAAACTAGACCCAATCACAAACTAATACATTGTTGATGCCGCCGCCGGAAACAGCATACCTTTTTGTATAATTGTGTAATTGCTGTAAAAAAGGATTCGTATTACTTAATAAATATAAAAAAAAACATATATTGATATGAAGCAGGTAAAGTTTCACAAGAGTGCACACACTGAAATGTCTCGCCTGCTTTATTGACCATTAATTTTATGTCGAAAGTCTTAAAGATAAAGGTTTTACTAAAAGCATCACATTAACATAATATTTTTAAAGATCTATGGCAATGAAGTCAAGGTCAGATAAATTATGTCAGACAGAAATAAACACCTTACACACAAGATATAGGCCCTTTTGCTTATGGTAATTGAAAAACAGACCAAAACACAAAACGTTAACATTGAAACCATGAAAATGAGGTCAAGGTAAGATTTTACCTGCCAGACAGACAAGTGCACCTTACAATTATTCCATACACCAAATATAGCTGACCTATTGCTGTTAGAATTTGGGAAAAGACGAAAACACAAAAACATAACATTGACCAATGAACCAAAAACATTAGGCCAAGGTCGAATGATACCAGCCAGACAGACATGTACAACTACAATCAATACATACACCAAATATAGTTGACCTATTGCATATTGTACTTAAAAACAGACCAAAACACAAAAACTTAACATTGACCAATGAATCATTAAAATGAGGTCAAGGTCAGATGAAACCGGCCCGACTGACATGTATCCATTACAATCATTCCATACATCACATATAGTTGACCTACTGCTTATAGTATTTGAGAGATGGACCTAATCACGTAACTTTAACATTGATCACTGATTCATGAAATGAGGTCGAGGCCAGGTGAACCCTGCCTGACGGACATGTAGAAGATGCAAGGAACCCATATACCAAATATAGTTATCCTATTACTCATAATAAAAGAGATATTCACATGACCAAAAAATATCCATTTTTTTTTTCAATCAGACGCTGAATCATGAAAACGAGGTCAAGGACAAGGGGCACATGACAGACAGAAACTTCGTAACATAAGGTATCTCCATACAAGATATGAAGCATTCAGGTCTTCTACCTTCTGAAATATATGCTTTCTACAAATAGTTTATGCTGCCGCCGCCGGGTAGCAATACCCATGTCTCGCGTAACAAAAATGATGAATGATTGGTCATTGATGTTTAATGCCACTTTCAGTACTTTTGAATATTATGGCAGCCAAGTTTTATTGATGGGGAATACGGAGTGCCGAAAAGAACCACAAAAATCAGGAGGAAGACTGGCAATCCTAGTCAATTAACATTGGAGTCAAATGCATTTGTCATGTACTGGTTCGAAGTCAAAGTTAATAAGCTAGTGATACTGTAGATGGACTACTTAGACCACTAGGCCACCATGGGTCAAAACGACAAAATATTTGTAACCTTGTGATGAAAAACTGCAAAATCATTTTTTTATGTTTTTATATACCTTACTTATATTTAATAGCAATTCTCTGTAACCACCAACCAAGTTGCGGCACGCATAGTCTCGGATTTTTTGGAAATTTTGTTTGTTGGTAGCTATCGACAAACATAACAGAAATAGATTTACAGTAAAATTACTTATGTCGTCGTTGCCATGGTTACGGGTTCCCTTTGATTTGGCTCAAAATTACATTTTTTATGTAGAAAAATTACCATTTCCAGGCAGTAATCATGCGCACATTTCAATTTTGATGAATATTGTAACATTTGTTCATTAAAATATAATATTTAATCAGTTAGATAAAAGATAAAATAATAATTTTGATGAAAAGAGAGAAGGTGGTAACACTGATCATTTTTGTTGATTAAAGTTTTTATCTATTATAATATTTTTGATATCAGACAAAAAACGCAAAAAAAATGATAAAAATCGTCATTTGAGGCCCTGCACTCATAATACCATGAATTTCAGTAGAAATGGGTCCCTACCTAAATTTTAAGCTACAAATCAATCTATCAGTCAGATCTCCGACACAAACAAGTCAGAACTGAATATTGCTTCCATGGGTCAGAAATAAACAATGAATTTATTCAAATAAGCGTTTAAAACAGATAATCAAATATAACCAAAAAAAACCATCAAAACTGTATGCAATTTCCCATAGTGGGCAAATAAAAAATGCAGGATCCACATTGACAGTAGTGTATTAAAAAAAAACATTCTCATTGTATTATTATTTCTAATGCAGCAGCATATGCACATCAATATTTCCAGTCAGGTATGCCCAAATTCAATACACCTAGGTTTCATTGTTGAGGAACCACAAGGGTGATTGGAGAATAGAAGCATGGTCACTCTTGGTCTCCTTCCAACCAGCATTAAAACCCTTGCTAAAGTGGGGCGTCTGTTGGATTGTGCAGGATGTATAAATTCACAGCCACATCATGTTAGAATTGGGATGTTAAATTTGATGCCTGGTGTAAAGAGAGTGCAAGCATTAAGAACCTTTGCAACAACTCTTTGAGGTGTTCTTAAGTCGCCTGTTGCAAGGCTAAATTTGTGTCCATACCTCACTTACCTTCATTTTCAGTGGCAGTCCAAATATTCAGCCAATTGACTAGAAAAAAATCTATGTGAATTGAACTTCTGATGTGGTCACTAATAACATTGAAAATGATTATTCTGTCTAGGCAAAACATCTTGCCCAAAAGCCTAACCCCAATCAAAGAAATAAATTGGTAGTCCTCTTCACAAATTTTCTTTTCTGTCATGTTCTTGAAGATTCGAAGGACTCGCTTAAAATAATATTTGATCTCTTGTGGAGAGTTGTCTCTTTGGCATGTATACCACATTTTTTTATTTTTTTTATTTGTAATCAAATCCTTATTCTTTTTTCAACCTTGAAATTGAATTTGCCATATACCGGTAATTTACTATTCTGGATTAAACATGTGTTCTTTAAAGGGATTACTAATCTAAAGAAAACTGCATGTTTAAATATTTTTTATTTTTTTTATTTTTGTCCCAATGAAACCGAAAATACATTGTTACTAGGCAGTTTTCCGATATAGATAAATGGTTGTTAGGCACCTTTTCAATATAAATGAATGGTTGCTAGGCACTTTTTCACTATAGATGAATGATTGCTTAGGACTTATGTGATGACATCCCCCTGACCTTTTAGGTAATGTCTATGTAATAGTTTATATAATTATGAATCAAAACATGTATGGTTTCTTGGTACTTTTGTATCAAATACGAGTGGTTGCTAAGCACTTTTGACATGACATTAACTTACTGTTGATCTGTAAATAAAGTAGTGGTTTCAAACGCCCTGAACATTTTCCTCATGTATTGTATGTTTCTTTCTATTATCTTTTCTTACAAAATAAAATTAATATACACAAGGTCAGAGGTCAAGGTCGCCAATTGAAGGTCATTTAATTGTTAATAGTTTTCACACTAAAGTCATTCAATAATTATTAATTTTTTGGGGTTATGATAATAACATGGTCAAATTTCAGACGTAAAGAGGCGAAAATGACACATTCTGGTTTTCATAGCATACAACCTAGCACATATGTATGACATTGCTGTTTTGTTTGTTAAGTATCAAGTTCAAAAAAATATTAACAAATATCATTCAATAAAAACTGGTTTTGCTTCAGAATGACTGCGAAGTAGTTGTTTTTTCAATGCTAAATTTCTCATAATGTACGGGAGAACTCAATGACTTTGTGCCATGGCAACCGTTGCCTAGCAACATTTTGGTTGGCATTTTTCCTACTTTTTCACTTGATTTCATAGTAAGGCTAAGTTTCAGGAAAATCGGTGACTATGAGCGCCGACCCCTATATGAAATGGTTGGTGGTTACAGAGAATTGTTCTTAAAATAAGGGAGTTTTCATTGTATTCAAGAAGGCAAATTATAGGCATTTTGCATGAACTAATTACACACTTTAGCATCCACACCCATTTACATTGAAGTTATTAATGTAAACTAACACTGTTGTTTAGTAATAATTTATAACTAAAGGTTTGGGTTCAGGTCGCTAGGGTGGTTGCTTAGGGAACCTAAAAGGGAAATTTTTGGTATTTTGTAAAATAATTTTGAACTTATTAAAATATCTCATAAACTATGACAAATAAAGGGTGAAGTTAATTGGAAAATGTTGCCCGTTCAATGACCTTAAGTTTAATCTCAAGGTAAAAGGTTATTGATGACTTTGACCTTTTACCTTGAGAAATTTTTATAAGGTTTTGTCAGAAATGGTTACAAATATACCCATACCTTGAATAGAAAAAAATGTTCAGAACGATTATTGCTTTAATTTGGAAACAGGGTTAAATGCAAGAGGTCAAGGTCATGTCAAAAATTCTTAGCAACGATCCTTACTTGATATAAAAGTACCTAGCAACCATACATATTTGGGTTCAGACTAATGTAAACTGTCATATAGATCCTTACCGAAAGGTGAGGGATCAATATCGTTACCAAAGACTTAAGTAGCTATTCTAATATAGTTGGAAAACGGCAATCATCAATGTTTTGATCCCTTGTGACAAAATTCCTCTTTGAAACTGCATAATCAAATGTTATTAAACTTAACAACAGTAATAATGCATAACTCGTATTCAGTTACCACCTGATAGACGTTATGACTGGTACAGATACAAATGGAAGACTGAAATTAAAACGATAATTCTTGGCTAAATTTATCGGTATATTATGGTCGGTAGGTGTTGATCTATCTTAAAATTTTCAGAACAGAGATTAAATGTCCTCTTTAAGCAAATTTTACAGTTATTGTACTTGAAAACTATTTAAATAGAAAATCACAAAAATACTTTAAAAAACTTTAAACGACGACTTTATCCAGTTTGTTGGCCTGGCCTATACTATACTATAATATAGAATAAAGGACACTGTTCTATAAAAATATGATTCTGCGTTTTTGCTAGAAATGGTATTCTAATTTTATTGTATCAATTTTACGCAAACATACTTTTTGACTTTTGCTAAAACTTGCGGTCGATAAAGAGAAACTGTACACAGCTAAAACAGTCAGCAAACACAAGATGTTGAAAAACTATAAAACACAGAGAGAGTTGAAACTTTAAACATCAAAGTCAATCAGCTATATGAGATCTTCAGACATGTCAACATGATCAAAATCAGTTTGTCTACTCCTTTGTAGAAATGTTGCCCTTCAGTGACAATTTTCTCTGATTTAAGTGTTTTAATGAAAGCAATATTAGATAGAGTAAATTTGTAATAAGGAACAATGTTCAACAAAATCAGATCTACAAATAAGTCAATTGACAATAGACACATATTGCCATTCAAAGTCAATAATTATCAAAAAAAAATGTTTTAGTAAACGCGTAACTATAACAAGTAAGAATAGGCAGATACCTATATTTTGGCATTGCACAAGGTCATGTTTTTCTCTGATTGTTAATGACGTCTTTACACTAAATCCATTGGATGTTGGTTGTTATTGTTCTTATGTTGTGCTGTTACACACTCTCCCAGGTTAGGGAACGGTTGAGCGCTCACAAACATGTTTAACCCCGTCACATTCTGTATGTGCCTGTCCCACGTCAGGAGCCTGTAGTTCAGTGGTTGTCAATGGTTCATGTCTGTCATATTTGTTTTGTTATAAATTATCACTTTATATATATAGACAGCTGTCAACCTGATCTATCAAAGACGACAAATTTTGAATAGTCAGGGAGAAACAAGATATAAACTGACTTGGCTTGGTATATACAAGGAGTTCATATAACCTCCTTGGTATATACATGTACATGTATCAAATAAGGTAAACACGTATAAATTCAAGTAAAATTAATATTTTAATACAACATAAAAATAGAAAAGTGTAAAAAAATGTTTTTAATATATTTGAAAAAATAATTGTGTTTGTGATTGGCCATGAAAAAAGACATGTTTTCTGAAGTCTTGGCAAAAAAAACAGAATAGACTTGGGGCACAAATCCCTGCCCCACCCCAGGGAAGCAAATTGCTCCCTTAGGAATAATAGAGCTTGAAGATGTTGAAGAAAAAGATCAGATACAATTATTCTTACATAAGAATTGTACACAATTTTCCACCAGCAAAAGATGCAGGTTATACTGTTTCACCGAGGAGATGGATGAGGAAGAAGAAGAGCTTCCCCAAAAAAATTTACAGAAGAAGTAAACGAGCATAACAAGCCAGTGAAGACCAAGATTTTATTAACAACTGTTGAAGCTTTTTTTGTTATTAAATGTTTTACATTTGAACTGTTATTAAATTATCTATACCATGCTTTTAGTTTATGATTATTTGTTACTAAAGAAAATCAATTTCTGATTACCAAAGCAAATATTTAATGATTATGTGATTATATTGGCAAACAAGAATATGTCCATAGTACACGCGGATGCCCCACTCGCACTATCATTTTCTATGTTCACTGGACCTTGAAATTGGGGTCAAACTCTAATTTGGCATTCAAATTATAAAGATCATATCATAGGGAACATGTGTACCAAGTTTCAAGTTGATTGGACTTCAACTTCATCAAAACTGACTATACCTTGACCAAAAACTTTAACTCGGCATGAAGGAAGCGGGACAGACTGACGGACGGACGGACAGACAGACGAATGAACGGACGCACAGACCAGAAAACATAATGCCCCTACTACTATCGTAGGTGGGGCATTAAAATCGGTGATTATGTGATTTCTGGGACCCCCATGAGGGGACTCATAAATTAGGCCGTTAGTTTTCTCAATTGAATTGATGCGTGACCCCCTCTATAGATCACTTTCAAACATGTATGTTAAAGCTATATTTATGCATCGTAAGTGTTAACTTGAGCAAAGTTGACAGTTGCAACGTTTGATAAACAAGTGAAAGTTAAATGGTCAAGATTTAACGACCTATGGTATCGAACATCAGTGCCAGATATTAATGGTGTTGTGGTTTCTACATATTAATGAGTTATAGTAGGCTTTGGGATTTGCTGATTTGTAACAATAAATTTTATGCACATGTCATTTTGACAAATCAGATAAACAAAAATGTCCGTTTCAAAAACTGAAAATAAAACAAATAAAATAAAGACTGTTTGTTAATATTCCCAGGAAATAATCATATTCTTAATAATAAAAAAATATATTATATACTTTTTTAAATAAGGAAATAGATTTAACAATTGCATGTTAATCTTTCATGAGGTCTTCAAAAAATATGTTATGCAAAAGAAAAAAATACAAATACACAAAACAATTAACTCTAGATTTTTACACTGAATAAGCATACAATGGATTCTGTAAACATTGGAAAGTTAGGAAAAGAGTGTATTTGATCTTACGTTCGGGTATTTGTTTAAGCAATTATATATCAATATAAGAATTAAGATTGAAAATACATAATATACTGAGACCAACATTCTTTTGATAAATATATCTGAATTTATGAAATTGTGTTTTAAAATTAAAAATTATTATGAAATGCGGTTCCTTCAACCAACATACGTAATAAATCTCAAGACTTTAAACCGTTTTTGCTAACTAAATAAATGTTTGTGCCTATAATTCAGAATTTTATCAGTGTTTCGGGATTTTTTGCTTAACATTGTTTAAGCATGCAGGTCCCTTTTCAAAAGTCTCCCAACTACTACCTCGCAAGGTATTCTTGTTGGCATGCGTTTATATGCTTTTTTGACCTCGTGTGACTCAATTTAATTAATGAAATCTTTTGTATCTCGAATGTAAAAGTTAAGCCTCTTCAATAATGGTTTTATAATTAGATCAAGAAATCTCTCAATGCGTCTCGTGGGAGAGTTACACTTATTGATAATTGGTCGGTAAGGAACATGTAATGTCTCCTACTATCTGACCAGTTCGCAATGCCTCATTAATTGTCTAGATTTATTTTATGAATTTTTGAAAGAAGGTACATGTGTCCATGTTTTGAATCATTATCATTCTTTAAGAAAGTATACGTCTGGGAATGGACACATGTCCATTGGACACATTCCCTTTTTATTTTCATCTCACTTTATAATTAACACCACTCTCATATTGTCATGATTTACAATAATTTAAAAAGAAAATATCATCCTCCACACACATGGCCATGAAAGCATTGTGAATTAATAAATAACATAAAAAAGTTCTAAGGTTAACGTATTGTCTTCTTTTTTTTTTTACAAGCAACTTGTTTCATATGTTTTCATGTTGGGGCCTTTTATAGCCGACTATACAGTATGGGTTTTTCTCATTGTTGAATGCCGTTGCTTATATCCACTCCATTTCTTTTTATGCCCCCTACGTACAATGTAGCGGTGGGGGCATTACGTTTTACCCTTAACTGAGTTGGTTTCCGTTCTCTAACTTAAGTTTGCCTCAAACAAATGTTATGAAACTTATACACAATGCTTATTACCACAAAATACAGATCAAGTTTGAAATTAGTGGCGTCACTTTAACCGTTCTAGAGTTATCCCACTTTTCAAATGAAAATTGATGAATTTTTCATTTCCATTCTCTAACTTTAGTTTTCCTCAACCAAATGGCATGAGGCTTATACACAATGCTTATTACCACAAAACAAAGATCAAGTTAGAATTTTGGTTGTGTAACGTTTACTGTTCTAGAGTTATGCCCCTTTACAAACATAAAAGTTTCCGTTCTCTTACTTAAGTTTGCCTCAACCATATATTATGAAACTCATACACAACACCTATTACCACAAAAGTCAGATCAATTACAAATTTGGGTAGTGTCACTTTTACCGTTCTTCAGTTATGTCCCTTTAAAACTTTATATGATATGCAAGCAGGGGCATCAAGTGTGTCCCATGGACACATTCCCTTTTTATTTTCATCTCACTTTATAATTAACACCACTCTCATATTGTCATGATTTACAATAATTTAAAAAGAAAATATCATCCTCCACACACATGGTCATGAATGCACTGTGAATTAATAAATAGCAAAAAAAAGTTCTAAGGTTCAAGTATTGTCTTTTTTTTTTAAAAAAGCAACTTGTTTCATATTTTTCATGTTGGGGCCTTTTATAACCGACTATACAGTATGGGTTTTTCTCATTGTTGAAGGCCGTTGCTTATATCCACTCCATTTAATCTTTGGTGGATAGTTTTCTCATTGGCAATTATACCACATATATCTCCTTATTAAGATCTTTATATTAATTGTCATATTAATCAGAATCGACTCATTATGCAAGTTTTTGCTCTCATTTGAAATAACAATATTTCTTTAATTTAGAAAAACAGACAGTTAAAAACAAATTATGGAATCGTATAAAATGCTCGGACGGCAAATATAAAAATGACATTGATTCAATACTATCATAGCGGGTTAAATTTTACTCCGAGTTGTTTAGCATTGAGGGTTGGGATGAAAATAGCGCAGAAAAACTTCCGGATGTATTGACAGGTAGCGGACGGATGATGATAGACAAAATATAGAACGACAAATTGACTTTAATGAATTGACAAATGTTGGCTTAAAAAGTGAGTCCATTTATCAGTCAAATACAGAATTAAAAATAAAATCAAACTTTCTCTTGATACTATTTCTTGGTATTGAAGATTAGCTTCTGTCCAAGTTTCATAAAATTCTATGAAGGTTTACAAATTTAATCCCAAACTGTCTGTAAACGTTAACTGTAAAAAACTAAGTCCATCTATCAGAAAAAAACTGAAAATGAAAATACTTTTTCAAAAGTTTGCTTTTGACATTATCTCCTGATCATAAAAAAGCTTCTGTCAAAGTTTCATAAAATTCTATGAAGGTTTGACAAAGTAATTGATGTGTAACAAACTTTAACACCAGACTGTATCTACTTCTTAATTATAAAATAAATAGGTCCATTTATCAGTAAAATACGAAAAAATGAAAATAAATATTTTAAAATTTTGCCATGGATACTGTATTTTGGTTATAAACAAGCTCCTGTCTAATTTTCATAAAATTCCATGAAGGTTAGACAAAGTTATTGATGTCTAAAATAAAAAAATTAACCACAGACTGAATCTAAATATTGACCCAGACGACGGAATCTAGGATTTCTATGCCTCGCTTTCGCAATGTCCTAGGCTCGACAAAAAACAATTAATACCTATTTTGGGATACGGGGTTGAAATGAGGGGTATACCTAATGAGTGTGAAAAAGAAATAAACTCACTTTTCTTGGATTTTGTTTGGGTCTCTAAAGTCAGCCTTGTCGACAGAAAAGTCTGTTGTCTAGATGAAATTTTAGGGGGGATGAAAATAATCAGTTTGGAAAGTTTCATAAAAAGAAAACATATAAAATTAGTTGATAGAATTTTAGAAAGTCCAACACAAAGTTAGAATGCAATTGCCAAATACTGGCTAAAACACTTTGACAAAAAATTGGTATTGAATATTTCATATGTTCCTGCAAAGATCTAAATAGAATTAATATTAAGTATATGTATAGTGTTTTCGATAAAATTAAGTATTTGGAAAGGTCGGAAGTCCAAAGCGTAATTTCATTAAAAATCAGCATATTGGAACCAAACTTTAACTTGATCTGTAACTTATCGTAGTAGACTCACATACTAAAAATCAGATCAATATATGAAGGTGTTTAGAAAAAAGTCTGTATAACTGTTATTTTCACTAATTTTCGAAGTCCAAAGCCTGTAATTTCGGTAAAAGTCAGCGGAGCGGAACCAAACATAAACTGTTTCCGTTCCATATGACAGACATGAACAAGAGGCACATTTAGAACTTGTGTATTGTTAATACATCTTCATTTACCAACAATCCCCATTATTGATATAAGTTAATTTTATAGTTTATATTTTATACATAATTATATTACTTTTTTATTATATTATTTTACTCACAACAGGGTTATGTTCTTCTCATATATTTCATGATGGTATGATTCTAAACCCCTAACGGGAGGGATTGTACCTGATTTTCATATGATGAAGACATAATCTTTCAATCAGTTTAATTGAGGTCTGGAGCTGGCATGCCAGTAACTGCTAGTAGTCCTTTGTTAATTTATGTATCATTGTCATTTTGCTTAGTTTCTTTTGTTACCTATTCTGACATCGAACTTGGACTTCTTTTAAACTGAGTTTTACTGTGCGTATTGCTATGTGTTTCTTTATTCTACATTGGCTAGAGGTATAGGGGAGGGTTGAGATCTCACAAAACATGTTTAACCCGCCGCATTTTTGCGCCTGTCCCAAGTCAGGAGCCTCTGGCCTTTGTTAGTCTTGTATGTTTTTTAATTTTAGTTCATTTATATGTTTTGGAGTTGAGTGTGACGTCCATTTTCACTGAACTAGTACACAATTTTATTTAGGGGCCAGCTGAGGACCACCTCCAGGTGCAGGATTTTCTCGCTGTGTTGAAGACCCATTGGTGGCCTTCGGCTGTTGCCTGCTCTTTGGTCGGGTTGTTGTCTCTTTGACATATTCCCAGATTCCCCGTTTCCATTCTCAATTTTAATATTTCTAAGTAAAACGAATAATTTGCACACTGTACAATATTAATCACTCCTGTTATACACATGAAACAAAATAATTCTTTTGATGAACAAATTAAAGACTTTTATTCGCATAGTATCGAAAAACAAAAAGCATTTAAATAAATTAAAAATAAAATTAGCTAGTAGTCTATGATATTTAAAAAAAAATGAAGGAAAATAAAATTGAGAATGGAAATGGGGAATATGTCAAAGAGACAACAACCCGACCAAAGAGCAGACAACAGCCGAAGGCCACCAATGGATCTTCAACCTGACAACCTGAGACCAAGAGATTGTATTATTCATGTAGGTCCCAGGTGCGACAAATTGTCATTAAATAAATAAATAAACTATACAAAAAAAAGAAACTTCACTTTGTAAAGGCATAGAATAGACTGAGTCATGCTATTGTTTTAGAGACTACATTTTATAATGGCATTGCAAAAAATTAGTTATCATGCTTTTGTTTTAGGAACTACATTTTGCAGTGGCGTCCTATGAATTTGGTTCTATACTATTGTTTTAAAAGCTTCACTTTTTAATGATTTTTTCTCCCTTTCTGCGTTCGGGGTTCTATTTATAGAACTATAATAGATAGAGATATACTTTCAGAAAACAGATCAAGGAGAAAAGAGTTAAATACGTTGACATTACTGTAATTGTCATCAATTTTTTTGCCATTCTTGAACATTTTAATAGGTAAAGAGAGGCAATATACAGCTTGAACGAGCTTAAAGATAAGATTTACCAATGGGTTAACATTGCTGAAATTGTGAATCAACTTTCTTTATCAGTTATTGCCAGAAAAGAATTATGTTAGCTAAATTTTGAGATTTTACAATTTTTGCCAAAGGGACTTTTTCGATAGAAATAATGGACCACAACTAACTAAGCACCCTTATCATGGTTTTATTTACTTAAGTCATTTAGATTAGACTTTGAATACGTCAATTGCAGATGCTTATTAATGATGAAAGTTTTTGCCAGAGGAGCAATAGCAATGATGAAGATGAACATCAAGTAAATTGCAGGGAGTTGTACTTAAAAATGAGATGAGTCCTAGTCTTATTGGTTTCATTTTTTGGAACTACTCTGAATAATCATGTGACAAGTTACTAAAAATAAACTTGAATGAAATGAAGTGTAGGAGTCTGTTACTCAGTGGTTGTCATTGATTGCTGTCTGTTATATTTTTTTCTTGTTTCTGGTTTTATCATATATCAGGCTGTTGTTTTTTGGTTGTTTTGAAAAATTTTACCTTTTTTCATTTTGAGGCTTTTGTAAGCTAACTATTCGGTATGGTTTTTCTGATTTTTGAAGGCCCTACAATGACCTATAATCACTAATAACTACAACATATTGATGGATAGTTGTCTCCTTGGCAAGTATATCCCATTTCCTTTATACATGTATTGACATTGACATTGCTAATGAAAAGCAAAATTTGACTTTTTTGCAAAACAGATTCTTATAATTAACAAAATAAAAAATTAAATATATCATGAAAATTCTTTAGCAAACTTAACTCTATCTTTGTAATTCAAAACATATAATGAAGGACCAGTACGTAATATCCGTGCACTCCCTAAACACTCATTGTCTTTATAAAACACTGCATACTGTCCAGCTGCAATAGATCTCATTGGCTGAGCAAGGGATACAATTAAACTGTTCCCGCCACTTAACGTTAATGTACAGGGACTAACTGGATGGACATGTTGATATCTAAAACCGACATCGCACATCTGGTTCTGAATAAGATCACGAGGAGGTTTATGAATCCAATGAACTGGTTCAGTAAATAATGTCTCAAAAAATAATGCTGGATGATCTGTTCCTTTTGCCTGAAAGAAAAGAATTAATTTTCATTCAATATTTCCATGTAAACTGATCAATTCATGTATATATGTAGATAGTAATATAGATACATATCCGGTTTTCTACCCATTGATATTGTAAAATATCAGCCACAAGCTACAATGTCAACCTTTTTTTTGCGAGTGAGCACTGCGAAACGATAAAAAACATTGTGTTGAGAGGCTGATATTTTACGATATCTTTATGTAGAAAACCAAATAATCTGTTTATCAATTTATTACTAGTCTTTTCCCTCTCCCTTTTGACAGTTTAACTCTTAACGAAAGTATGCTTGATAATGTCTTTTCACACATTGTAATGTTGCTGATAACTTCTCTTCAGACACTGTGACGTTACTGATAAGTATATAATGTCCGCACACATCTCAAAGCCATGATACGAGTATTACGGAATAACTGAGCAGGGTGATATAGAAGACAGGAAGGACGATAGGGATGTTCCTAAATAAATTTTATAGGGGAAGCAGGGAGCCATTTCTGTTAAAATTTAACGAGGGTGATTAATTTACAAAGATAGCTTGAACAATCATAGGAAAACTCATTTAAATTTTATACAAAGCAGGGTAAAATAAAAAGTGCCACAGACCCCCCTTCTCGTAAATTTATTTCTGGAACAGCCCCAAAAAACCATTAATTCAAATGAAATAACGCTTCGGTCTCCACCCCTTAAAAAATTTACAGCGTGACATGTAATGTCAATATTGCAATATCATCACATTAAGACAGCACTACCATAATGGAGTTTATCTCAGCATCATACTTAAAATAAACTAATAATGAAAGAAGAAAAAAAGATGAAGGTTTGATAGAGTTATTGAAGTCTAAAAAACTTTAACTTTAGACTACATCTTAATGATAACTAAAATAAATGGGGAATGCGTCCATGGGACACAGATGATGCCACCACTTGCATATAACATTATAAAGGGATATAACTCAAGAACTTTAAAAGTGACACTACCCAAATTTGTACTTGATCTGAGTTTTGTGGTAATTAGCATTGTGCATAAGTTTCATAACATTTGGTTGAGGCAAACTAAAGTAAGAGAACAGAAACAAATATTTCAGGAATTTTTCCATTTGTAAAGGGGCATAACTCTAGAACGGTAAAAGTGACGCCACCAAAATTCACTCTTGATCTGTGTTTTGTGGTAATAAGCATTGTGTATAAGTTTCATAACATTTGGTAGAGGCAAACTTAAGTTAGAGAACGGAAACCAATTTTGGGACGTACGTACGTACGTAAGAACGTACAAGGGTAAAACTTAATGCCCCCTCCGCTACGGCGGGGGCATAAAAAACCCCAAAAAGTCCATTAATAGTTGAATACGGAAAATGAGAAAATACATTTGATCCTGAAACTGTGTTCATCATGAAAAAGCTTGTCCAAGTTCCATGAAATTCCATAAAGGTTTAATAAAATTAAAGATGTCTGAAAAAAGACCTTTACTACACACTGAACCTATACTTTGATGCAGACAACAATGACGTAATGTACAGTAGGATCACAATTTCTTAAATCCTCATTTTCCTAACAGGCGAGAACAAAAAATCAAAGCAAATGGGTTGGTATGTATAACACCTTTTCAACATTATACCAATCTGACAATACCAGATATCAATGGGAAAATATAATATACCAAGTATCAATGGGAAAATATAATATAAAACTTATGACCTCATATGATCTTAACCTCTAGTGTCCAAAGTTAGCCAAAAAAAAATGGTTTTAAGGCAAAACCCTTCATCCTTACAAAGTTTCTTGCTCATTCAATTATCCACAAAATAGAATCTTGACTGGTAACTGGAACACTATTTCTTGAAATGTCTTACCACATAAACAGTCTGTGAATCTGTATCTAAAGAGGACACAAAGTATGCTTTATCAAGTCCAGACAGATGTGTTCGTTGTCCTATTGTCCAATAATGTGCTCCTGTTAAATATAAAGTGAAAAAAGGTAGCATTAATTTAAGCAGGATTTTATCTAATTTAAAAATTTTATTAATAAAGTCATTTTTAAAAGTTCTTGCCCACTCAAACCATTATGACTGGGCTACTAACTGTAACTTTGCAACTGCCCAGCATGTCCAGTTCTTAAGCTCTTAAACTATTTTTTACGATGTTTTTTGTTTAGTCAAAGACTTTAGTAGAACTCTCACAGCCAGACAGGGGATAGTACACACCCTAAAAAGCATTAAAATCTATAGTCCACATTTTGGTTGAAATGAAACTTTTAGATTCAGCTCATCTTATTGACACCAAATTTTTTTTTATTTGCATCCATTACCATACAGCTTCTTAAGGCATTGGGCAGTGTTATGAACGTTTAATTATACTTCGATAATTTATTTTGGCCGAAAATATTGTTCCCTGCAAATTTGACAGTTTCCTATTTTGCATAAGAAATTCCCCCAACTTGTTGCATTCAAACGCTTGTTATTCTTCATACATTTCATTAGTAACTGCATTTACCTGCTTTATATTCCTAAATCGGTGTTAAGACAGAAATAGTGCATACTTTTCACATACTCCAATGTTTATGTACACGCTAATTTCAATACACAATAAAATGCTTCGCTGGGCGAAGCTTGATACGACCGCAGAGGTCGAACCCTGAACAGTTGGGGCAAGTATGGACACAACATTCAAGCTTGATACAGCACTGAATTTGGATTGTGATTAAATATTTGACACAGCATAGGTTTCTGACACAGAATGAATGTGGTCTAAGAAATTAAAAATTTTTAATTTACCTATTCAAACCATATCATTATTATTTGCTTTTATATATAAATCAGAAATAACCAATTTAAAATGGAAAATTTTAAAGGAAAAAAAAAGGAAAAAAAGGAAAAAAAAATCCCTCCCCCAAATTTTTTTAAACCCCTTATGATTCATCACCCCCAAACTCAATCCATGCCTTCCCTTTGTGGTATGGTACCTTGCAGTACAATTTTAGAGAGATCCATATACTTGAACACAAGTTATTGTCTGGACACTAGAAAAATGTTTGTTTTTAGGCCCCTTTTTGGCCCCAAATTCCTAAACTTTTAGGGCAATTACCCCCAAACTCAAACCAAGCTTTCCCTTTGTGATATGGAACCTTGTGGTACAATTTCATAAAGATCCATACACTTACACACAAATAATGGTCCTGAAACTTGAAAAATGCTTGTTTTTTGCCCCTTTTTTGCCCCTAATTCCTAAAATTTTCAGCAATTACCCCAAAAGAAAATCTCAGACTTCCCTTTGTGGTATGGTACCTTGCAGTACAATTTCAGAGAGATCCATACACTTGAACACAAGTTATTGGCTGGAAACTAGAAAAATGCTTATTTTTGGCTCCATTTTGGCCCCTTATTCCTAAATGTTCTGGGCAATTACCCCCGAACTCAATTCCAGCTTTCCCTTTGTGATATGGAACCTTGTAGTACAATTTCAGAAAGATCCATACACTTACACACAAGTTATTGTCATGAAACTAGAAAAATGCTTGTTTTTTGCCCCTTTTTGGCCCCTAATTCCTAAAATTTGGAGGCAATTACCCCCAAAATAAATCCCAGCATTCCCTTTGTGATATGGAACCTTGTGGTACAATGTCAGAGAGATCCATACACTAACACACAAGTTATGTCTGGAAGTTACAAAAATGCTTATTTTTGGCCCCTAATTCCTTAACTGTTGGTACCATAACCCCCAAAATCAATCCCAACCTTCCTTTTGTGGTATTGAAACTTATGGTAAAATTTCATAGAGATCCATTTACTTAAACTAAAGTTATTGTGCGAAAACCAGTGTGTCTTTGGACGACGACGACGCCATTGTCATACCAATATACGACCGCAAAATTTTTTTGCGGTCATATAGAAATAACCTTGAACGTTAGCGACCTATTTTCTTAAACGCAAGGATAGGTGTGCTAAGTCGTATAAAAAGGGGATTTCGAACTGTCAAAACGAATTTGAACACAGCTTTACAGATAACTATATGTAAATACTTCACACACAAAAATTACAGAAAACCGTTAAATATTGTACTTTATTTTTTGTAATGATCTTATAATAATATAATTTCTATTCCCTAAAGATAGTTTAGTTGTTATTTTACAAGAAAATACTGGCAAAGCCAAAGGGTCTTATTCATTGATTCGATTTAAAAACTATTGTTGTTCAAATAAAAGGCAACAATTATTACAGGCGGCAACAGTCCTCCCCTCCCCATGTTTTTGTTGTTAAGTATTCAATTAAATAATTACACATGAGTCTAATTGTTTAGGATTATTCCTAGCCTCCAACATGTAAAAATTTTTTGCCAAAATGAAAGATAACAACATTTAACAGAAGCCAAATACCAACCTTTATGGGTGCCAACAATTTTATCAGTTTCAACATCTACAAAATTTCCTGGCTTTTGTTCTATATACTGTAAAATAAGGCACTAATTTGTTATTTCAAATATGTATTACAATTTTCAGCATAAATGTCATAAAGCAAAGATTGGATCTGATTTTTTTTAAATCTTTTAGCTATTTTCTCTAAAGTTTTTTGTCCAAACAATTAGAAAATCTTGGTAGACTATTTTAATTTTTGTTTTGATGCTTCCCTGTATCAATCAGGGATCTGTAAAAATAAAAATTAAAAAATATCCCTCAGCAGACACGTATCTGGACTATAAAGTTCCAAACATACTACATGTATTGTCGAATCATTTATTTTTTTGGGGTTCCAATTTTTATGGATCGAGGAAAACTTGCATTTTGTGGATATTTGATTTTGTGGTTTTGCCAAAGTCTGTATACAAGCCTATATAAAATTTGTAATTTCTTATACATTCAAATTTGTGATTCACCTGTACCCACGAAATCCACAAAAATTGGTATCCAACAAATAGGAATGAATCCACCGTACTGTTTTAAATAAAAAATGTGGGATATAGATCAATATATGAGACAGAACCTAAACATACAAATAACCAAAAGACATCTAGAGATGTCAACTTACAATTTTCAACAAAAGACATGTATACATGAATATACAATATGTCAAGTTCTAAATTGTCTCATGTAAAAAAAAAAGATTTTATAACGCTACTGTTGACATCTTGAAAATCAAATGACCTGAGAATTTTCTCAGCAGACAAACTACTTAGACATCTTCGCCACCGAGGCCCCCAAATATCCTTTCAAAAGTGAGTTCTACTGTTAGCCATTAATGGCAGAGGACAAGTTTTGTCTCTCAAGACAGGTGTACAAATTGGTTAATAATTGGTTAATAATTCAACATATTCTATTTATAGCAATGAAGGTATTCCAGGTTTCCTGATTGATATAAAAATAAGAAGATATGGTAGGTTTGATAAAAACAATATTCAAAGATCTTATTACAGAGATATTACAAAAATATCTTATTCATAATAGAGATATTACAAAAAGATCTTATTGCAGAGAATTTACACAAAGATCTTATTACAGAGATTTTACACAAAGATCTTATTACAGAGATTTTACACAAAGATCTTATTACAGAGATAAATTTAATCTACCTTTACAAAGTTTGTCTTGTCCCTGGATTGGCTTAAGTTAGAGGAGAGGGTTTGGCGCAAAAAAAAAACTAGTTTAACACGCCACATTCTTTATGTGCCTGTCCCAAGTCAGGAGCCTGTTATTTAGTGGTTGTTGTTTGTTGCTGTATATCATATTTGTTTGTGTTCATTGTTTTGTACATAAATCAGACCATTAGTTTTCTTGTTTGAAATGGTTTGACATTTGTCATTTTTTGGGGCCTTTTATAGCTGGCTATGCTGTATGGGTTTTGCTCATTGTTGTAGGCCATACAGTAACCTATATATAGTTGTAAACTTCTATGTCATTTGGTTTCTGGTGGAGAATTGTGTCATTGGCAATCAAATCACATCTTATTTTTTTATATTAACATATATTAATCAAAACAGTTTTCTAAGTGTCAAATTAAGATCAGAATGACATTACTGATACTTCCTTTACTATGACAATGCTATATTCCCCTAGGTACAAGTACATCCTTGCACTAAGTTATATGATTGTAGGTCATTTGATATTCTAGATGTGAACTTTGACATACAAACTTAATATGAGTCAATGTAGCATGAAAAGTAGGTCAGAGTGACCAAATTTTTGTACTGGATATTGCTATATTCCCTTACTTTGTTATGATTAACTTATAATAAAAGAGACAGATTCCCATCCACAGAACTACAAATGTACAATATGGTAGGATTGCCAATTCCATATACACTAAAATTATGCAATCAGAAACAGTCACTTGCTTGAAGTAATTTTTTCAGCTTACCTCTTCTACAAAAGACTGAAAATTTCTCTTGCCTATGAAACATATACCCATACTCTGTAATAAAAAGTATTAAATGTTTAGTATTGTATTTTTCATAGAATTAAACCTTTTTACTTGTGTTACCTTGATTCATAATTGGATATAAACTATGAAAGAAACTCATAAAGGGAACAAAAGATTGAAGGACTTTCAAATTAAGTTTGTGAGTGGTTGCTGGAAAAGTCAGCTACTGTGATGATATTCATTGGTAATCAGTATTCTTAGTATTGCCCATCACTGAACAGTTGCTCTTTGGTCGGATTGTTGTCTCTTTGACATATTCCCCATTTCCATTCTCAATTTTATTCATTTTTGATATGTATCTTTGGATATTCATATAATCTCACTACTCCATCTATTTCATAAATTCAACTGTTGTTACATATCTATTTTTCTACTTTTATCATAACTTTGTATTAACTTTTATTTACTTCTTATATTATGTCAGAGATATGTAGTTCAAGAAATATGGAACAATTAACAAATTAATTCGACTTTTTTTTTATGAATTTGGATGAAAAACAAAACAAGAGTGCACACACTGAAATGTTTTGCTGATAACATGTTCCCATTACAATCACTTTATATCCCAAATATTGTTGACTATTACTTATAATATCAGCAAAACATGATCAGAGAAACTGACTTGTGCACAAAAAATTAACTAAACTTGAATTTGAGTCAAGTGAACCCTGTCAGATAGACATTTACACGCCACAATCATTCTGAAAAGCAAAAATAGTAGACCTATGACTTTTAGAATGAGAGAAACTGATCTTATCACGAAAAGTCAAAAATCAGAAAGTCAACACAAATAAGTTAATTTTTTATCTCAATGTGTGGACAATAGTGAAGTTACCTGTATACCAAATGTCTTTTCAGTGATTATCATTCCAATTTTTCTACTGTAAATCTGAAATAATTTATTGTTTTCTAAAATAACATCAGTTTATTTAGGCCATCACCACTTGTTTATCATTACTTACTTCTTTTTTCTTGGCAATTCTATCCAATCCAATTGACTCTGCTATCTTTTTGACGTCTTTTTTAAGTATATCACCAAGTGGAAAAACCGATTTCTGTAATGCTCTTTGTGGTATCTGAGACAGGAAAAGTGTTTGGTCTTTCCACTGATCTAATGGTAACATTAATTTTATACCTAGTTGGAGCAGGAAAATAAGTTCTATTAAATTTACAAAACCTTTGATTAACTTGAATAATTTTACACACAATCATTTTGTGTTCAAACTAAATCCACAAGTTGATAAGAACAATTGTTTATGTGTTCAATAATTTTCTTGTCACTTTTAGTTAGGTTTGAATTTAACCATGAGCTACTGAGAAAAGTGTAAATAAAAAAAGAATTGGGGTGTACATTAGTAAGAGCAACCTGCAAATTTTTTTAAGATGAGAAGCATTGAAATTTCTAATGATTGACATCGATTAGATAACCTCAAATCAATTATCATATTATAGAAGGTCTGAAAGAAAATGTGGAGGGGGTAAAAATTTTCCTGTCCAGGTCAAAACCTGAGGACTTTTTTCTTCTGATTCAACCAAGTCTGGATAGGAAAGAGTCATGTTCTATTACATTTATGAAAGACAACTCAGATATAATTGATGAGACCAGTTTAAAAAGTTTATAGCTTCTTTTTGGTTCTCATCTAATTTTTATATATTCTGTCGTATCGAGGTTGGAAGAGGACTCTTATATGTTTTAAGAACTGGTGTGTACTGAGAAGGTCAGTTCTTGCATATTTCAACTTTTTAGTTTGTTTTTTTTTTGTTCTCCAGCTGGTCAATGAATTGTTTCTTTCAGGCAAACCAGAATACTTACAGTAAAAAATGAAATTGAATATGTGAATCCAAAATATCTTTAATACGAATGATATATATCTTTGTCATGTTTGCTAGCTTAATCAATATGTCAAGGACTTAATATTACCAAATGCTTTTAATAACTTCAATTTGACCATAAAAATATACCTTCACTGGTATCAGGATTTTCTAAGTTTTCAAACACACTTGTTTTGACATAATGTCCTGTTGCTATGGCATCAGCTCCAATGTTATTTATAGCATGATCAAAGAAGTATTTAAACTTTATGTGCTTGTTGCAGAGTATATCTGGATTTGGTGTGTAACCATTCTCATAACCTTTTATCAAAGTACTGAAAAAAACAAGAACATGCAAGCAATAAGATAGTGTTACCAGATATTTTGAGAAATGATCAGATTTCATGTATGGACACCTTAAGAGTTTACTTCCATAATCATAATTATTAGAAATTTTCCACATTGTTTTTGCATTGCAACTGACAAGTGACATTGTCAAATACCTCCAGGTAAGTGCATGAAATGCCTATTTTCCATTATTATGAAAATTGTTCTCAATAACACAAGAATTTTTTTTTTAATTTACATTCAAATTCAATGTTATATATATAACTGTCAAAACATTTTATTGAACTCCTGACCCTATAAACTTAAGAGTAATTATAAATAAAATTTACTCATTCTGACACTGCCCTTAAGGCCTTTGTGAAATCGACTCACAGTGCTAATTATCTAATTGCCATGTTTATAAAATGTATCTTCTTTCTTCTTGTTATCAATAATTTCCAATATAATAAGTAAAACTGTGAGCTACTGCTCACTGATGATACCCCTGCCGAAATATTTCGGTGAAAAGGAAGTTGTTAAGTGATGAATCTAAAAACTCATCACACAGTGTAACGTACTTATATAAACCCTGAAACCAAATTTCAGAAATCCTTGTCAAGTAGTTCTTGAGAAAAATGTGACGAAAGTTTTCAACTTGGCTATCATGTGTAAAATAATACAAGTGTTCGGTAAACAGGAAGTTGTTGAGTGTTAAATCTGAAAATGCATCACACAGTGTAACTTACTTATATAAACCCTGAAACCAAATTTCAGAAATCCTTGTCAAGTAGTTCCTGAGAAAAATGCAACGAAAATATTCATGGGACGGACGGATGGACTGGCGGAAGGACAGGCAGAGGTAAAACAGTATACCCCCCTTTTTTAAAGCGGGGTATAATAAATATATTCTACTGATGTTTACAATATGTTCTTATGTTGTGCTGTTATACCACTCTCCCAGGTGAGGGGAGGGTTGAGCACTCATAAATATGTTTAACACATTTTTTATGTGTCTGTCCCAAAACAGGAGCCTGTTATTCAGCAGTTTTATTATAAATTAAAATCAAAATTGCAAACATGTAGCAGAAAAAAAAACCCTTCACCACCCCCTTCTATCCTATTGTATTCTAATTCTAAATGGGGCCTCGGTGGCCAAGTGGTCTAAGTAGTTGAACTACTGTATCACTAGCCAGTCAACACTGAGGTTGTGAGTTCAATTCCCGCACGGGGCATGTTCACTTTACTGACATCTTAATTGACTAGGATTGTTAGTTTTCCTACCGAAGGTTGGTGGTTCTCTCTGGGCACTCCAGCTTCCTCCACCAATAAAAACTGACCGCAACGAAATAGCATAATAGTGTTGAAGGTGGCGTTAAACACCAATCAATCAATCATTCTAATTCTAAATGACATTTTTTTTTCTAAAATACCTAAAAACTTCATTCCAATACTCTTTAACAAAATTGACATCATGTAATGGGATCTTCAGACGGTCACAGACATACTGTGCATCTTCTCTGTCAGCATCAGACGAACACTTTCCTTTTTCATCAGCAATGTCCCAGTTCTTCATAAATAATCCAACAACCTCATGTCCTGAAATATAATAAAATAAATGATAATCAAATTACTATGAAAGAAAAAATGAATATCTGTCTAACTGAACAAATTGTATACCCGCTACACCTCCACTCAAAGAGTACATGGTACAATGCAATGCACTTGTCTGTCTCTACCTTGTCTTGTCCTGTCTTGTCTGGTCCATCCAAAGTTTTGGCTTCTTATTACTCAGCTCATGTATTTAAAAAAAAGATTTGATATGTGGTCATGTACTTTATTATGTTGAGTAACAGTTATCAAACAGGGAAAGTGATTTTCAGATATGGTAACGCAGTCACTTTCTTTCAAAACATAGCTTTGAATTCTCATTATACCTACTATTATAAATCATTTAAAATAAATGGGGAATGTGTCCATGGGTCACAGATGATGCCCCCGTTTCCATATCATATAAAGTTATAAAGGGACACAACTGAAGAACGATATAAGTGACACTACCCAAATTTGAACTTGATGTGAGTTTTGTGGTTATAAGCATTGTGTATAAGTTTCATAACATTTGGTTGAGGCTAACTTAAGTTAGAGAACGGAAACGAAAAATTCAGCAATTTTTCCATTTGTAAAGGGACATAACTCTAGAATTGTAAAAGTTACACCACCAAAATTCAAACTTGAGCTGTATTTTGTGGTTATAAGCATTGTGTATAAGTTTCATAACATTTAATTGAGGCTAACTTAAGTAAGAGAACGGAAACGAAAAATTTAGCAATTTTTCCCTTTGTAAAGGGGCATAACTCTAGAACGATTGAAGCGACGCCACCAAAAGTCAAACTTGATCTGTGTTTTGTGGGAATAAGCATGGTGTATAAGTTTCATAACATTTGGTTGAGGCAAACTAAAATTAGATAACTGAAAAGAAAAATTCAGCAATTTTTCCATTTGTAAAGAGGCATTACTCTAGAACGGTTAAAGTGATGACACCAAAATTCAAACTTGATCTGTATTTTGGGGTAATAAGCATTTTGTATGAGTTTCATAACATTTGGTTGAGGCAAACTAAAGTTAGAGAACAAAAACAAACTTTGGGACGTACGTACAGACGGACAAGGATAAAATTTAATGCCCCCTCCGCTATGGCGGAGGCATAAAAACTTTGTCTTATCTTTCTCAGTTTCTGTATTATAAAAAAAATAATTATTTGATATTTCATCAGAAACTTTATTATATCAATTTGTTTCACATGCAACTCCTTGTAATGGCTTAAAATTCAACATGATCGACTCCCTAATATATACCATGTCTTCAAATTTTAGACATCAATGACTGAGACAGCTAGTTAAAAACACACATTTACTTTGTTTTAAGAGAAGAACAAGAATAAAAAGAGAAAGAAGTAATAACAAGTGGGCAATAAAAAACCATGAGTCGAAAAAAACAGATAACACCTATATATATAGCTAGCTTGCATGGCCAAAAAAAGAAAATGATGAAAAGACACATGTACACAAGCCCACAAAACATTACACTGAAACCCTAGAATTGAACAACATAAACACCAAAAAATAAAGGAGAGGCGGGAATCTCAGGTGCTCCAGAAGGTTAGGCAGTTCTTGCTACATTAGTGTCATAAAATAATAATCAAATAAAGCAACATAAATACAAGTATATTGGTGAGTCTTTTTACTGAAATAAACTCAAAATATGATATTTTAGTGATAATTAGATTATTCATATTATTTATTTCAACTTAATAACTCAACAAGATGATATTTTCTTAAGAATTTTTTTTTTTAAGAACAGAAACCAATTTTTGGATGAACGTATGGACAAGGGTAAACCTTAATGCCCTAAAATATGTTCAGCTTTTACTTCCTTGTAAACAGCTGGTTAACAGGAGTGGGCCGAGTTTGTAGAAAATGGAGAGTTTTGGTATAATGTTGGGTCGAATTGGTCTGTGGCGAGTTGACATGGATTCTTTAAAACTGGACAAGCTCAAGTATGATGACACACCTCTTTTTTTAAGCATATATGCTGCTACTGAACTATCAACTCCTCCTGACATTCCACACACAATTTTTTTTAACCCTGTTCTCATCTTTTACTTATTTTTGGCACGTTTAGTGATTAACATGTGTTTAACCTCACAGTCACATGGAAAGGTGTTTGACGTTTGTTCGAAAATGAAAATGAAACGAACAATTTCATTGGATACCTTATTTTCCAGCCTTGAAAATAGCCAGTCAAAATTGTTGTTTCAATTTGCTGACCTCTTGAACCTGGAAAAGTAAATATGGACGTCCACGAAAACAACAGACCAAAACAAATGTGTTTGGTGTGATTGTATGGTCAAAGTTTAATGTTATTGACTATGACTTCGTCATCAAATGAAACAGTTTCAAAAGAAGACATTCACGCATTGTTAGAACATAGTGTCAAAAACACGCATAAAGTGAAAGATGGAGACATCAAGGTCTGAATCAGGATGTTTATATTGTCTATTATTGATATACAGGAAATAAAAAAAATCATTTCGATTTTAAGCAGGGATTTATATATATAAAGCTTAGAAGGGTTCTTCATGGAATTACTGTTGTTCTTTGTGGAGTGACAGTCGCTGATTATATTATACTTAACTGCTTAAAAGCCCAAACAAATAGACGTATTTACACTTGTATCCTATGCAAATTTGACCGCTTCTTAAAATCACACAAGTTCCCGTAAAATTTGACATCACTATTTAAAAAAATTTGACGTTATAATTTAAAAGTGGTTGTTGCTTGACGTCAGAAGGTTATTCGGAGCAGATCTAAGGTCATTAGGAGACAAAATTCAGCTAAATACCAAAAGTGTAAATACGTTTATACAGATCCTGTGCCCATTTTTTGCCCCCTGGCCCTTCGCAATGCGTTGACGGGGGACTTAAAAATACTGGGTATCCATCTGTCCATCCGGTCTTATTAGCGCACTCACATGTACAATTCTTGGCAGAATTTTATAAAACTTAAATCATAGGTTGATATCAGCAATGTCTTGGACGAGTTTGAAAGTCAGTGCCAATGAATTATTTAAAAAAGAGTCTTGCCCCTTGGAAACATTTATTATATGGAAAATTGCATTGTTAGCGCTTTCATGTGTACAATTCTTGCCAGATTTTTATGAAACTTATATCATAGGTTTCTATCACTAATGTCTCGGACAAGTTCGAAAATCAGTGCTGATCAATTATTTTTAAAAGAGTTATGCCCCTTTAAACATCATTTATATGGAAAGTTGCATCTTTAGCGCTCTCATTTGTACAGTGCTTGCCAGAATTTGATAAAACTTATATCAAAAGGTTTATATTAGCAATGTTTCAGTTGTGAGTGCTCTCATGTATACAGTTCTTGCTAGATTTTCATGAAATTGATATTATAGGTTTTTATCAGCAATTTCTTGGATGAGTTCAAAAATCTGTGCAGATCATTTTTTTTTAAAAAGAGTTAAGCCCTTTGGAAATATTAATTATATCGAAAATTGCATCATTAGCACTCTCATGTGTACAATTCTTGTCAGAATTTTATGAATTTTAAATCATAGGTTTATATATATATCAGCAATGCTTTTGACAATATTGAAAATAAGTGCTGATCAAATAAATTAAAAGAGTTATGCCCCTTGGAAATATTAATTATATCGGAAATCACATTGAATTTGCTCTGAAGCATTCATTTCTCTTAGATATTTATGAACAATTTTAAAGAAGAAAAAAAAAGTATTTTATAGTAAATGCCCTTGTGCCTTGGATAGATAAAATATGTGCAACGAGGGGGACATTGGAACTCTGTTCTTTTATTTGCTTGCAAGGATTTTACAACTCTCTGTTCTACTTTATACCTAGCGATGTTTTTCAGTGCAGGATACTTCTGGTTCTTCTATATCAGACTCTAATTCTTCCTCCATTGGTTCGAAGAATGGAAGTTGACGTCTCTCCCTTCTAATGTGATGTCTGCAATTGTAAAAAATTATATAATGTCTTGGTCTTCCCAGTCATATGCAACTATTCCAGTCATAATTACGTTCGATAACTCTGCATGTTACTGGTTTAATTAGGATTATGTAAAATTTACTAGTTACCCGATGAATGATTTAAAGAAAATTGAAAAATATAGTTATTTCACCTCGGTTAATATCCATTCGAGGTCTTCTTTTATAAATATAAAATAATATCTTAATGAATTTCATTGAGAATCTGACAACACTAATCAACATAGGTATTGTCAAAACATACATCTACATAGGTATTGTCAAAACTTACATCGTGATTAGGTGCCATGTTTGTTTTCTTTGATTACGTTGATGTTATGACTTAATATCTCCTTAGTCTAGCTATGTCCTTGGCTATCATTATAGTGACAATGACGTGTCATATTTAATTGCAATATAAACAGTGAAATTAAATTGAATTATTTGCATGGACAAAATAAGTGTCGAACATCGTCTACGTTTGAAAATTATTTGGTCGCCATTTTTTTTAATTTTTATAAAAAAAACAACAGCTGTATCAGCTTTATCAAAAGGAACCAATGTTTGATTCTATGCAGCTTTAAGGTAAGACAATGACTGAAAACGCGAGCATCCAACAGTTATTTGATTTTCATTGTAACAATCTTACAAAATATATTTTTACCAAGTCGGCCCACGCTGTCAATGTGGTCGCCATCTTGAAAAAAATACCCGATTTTCTGAAAATAGCTAATTTTCAAATCAATTTGGAAGGGACGTAATAAAAAATTAAACTATTGCATGTACGATATTTCAAATATTTATGAATACAGTACATATTTCCACAATTTTTCCATCTGTTTTGTTTAAATCGCAATTTTAGGTTTAACACGACTGAAAATCCAATATTTATCGGAGTTGGGTGATTTAACAGTGTGAATTATCGAGGCAACAAGATCAATTTTCAAAAGCATTTGGAAGGGAGAAGACCAAAATTTAAACTTTTCCAAAAGGCATAAATATATTTCTAAATATATGAGGAATTACTATATATTTCCACACTTTTTTTATCATGAACTGCATTTCTATACATTTTACTTGGGCATGATACGGGTGATGTGTGACGTCGCCAATGTCACGTGATGACTGCTATAGTTGGATATGATTTGTTTAATCTGTTCTTAAAGGTGTTAAAAGTTGGGGTCATTACAATTTTGTCCAATATTTGACCACTCTCAGAGCAGGCCTGGGGTAATGGTAATTTGTAATTGTAATGCATTGTAATTATATTACATTTTTTTGATGTAATGCAAAGTAATTTGTAATGCACATTTTCTGCATTACAATTACATGTAATGTAATGATAACTTTAGTTAAAAATCAATGTAATGCCTCCATTACTGTACATTACTTTTCATTACAAATTGGTAAAATACATAAAATTGAAGAATATAGTAAAATAAAAATATTAACAAAAACAAAAGAAAATATTGAATAACATTATTATCACAGTTAATTACTGTATTAAATCATTATAGATAGTTTGCCCTTAAAAAATCTTCTAAAAATAATTATTAAACAAAACTATATAGATGAATGGACAAAATATGAAGATGAAATTTTTTATTAATTCTATACCCACCTTACATGTATTTCAATGAAAGATTGAATATTTCAATCAACATTTTTACACCAAACTGTGGTTGTTATTTTACCTAATTAATATCAAAATGTTTTTATTGCAATCAAATCTTCTCAACTTATGTTTGTCCTCACAGAGCCCTTAGGCATTTAACAAGATAATCCTTTAATTGCACATTTAATATATCCCTTTTAAACCCCTAATGATGTCTTAATGATTAAGTGATCAATGTTAGAAACAAAATTATATGATTATTTAGCACATACTTACAACTTCTCGTCCAATCAAATTGCTTATATTTGCCTTCTAATTTTCATAGTACATACTTTTCCTGTGTACTAAGTAACTACGCATGAATGACCACAAGGGTAAGATTTCATTGTATCGTAATCAAGATATTTAAAACAAAAATTGCCACTGGCTATTTTGAAATAAAATGCTGTGTTCCAAATTAAATTAAATAGTTTGTAATTAGTTTTCACGTTGATTTTTAAATATTCTGCTATTAAAATCTTTGGATCTAAAAATTGTTTTTGACAATTGCAAATTTTATTATTTAAATAAAGGGTAATACATATGGTTCTTTATACCTTGATTAGAGTACAACGATATCTTAAAATTATGATAATGTATCATCCATGCAATTACTTTGTACACAGAAAAGTGTGTACTATGAAACCTTGTGCAGGAAAATTAAAGCAACTTGGTGATAATTTTTTAAACTTTCTTAAAGAAGGTGATCTATTTCATCATGAATTAATTGATTTATTGATTATTGGTTGCTTAATGTCCAGTTGCAAATATTTCATGCATGTTCAGGACGATGTCATGAATTGAAAAACTGTGATTATGTCTGAAGATAATGTGCCACCTATATATACATATAAACATATTCTGATAAATCTTTTACATGTATAGTAAAACACCGCTTTATATCAGTATACATACTTACACCAGTCGCTACCATCTTTTCATTCTGGAGTGAAGGGCCTTTTGAAATCACATATTTTACAATAATACTAGTGAGTAGATTTACAAAACTTCGTTAATGAGCTCCTTTTTACAAACACCTGTGATACAAGTAGTCAGCCAAAATAAACTATCAATAGACCAATTAAAAGATTACTCGAGTTGTAAATATGTGCTAAATTGGATAGTCTATGAAAAGGTATATACTATGAAATTAAGAGCTCGGGGCAAGCCCCTCGCTCTAAATTTCATAGTATATACCTTTCCATAGACTAACCTAGACTTATTTTTCAAGTATTTGAAGTCTATGTCAATAACACTGTATATATATGTACATATACCCCGGTCATATTTATCAATTTCTTATAAAAATCTGTTTTTTAAATGTTTTTATATTGAAAAAGTAATGTGTAATGTAATGCATTACACAGGCAAAGTAATTGTAATGTAATGCATTACATGTGAGAAAAAATGTAATTGTAATTGTAATGGAAGAATCACAAATTAATTGTAATGTAATGGCCCCAGGCCTGTCTCAGAGCAAACAAATTCTTCCTTAACGTTAACGATGTGACTGGCTCTCTGAGGATAAAGATTTAGTGAGTAACCTCTGATGCTCGATCTGGCTAATAGACATATCGTGTCAGATCCTCTGGGTTTATCATATGAATGATAAACACCTTCAAAAAATTGTAGGCAGGGATTTCATTAATCACAAAAGAGATTAGACAAAAATTTATCTGAATAGACGTATTAGGTCTTGATTAGGGATTCTGAGGGCGGCCAAATCAGAAAATCACTCCATATTGGGGTTTCTTTGGCTGATGTTATAATTACCAGAACAGATAGAAGAACAGAGTTTTGTCAGATACTTGTTAGGAAAACAGTTGACACATGATTTTAATCAGATTGGTCCCCAAAAAATGATGAATGTTTCGATTAATTCTAAATGTAGTTCAAGTAATTATGGGGGCCTCGGTGGCCTAGTGGTCTAAGTAGTAACTACTGTAATCACTAGCCAGTCAACACTGAGGTTGTGAGTTCGAACCCCGCTCGTGCAGGTGCACTCGAATCCAATCTTAATTGATTGTCAGTTTTCCTATCGAAGGTCGGTGGTTTTCTCAGGGCACTCCGGCTTCCTCCACCAATAAAAACTGGCCGCCACGAAATAGCCCAAAAGCGGTGCTTAAAAGTGGCGTTAAAACACCAAAAAATCAAAATCAAATCAAATCAAGTAATTATGACATCTCAGAAGGATATTTTTTATTTCATTCCAGGAAGGCGTTTAGCAAAATTATTTTAAAGCTGCATGTACATGACATTATAATCGATTTTGAACTAAGAAGGCTTCTTACAAAAAATATAAAAGCCTTGCCATAAAACTTATCAAAGAAATAGTGTTTTGTGTCGTTAGGTTAGACTATGAATTCGATTTTCCACTGACTGATTTGGTCAAATTTTTAATAATATTGACCAATTTCTAAAACCAAGTAACAAAGTTGTCACTAAATTGTAAATTGCAAAATGTCCATAATGTATGCAGGAATTTCTGTATTGTAGTGTAAATTGGGACAAGACTTGGAGAAAACAAGGCTTCTCCTGATTTTTTAAAAATTTTGGATAATAAATTGTTCTTTATCATGTTTATTAAGTTTTGATTTTTTATCATAAAATCAAGATACATATGTTCATGATGTTTTTTATTCACACATTTACATTCTATGTATCTTAAGATTATTACAAAATGTTTCAAATTTATGGATTTATTTTAATGGATAAAATTACTTTATACTTTGTACATGCTATAAGCTACATGTAGCTCCAGCATAAAAAAAAATTCTGTGGTGATCCCTGTTGATTATGCATGAACTATTTTTCCCTGACCATTAATTAAAAAAAAATCAATGGTCGTTGGATATGGTTGAAATTTATGTAACTTAGCTTTGGATGGTAATTGTTCATCCATCGATTATTTCTCCAAATTACCTCAAGGAGTCAATCACTAATTAAACAGTTTTGTCTTTTTGCAGGGAGATTTCATCATGGAAAAGTGTCTGTTGTTGTTTTCTAAAGATTACAAATATTCTGTAAGTATTTTATAAACTCAATGATTAGACAAATTACATATAAATTGTCATTAAGATGGATGTTTTCATATTCAAGTCCGATTTTGTTTTTAAACTAGTTTGTAGGATATAACTATGGTAATATAAGTGTTTGATTTGTCCCAACTTCTCATAAAACAGAAAGTCGGTCATTACACTTGCTATTTCCTAACAACCTTTCTGTAGCAATTGGCTGAATTTCATCAGCTGGTCAGTTTGAAGAAATGAATTCAAACTGCAACGCAACTAGAAACTTTTCTTTAACCAATTGGTATTGTGAAAAAGTTAAGACTGATAAAAATAACTCCAGAACCTTTTCCCTCTTGAAAAAATTTTAAACTGCTTTTAAAACTTAAAAAATTTTCATGTATGCTTACACATACATAAAACGACAGCACACATGTTCAATGTACATGTATATATATGTGAATAAAAGGACACTCGTATTGGTTACGGTATTGAACCTCAATGAGGCAGCAACAAATAAAGGTTTTAAAATGGTTCACCATACAACTTTTAACAATGGACAAGTGTCATATCCACTTGCATACATCTTAGTTTCTCTATTTTTCTTTTAGTAATGAAACTTCTGTTCGAAGTTGTAAGTTCTCCTGCTCCAAATAAACTACAAGTTTTGCATGAATTTAATAAAGATGATTGAAGACTCAGGGCTTGACATCAACATCAAGCAGCTAAAACCAAAATATGACAAATATTTTACAGAGACAGTGACGACCTCTAATGTATATGATTTTTAGTTCTGCATTATCTATGTTTCAGGTGATAACTAATTTTAGCGGAGAACTGTGCGGACATTATCCTTCCAAAATCATATTATTAGAATACCAGTTAACTGAAGGTGACCAGAAAAAAGATAATTTTCATGGGTAAGACCATTAAATACACAGACAACTTTAACAGAATAAAAAAAACCAATGAAACATTATATTCCTAAATTGTATCACATTGATATGAAAATAACACTTTATTAGATGCATGCGTCCTATACACATGTCTGGATTTACCATTATATTTTAATGTTACAGTTTTAAAAATATAGTATGTTGTTGCTTATTTCAGTTCTAAAAATTAAGAATTACATGGGGTCACCATGCTTGATTAATATATCCCGCTGCAATTGCAGCTGGGGTATATGGATTTATTCTTATCCCTTGATCTGGAAGAAATTGGTTGACCTTTGTGGAAGGGCTGCTACGAATGATTCCGACAACAAAGATAAACTTATCATTAACCATTTTGTAGATAATTAAGTGCAGTTTTATGACTTACAAAATGTAACATGTTTTTAGTAAGATAGACAACTGTGGAATCAAAATTTAGTGAAAGTTCTCAACTAAGTGTCATTTCTGACTTATGCAAGATTGATACCTTTTCTCGTTTGAATTGTTTCACATTTGTCATTTTTTATAGCTGATTATGCAATATGGGTTTTATTCATTGTTGAAGGCCATAAGGTGACCTATAGTTGTTAATTTCTGTGTCATTTGGTCTCTTGCGGAGAGTTGTCTCATTGGCAATCAGAACCACATCTTTTTATTCTTGTATCCAAGGGTTATCATACAATCTTCAACAATTCCTTATACTCATAATAGTGTTGAAAACTGATAATAGATAAAAACTAATTGTCAGAAAGTTGCACATTTTTTTTTACCCTTAAAATCAAGATTTTAAAAAATATTCTGCTATTTGAATTTTTCAGAGTTGAGAGTGTATATGACACAACTCAGATGAGAGAATTAATTAAACAAGCAAGATATGCCAGATGTAGATCTAGATTTGCTGTGCCTGTTATTATGTATGAGGGAAAGGTATGTCATAGATGTAGATCTACATTTGATGTGCCTGTTATTATGTATGAAGGAAAGGTATGTCATAGATGTAGATCTAGATTTGCCGTGCCTGTTATTATGTATGAAGGAAAGGTATGTCATAGATGTAGATCTAGATTTGCTGTGCCTGTTATTATGTATGAAGGAAAGGTATGTCATAGATGTAGATCTAGATTTGCTGTGCCTGTTATTATGTTTGAGGGAAAGGTATGTCATAGATGTAGATCTAGATTTACTGTGCCTGTTATTATGTATGAAGGAAAGGTATGTCATAGATGTAGATCTAGATTTGCTGTGCCTGTTATTATGTATGAGGGAAAGGTATGTCATAGATGTAGATCTAGATTTGCTGTGCCTGTTATTATGTATGAAGGAAAGGTATGTCATATATGTAGATCTAGATTTGCTGTGCCTGTTATTATGTATGAAGGAAAGGTATGTCATAGATGTAGATCTAGATTTGCTGTGCCTGTTATTATGTATGAAGGAAAGGTATGTCATAGATGTAGATCTAGATTTGCTGTGCCTGTTATTATGTATGAAGGAAAGGTATGTCATAGATGTAGATCTAGATTTGCCGTGCCTGTTATTATGTATGAAGGAAAGGTATGTCATAGATGTAGATCTAGATTTGCTGTGCCTGTTATTATGTATGAAGGAAAGGTATGTCATAGATGTAGATCTAGATTTGCTGTGCCTGTTATTATGTTTGAGGGAAAGGTATGTCATAGATGTAGATCTAGATTTACTGTGCCTGTTATTATGTATGAAGGAAAGGTATGTCATAGATGTAGATCTAGATTTGCTGTGCCTGTTATTATGTATGAGGGAAAGGTATGTCATAGATGTAGATCTAGATTTGCTGTGCCTGTTATTATGTATGAAGGAAAGGTATGTCATATATGTAGATCTAGATTTGCTGTGCCTGTTATTATGTATGAAGGAAAGGTATGTCATAGATGTAGATCTAGATTTGCTGTGCCTGTTATTATGTATGAAGGAAAGGTATGTCATAAGAAATTTAAAATAGATGTCCAAATACATTTGTTCTTACATTATTTCACTTTATTTACAAAGTAGGTCAGATATTAGTCACTTGAAATGCATTAATAAAACATATAGCCATTACAAATAGTTCATAATGTATATACTTCAAAATTGAAAATGGTTTACTATTTAATTCATTGTAGTTTGCTTCAGAAGGGTAACCTATTTTCATAAAATATGAAGCCTCATGTAAGTACAGGCTAAAAACAACAAAGCACAGAGATTTCATTCATATTGTCTAATTGTTTTCTGTTTTATCAAAGATTGCTTTAGATGATGATTGGTAATATCCATTTCATCCTTTGATAGCAGTAAATCAAATCCAATGGCAAGGCACCATATCAAGATGTAAAATATGCAGGCAATACAAAATTTTCATCTTACCTTGCATCAATTCCAAGCCCCCTCTTATCCAAGCATTACAAGATAGCACTTGATACAAAGTACTTTAGCTATCTAATAAAATAATTATTTATGTATTTCAGCATGTATGTAGATCTGCTACATTGGCTAGTGGTGCAGAGATGTATGGTAGATCCGGTTTAGATTTCCTCTTCTCAGGTACTCGTATGTTACAGATATCACCTGAAGCTCATGATTTGAGGAAGACATTTTTATACGACCGCAAAAAAATTTTGTGGTCGTATATTGGTATGACGTTGGCGTCGTCGTCCGAAGACACATTGGTTTTCGCACTCTAACTTTAGTTTAAGTGAATGGATCTTTTTGAAATTTGACCATAAGGTTAAATACCACAAAAGGAAGGTTGGGATTGATTTTGGGGGTTATGGTACCAACAGTTAAGGAATTAGGGGCCAAAAAGGGGCCAAAAATAAGCATTTTCTAGTTTCCAGACAATTACTGTGGAACGGTGTATGGATCTCTCTGAAATTATACTACAAGTTTCCATACCACAAAGGGATGGTTAGGATTTGCTTTGGGGGGTTATGGCTCAAACCGTTTAGGAATTAGGGGCAAAAAAGGGGGAAAAACAAGGTTGTCCTGGTTAATGGACAAATACTTTAGTACAAAACATAATTTAAAGCAGTGTAAGGGAGATAAATCAAATACATCATTGAAATTATCTCCCTTACACTGCTTTTAAATTATGTATAAAGTAATGGTTAATGAACAATAAAGATAATTTAAAACAGTGTAAGGGAGGTAATCCAAATACAACGTTTTGATTACTTCCCTTACACTGCTTTTAAATTATGTTTAAAGAAATACATATTTATAAAGGAAGACCAGTAAAAATATCTGCAAATGTTGCATCTTTTTTTTTTATAAAAAAATCCATATGAAAGATTTGACACTATATTTTTAATTCTATTATAAAATAGATTAAGTTAGCACTATGGTAAATTTAAATGGGTAATTATGGTTGCCAACTCCATTGGAAATTTGAATTGAGATTATGACCATATCTTGAGGGAAAGAATTTTTTTGGGGAAAAAAGGGGGGGGGGGATAAAAAGAAATTGTGGGGGGTCAATTTTTTCTCATTTCAGATTTCAGAAATTAAAAAGAATTATTCTTCAAATATTATTTTTTTTTCAAATTTCAAATATTGAAAAAATTCAAGAAGTAATCTTTAATTGCACAGTATGGCGCATTAGATTTGTAAAATCTTTGATCACATTTATTTATTTGTTATGCCGAATCTAACAGTGTATTTAGATTTTTAATTTTGGGTCCAGTTTTCAAATTGGTCTACATTAAGGTCCAAAGGGTCCAAAATTAAACTTTGTTTGATTTTAGCAAAAATTGAATACATGAGGTTCTTTGATATGCTGAATCTAAACATGTATTTAGATTTTTGATTTTTGGCCCAGTTTTCAAGTTGGTCCAAATTGGGGTCCAAAATTAAACTTTGTTTGATTTCAACAAAAATTGAATATATGGGGTTCTTTGATATGCTGAATCTAAACATGTATTTAGATTTTTTATTTGTGGACCCCGTTATCAAATTGGTTCATATTGAGGTCAAAAGGGTCCAAAATTAAACTTTGTTTGATTTCATCTAAAATTGAATTATTGGGGTTCTTTGATATTCCAAATCTAACCGTGTATTTAGATTTTTAATTTTGGGTCCTGTTTTTTAAATTGGTCTACATTAAGGTCCAAAGGGTCCAAAATTAAACTTAGTTTGATTTTAACAAAAATTGAATTCTTGGGGTTCTTTGATATGCTGAATCTAAACATGTGTTTAGATTCTTGATTATGGGCCCAGTTTTCAAGTTGGTCCAAGATAGGGTCCAGTATTTAAACTTTGTTTGATTTCAACAAAAATTGAATATATGGGGTTCTTTGATATGCTGAATCTAAACATGTATTTAGATTTTTGATTATGGGCCCAGTTTTCAAGTTGGTCCAAATTGGGGTCCAAAATTAAACTTTGTTTGATAGTAACAAAAATTGAATATATGAGGTTCTTTGATATGCTGAATCTAACCATGTATTTAGATTTTTTATTTGTGGGCCCCGCTATCAAATTGGTTCATATTGAGGTCAAAAGGGTCTAAAATAAAACTTTGTTTGATTTCATCAAAAATTGAATTATTGGGGTTCTTTGATATGCCAAATCTAACCGTGTTTTTAGATTTTTAATTTGGGTCCCATTTTTTAAAATTGGTCTTCATTGAGGTCCAAAGGGTCCAAAATTAAACTTAGTTTGATTTTAACAAAAATTGAATTCTTGGGGTTCTTTGATATGCTTAATCTAAACATGTGTTTAGATTTTTGATTATGGGCCCAGTTTTCAAGTTGGTCCAAGATAGGGTCCAGTATTTAAACTTTGTTTGATTTCAACAAAAATTGAATATATGGGGTTCTTTGATATGCTGAATCTAAACATGTATTTAGATTTTTGATTATGGGCCCAGTTTTCAAGTTGGTCCAAATTGGGGTCCAAAATTAAACTTTGTTTGATTTCAACAAAAATTGAATATATGAGGTTCTTTGATATGCTGAATCTAACCATGTATTTAGATTTTTTATTTGTGGGCCTCGCTATCAAATTGGTTCATATTGAGGTCAAAAGGGTCTAAAATTAAACTTTGTTTGATTTCATCAAAAATTGAATTATTGGGGTTCTTTGATATGCCAAATCTAACCGTGTTTTTAGATTTTTAATTTGGGTCCCATTTTTTAAAATTGGTCTTCATTGAGGTCCAAAGGGTCCAAAATTAAACTTAGTTTGATTTTAACAAAAATTGAATTCTTAGGGTTCTTTGATATGCTAAATCTAAACATGTGATTAGATTTTTGATTATGGGCCCAGTTTTCAAGTTTGTCCAAGTTGGGGTCCAAAATTAAACTTTTTTTTATTTCAACAAAAATTGAATATATGGGGTTCTTTGATATGCTGAATCTAACCATGAATTTAGATTTTTTTTTTGTGGGCCCCGCTATCAAATTGGTTCATATTGAGGTCAAAAGGGTCTAAAATTAAACTTTGTTTGATTTCATCAAAAATTGAATTATTGGGGTTCTTTGATATTCCAAATCTAACTGTGTATTTAGATTTTTAATTTTAAGTCCCGTTTTTTAAATTGGTCTACATTAAGGTCCAAAGGGTCCAAAATTAAACTTAGTTTGATTTTAGCAAAAATTGAATTATTGGGGTTCTTTGATATGCTGAATCTAAACATGTGTTTAGATTTTTGATTATGGGCCCAGTTTTCAAGTTTGTCCAAGTTGGGGTCCAAAATTAAACTTTGTTTGATTTCAACAAAAATTGAAAATATGGGGTTCTTTGATATGCTGAATCTAACCATGTATTTTGATTTTGGACATTGGACCATAATAGGTAAATTAAAAAAATTCAAGTTCTTAGACCACATTCTTTCTGTGTCAGAAACCTATGCTGTGTCAAATATTTAATAACAATCCAAATTCAGAGCTGTATCAAGCTTGAATGTTGTGTCCATACTTGCCCCAACTGTTCAGGGTTCGACCTCTGCGGTCGTATCAAGCTGCGCCCCAGCGAAGCATTTTATTAAGAATGCATCAACATGAATAGTTCCATGAGTATATTACCTTTAGTAAAAAAAGAAAATAGCACTATGGTTATTCTTATATGAATTAAGAAGATGTGTGGTATATGTTAAAGAGACAGCAACTCAAAAACACAATCAATCCCATAAAAAAACCTAAAGGCCAACAAATAGTCTTTAACAATAGACTCGTGTCTGTACGTTATATCAAGCTATAAATACCACAAGTATAAAAAAGTTTGAATTAAATTTAACAAAGACTTATCAAATATCTGCCATCAACACCAAATTCTCTAAAAGACAAAAACATTAAGTTAGAAAACAACCACTGTTGAGGTTCTCTTGTATTAGTCCTAACAGTATGATAATTTCAGGTGGGCACAATATTTATCATCCAGAAAAATTTAAGATTTATGAAAAATTCTTATTTAGCAACATTCTATTGCTTTTAAGCAAGAAAAGTGTAATTATGTTTATTTTTTTAAAGGGAATTTTACACAGAATTAAATGGCTTGTAAAAGTTTTCATTTGTCATGCTTTGTGATACTTTCAGCATATAAAATTAAACTCTTAGGATTATAAATATTGTAGGTCCTGAGGCAAGCTTAGGGCCCATGTCTAGTCCAGAGGAGGAAGAACCAGAGCTGCAGATGTTTGACAGACTACGTGGACAAGATAAGAAGTTATTAAAAAATCTCTCTGTAAAATACATCTGTGATTTAATGGTAGAAAAGAAAAAAGTCAAATTTGGAATGAAGTAAGAGTTCATGATTAATTTATTTGGTCACTGTAAAACAAAATGATGAGAGCACATGAATTACAGTGAAAACACCTCAACCTAGCCCTTATTTTCTTGCAAATAGTCCAGTTTAAATTTTACAAGGAGCTGGGGTTTTTTTTTATTGAAAATAGACTTAATCAGGCAGAAATTATGTAAATATATTTTGAAGCTACCTCAAGCTATTTATGTGACAATATTTTGTAAGTCTTGAGATCTGTAGTAAGAATATACTTCTATTAAGCAATTTAGTGTATATTTTTACAGATTGTAAATATGAATAGAACTAGAACACGCCAGCAACATCGCGGGTCCATGACTGAATTAAACTACCTACGCATTATTTTCAGCCTGGAATTTTAGTATTTGTATTGTCATTTGATAAAGTCATGCTGATTATAAGGTGCACAGTTTTCTCTGCTTCCAAATCTTTCTATTTGAATCGGTCCTGGTTTTCTTACTACAACTGGAAAATACTTGTATTTTTTTGGTCAATGATTAAATTTAGTGGTGTCAATCCCTGTATAATGACGATGTCCTATATTAGTTATATATAAAGTTGAATTCTTTGATTCGTCATTTTTTATACACCCGTTTACGGGACGTATTATGGTATACTGTTGACCGTCCGTCTGTCCCTCCGTTGTCAACATGTCTGACATTAATTCAAAAACTCTTTCTCCAATATGCATGATACTTTGGTGAATTGTTTATATCTATTGACGTGAGCTCCCTTTCGTTTTTTATAAATTTCAGATTTACCATTTCTGAGTTTTGGGGTTTTATTCATTAAAAAAGGGGGGATTTTCCAGTTTTCGGACGATAGCTCAAAAACAATTTCACCAATTTGCAAGAAACTTTGGTGAATTGTTTATTTCTATCGACATGAGCTCCCTTTTGATTTTTATAAAAATTTCAGACCATATGTTTCCGATTAAAGGGGGATTTTCCAGTTTTCGGACAATAATTCAAAAATGCTTTCAGCATTTTTTATGAAACTTTTGTAAATTGTTTATATCTATTTTTGTAAGCTCCCTTTTGATTTTTATAAATTTTCAATTTCACATTTCCGAGTTATAAGATTTTATTTGTTTATAGTCTGACATCAGATTTACTAAGTATTGCGCAACAGCACAGTGTATTGCACAACAGCAAGAAATCTTTCATATAACCAATTTCAAGTTCTTTGACTACATTTATTCAGAAACCTATAATATATCAAATATTATATTACAATTCAAATTCAGACCTGTATCAAGCTTGAATATTGTGTCCATTTTTGCCCCAACTGTTCAGGGTTGGACCTCTGCGGGCGTATCCAGCTTCGCTCAGCGAAGCAGTTTATTACGTCATGCCGGCTAACAAATTGGACCTCATTATTTTAGTAGTATGGATATAAATCAGTTATAACAAAACAGCAAGTTTGTATTTGCTATGTGACCCCCATCCAATATTTCATTGTAATATGTATTGGTACCTGTGAAAAGAGATTAAAATGTCTACCATAGTAAATAATTAAAAATTTGAAGGAATTGCATTGAGTTAACCTATCATGACTATTGTTGGGATACTATATGTTCTTATTATCAACAATTATTATTATTAACAATTATCAATGAATAAATTATTCCAAAAAATTATATGGTCCTTCTCTGGCTGCAAAGTGTACATTTCTTATATGTGATATAAATCAAGATAATGTACTTTCAGCGTTACTTCATCAGAAAAAGTGGACAAAGAGAACAGATATGCAGATTTCCATATTTTAACCACACCATATCCAGGTATCTGATAGCTGAATTCACTCATACCAATTTGATAAATAAATTTCATAATGCTTCTGCTGTTAGTCTCCTTTTGCATTATTGTGTTTGTTACTTATCATGAATACAGTAGTTATGTCAGTATCATAATGCTAGTCGCCTCTCTGTGCTGAGGTAAAATGCCATTTGTTCCTGTCTCCTGTTGTATTTAACTATATTTTTTTTATTGGCGAATCTTGAAAAATCAAGAGCATCTGGTAATTCATATATATGCATGATCAAATTTATGTAATTTCCAATGGTATGACAACTTTTCACTCAATTTTGTTCAATTTGAGTACTTATTTGACTAAAGTCAAAAGAAATTGGATTCCAAGTCTACTCTAACATCACGAAATGCTATTTCTTAATTTTTGGCAAAGCAATAAAATGTTTTGGGGATGGTGATCAAACATTGTGTAGGTCGGGAAGCAGACAACAATTTTTGGTCATAACCTGTTCAGATTTCACAGATTTAACAACTAAAGAATTTTTCTTTTATATCCGTATACAAGTGTTCAATTTAGTTTCTGGTTATACAGTTATTCATTTAGAAAGTTTCCATATCAATACACACAATACAAACTTTGTTGCTAGAATATGTATGTTGGAGTCGTACCATAATCCTATATGGTTGAAAATTATTAACTAATGACATGTCCATTTGTAAGCTTTATTGGGACTTTTTCTCTTCGAATAATGTGTCAGTTCTAGTTTCCTTTTAGTTAAGTGATTACTCTCTTACAAGTATCCTATCTGATATAAAAGTACATTTCAGGTTGTGAATTCTTCAAGGAATGGAAGGATAACAGCTATACAGGGGAGACAATGATGTTTGACTGGAGTCAGGTTGGTATAAAACATCAATCTTGTAATGGGGCCTGGGTAGCCAAGTGGTCTAAGTAGTTCCTCTACTGTATCACTAGCCTATCAACAATGATGTCGTGAGTTTGAACCCGAACGGGGTAGGGGCGTTTAACTCCAATCTTTATTGACTTGGATTGTCAGTTTTCCTGCTGAAGGTCAGTGGTTATCTCTGGGCACTCCATATTGCTCCACCGAAAAAATATGGCTGCCGTGATATTGCCAATAATGCTGAAAAAGGTATTTAACACAAACAATCAATCATTCTATTCTGGTATATTTATACAGGAATCTTAACTAGTGCATTACAAGTTACTAAAACTGAATATGAGGTCATTTAAAATAAAGAACAATGAGACAACTATCCTTCAAGATCAAGGGACAAAGATGTGAACAATTACATGTCACCTTATGGCGTTCAACAATAAGCAAAACCCACACAACAAAATTATAGTAATCTATACAAGGCCCAAGAATGAGAAAATCTGAAACAGTTCTGAAGAGAAAACCAAGGGCCGATTCATAATACAACAAAAAATGAAAAATTGTCATGACAGAAACAACAACGACGAACACTGGATTACAGGCTCCTGGATTTGGACAGGCATATAAAAAATTATATATATGTAGGGTTAAATATTTTTTTAAGCTAACTCAAACCCTCTTATTACCATTGAGATTGTGGCGTAACAACACAATATAGCTGATTATAAGATGTTATTTTTTGTACAGATTTTCATGGATTGAGAAAAAATTATATCGTGGATATTTGATTTTGTGGTTTTGTCAAAAGTCTGCATACAAGCCTATAGAAAATTTGTACCTTGAAGAACATTGAAATTCCTTGTTCACTTATATCCACGAATTCCTTGAAAATTGGTGTCCCAGATAATAATGAATCCACAATATTCTGCAAAAAGAATGTATGACCTATTCCAGTGTGTTTTATTTTGATTATAGGATTTTGTGGATGCAGTGTTAGATGTACCAAATGATCCATTGTTTGCACAGTTAGGTTTAGATTGGACAAAGTACAGAGTAAATATTTTTTTTCATTAAGATTACTATAGTATGACAGGGATCACCACAACCTATTTAAGGATGGCGGTGCACCACGCTAAAATTTCTAGCACCACGTTAAAATTCCCAGCACCACGCTTATTTTATTGTCCGCCACACTTGAAAGTTCAATAGATTGAAGTTAAATTTCAGATATCCCTAATCCAATTATCATGTCAGTGGCAATTAAGAAGTCGAATTATTGTTAATTGCCTCAAGGGATGTACACTGACAGCTGATTATATTATTTACATGGTCTCGCGTGGTTGAACAAGGTAACAACCAATGAACAATCATGACCCAGTTTCTTCAATTTGAAAAGTAAAACTTGTTTGCAAACTACAGTTATTTTATAGATGCATATGTTTGACTATATCTTAAATGGAATGTTTATATCCTAACTAGATTAATAAAAGCAGTAATCCAAAAAACATTCGGATTCCCTGACCACATGGTCCTTTTGTTGACAACAATGTCACATGATCTCTTTTGGCGGGGAAAATACTGGGGAATACCTAAATAACAGACAAACATTGTCTGGTTATTTTTAGACAGTTAGATCTGGTATAGGAGTTTCCTTATCTTAAAACTCATTTAAAGTAAGAAAAAAGTAAAACTGGATATATAATTCCTTTACATAATTGTATTGGAAAAGAGGGGAGTTAATTTAATAAAATTCTACATAACACATATGATTTTATAAACTGCTAGATAGGCTTAATTTGGTTGAAATGACTGAAATTCTGTGACTGAATGTTTTTTTTGTTATTACTTTCTTTATCTTTTTAGACCTTTTTACCATGTGGTTTTCCATAAGACAATTTAGATAAAATTTGTCAGAATATTCCTGCAATCTGGGAAGCCACATCAGTTGTTTACTCTCCCTGTTTAATATGTTCCTGCAAGTGTGGTGACCACTAATAGGACCAACTACAAAATCTGTGTGAGACCCCCTTTCCAAATTAGCTATATATATGACAAATACATGTAAGGCATATAAATAAAAATTCATGCACAAGGAATCAATTCGACTACACAACACAAAATCTCTGATTTGATGAACTTTCTCCCCAACCCTTGATTTTCATTCTGTGGTGAACCCTGTATGATAAACAATTGTATTGATCTATATAGTAATTGTCATAGCTTTTTGTCTGTGGAGAACCTGTTTATTTTTGGTAGGTTATTGATATAAGATAATTTAAGAATAAATGTGTGTATTTATATTCTTGCTTATGATTAATTCTTAGCCAATATAGACTCTCACCTATCAGTTCATTATTTTTTATGCCCCCATCGTTAAGTTTTACCCTTGTCCGTCTGTACGTCCTAAAATTGGTTTCTGTTCTCTAACTTAAGTTTGCCTCAACCAAATGTTATGAAACTTATACACAATGCTTATTACCACAAAACACAGATCAAGTTTGAATATTGGTGGCGTCACTTTTATCATTCTAGAGTTATGGCCCTTTACAAATGAAAATTCTCTAGCTTTAGTTCGAATTTTGGGCGCGTCACTTTAACCGTTCTAGAGTTGTGCCCCTTTACACATGGAAAAAATGCTGAATTTTTCGTTTCCATTCTCTAACTTGAGTTTGCCTCTACCAAATGTTATGAAACTTATACACAATGCTTATTACCACAAAACTCAGATCAAGTACAAATTTGGGTAGCTTCACCTTTACCGTTCTTGAGTTATGTACCTTTATAAAGTTATATGCAAGCGACGGCATCATCTGGACACATTTTCCCATTTATTTGATAAATTACATGGTTCTGTTGTTCTCAAGATCATTTCTTCATGGGTCAAAATTAAAATATGACATTAAATTTTTCTAATTTTGAGTTTTGTGCCTCGGTTATGGTCCATTGACTTGGGAACTTTTGCATAGTGATTATGGTTGTTTTAAGGAACGCACTAATGCTAAGTCAGTGACATCTAGAATGCAGTTGTTCAAGCATTGGCACATCCCATTATCAAGGAGATTATTATTAAATTCCGTTTTTTTGTCATGGTCCATTGACTTTGAAAGTCATGCATTGTTTACATGTTAATTGGTGCTAGATAAACATTTGCATTATACTATAAAATAAAATAACATATACAGAGACATTTCTATGTGTCAACAGTTTATGAAGTGTAGTTTTTTATTTCAACATATGATTTTTAAGTTTGTTTAAATTACCTGATTTAAATGTTTGATAATATATGTTGGTAATTAAATTGCAAAATAAGGACATATACTGAAGTTTTCTTTTCTTTTTTGGCAGAACTGGGATATTATGCAATTAACACAGAATTATTTATTATTACTGTTACATATTTTAAAAGAAGGTAAGTATACTTTTTCGTGTTTATAACCTTATGAAAACTATAGTATCCTTTTTTGTTTACCAGGTTGACTACTGTATAAGTTTTTTTTTAATTGTTCAAAAACAAGCAAAATAAAGTTAACAACCATATATCACTGTACAGCCTTCAACAATGAGCAAAACCCATAATGCATAACAAGCATAATTGTCTTTAATAATTGATAAAAATGCTGATTTCTTGTTATGGTTATTAATTTTTTTTCTAAGATGAATAGTAGATGTAAATGCATGAGGAAATCAATAGCAACCAAGTCATATTAGATATTTGATTTGTTATCTGTTAGTCTTTTGAATTAGCCTAATTCACATATTTGATTTATACAAAATAAGTTCAATCACATGGTTTATAATGTCAAGTTGCCAACATTGACATCAATTATTCTTCTTGTTTCAAAAATTATATCAACATTTTACTTCATAGGATATGATGAGGGCCTGTTCAATTCCATCACTTCAACTACGATATGTGATATACAGATTTAAAAGCCTTAATCTTGCATGATACTTATATGATCTTCTATTTTTAGGAGACAGTGGTTTATTAGTACATTGTATATCTGGCTGGGACAGAACTCCAATGTTCATATCACTCCTGCGTCTTTCATTATGGGCTGATGGAATTATTCATGCTTCCCTCACGCCCACGGAAATATTATACCTCACACTTGCCTATGATTGGTACTTGTTTGGGTGAGTAAGAGAGTGAGATATGTACTATTAGTATAGGAGTGTTCATTTGACTTTTTTGTATATTTATTTGTCTTAATTCCCTGAATGTAGGTTAGAGATGTGGACATCTGAAATTCAAAGTAGTAATATTTCAATTAAATAAGGTGAAAGATATTAAAAAAAAAATATAAGCATTTAACAACTTCAATTTTTGTAGAAAAATTAAGATACCATATTTTTCATATAAAATGCATGACTTTTGACTATTTTTATGCCCCTGTCGTAGCGGAGGGGGCACTTAGTTTTACCCTTGTCCGTCTGTACGTACGTATGTACGTACGTCCCGAAATTGGTTTCTGTTCTCTAACTTGAGTTTGCCTCAACCAAATGTTATGAAACTTATACACAATGCTTATTACCACAAAACACAGATCAAGTTTGAATTTTGGTGGCGTCACTTCAACCGTTCTAGAGTTATGCCCCTTTATAAATGGAAAAATTGCAAAGTTTTTAGTTTCCGTTCTCTTACTTAAGTTTGCCTCAACCAAATGTTATGAACCTTATACTCAATGCTTATTACCACAAAACACAGATCAAATTTGAATTTTTGTGGCGTCACTTAAATAGTTCTAGAGTTATGCCCCTTTATAAGTGGAAAAATTTGCTAAATTTTTAGTTTCCGTTCTCTAACTTTAGTTTGCCTCAAAAAAATGTTATGAAACTTATACACAATGCTTATAAACACAAAACACAGATCAAGTTTGAATTTTGGTGGCGTCACTTTAACCGTTCTAGAGTTATGCCCCTTTATAAATGGAAAAATTGCTAAATTTTTATTTTCTTCTAGATATCAAGTAATTTTTAAAATTGGAGTTATCTTCCTTTGTCCATGATTATAGTTGAATCAAGTACAATCAATGCTTTATACAATGCAATGTTTAATTTTGACTTCCACTGATAAAACACAGATCAAGTTGAATTTGGGTAGTCACTTTAACCGTTACTGAGTAATGCCCCTTTATAAATTGAAAGATTGCAAAATTTTTAGTTTCCATTCTGTAACTTAAGTTTGCCCCAACCAAACATTATGAAACCTATACACAATATTTATTACCACAATACTAAGATCAAGTACACATTTCAGTGTTCTCCATTTTTCACTAAGGTAAGGTGGGTGTTTTGAAAAAAACACTTGCAACTGGTCGTATTATTTTTTTTATACTTTTCCAACCAGGTTTTTTTACTGTGGGTGTTGTCACAAAAAGAATGGTTAGTATTGTATTCACATTTTATGAAATTAAATATCAAATGGCTTTTGCAGGACTCCCTCCTCCTGCCAAGTTTCTGTCCTGTTCCTTGTTTTAGTGCTGTATTTTTGGCACACAGAACAGTAACATCCTTCTTCTGTGATGATTAGCCATTTGAAGTCCTGTTCATATTTCTCAGCTTGGGAACAACCCCTCAATGTAATGACTATCCCTTTTATGAAGGGTACTTTTCAAGAGATACAAATGAGCACATATTTATTTCATTTACAGAAAATTTTTCCAAAGAACTATACATCTATTTAGTATTGTACGGTCAAAACATGTCCAAGAATTTTGTAATAATCCTGGACTTATATCTACTTTATCATTAAAAATAAAGGGACCCTCTTTGAGAAAAGTTGTTCCAAATATTATATAACTGTACAATGTCTCATGTTTGTTGCTTAGAGTTATACTATCATAAATTATTGTTAATTGTAAATGTCCCCGTGGGACCCTGATTGGAATAACAAAATATTTGATTTGAATCGATTTTATAACCTTTTAAGTTAAAAAATCTTAGTTTTTCTTTTTTCTTTTCTTCAACAGTAAGACGACCTCTGGTCTCTCATTTAAGGAATATCCCTCATAATTTAGAGGGATTGTTCCAAAACCTGCCAGTTTACATTCTCGATCGCTCGTGTGCCTTTTCCGTTGTTTTGATACTTTTTTTTCAATTTTAACAATTTCAATACAACTATCCGTTTTAGTTGACTTATTTTGCCTAGAATTTTCCTTATCACCATCGTCATCTACCTTTTTCTTCCCCCGATTAATAAAAGAAAACATTGAAATTTGACGATCCGCCATTTTTGTCAATGAAAACAAATTAGCGAGGCGCGATTAGTATTTAAATTTTTACGGTGCGGAACCAAAAAAAAATCCAGAATTTGAAAAATAAAAGCCGACCACCTCCTAAAATGGAAAGGTGGTCGGCTTTCAAAAGAAGGTGGTCGGCACACCCGGCTTAAATGCCGAATGGAAAACACTGCATTTTTTGTTTCCGTTTTCTAACTTTATTTCTTGTCAGATTGTTTTGTGAAAATAGTTTCAGATCTTTAGAAGGAATGACAAGAACTTGAGAATATTTTATCAGATTTTCTTATTATGTAGCTTTCAAATGAATAAGAAATTCAGAGATTATTAGGTAGAAAAATGTCTGGCTAGGAAAAAATCAGAGAGTTTGCAAATTTAAGAGTTCACAGAAAATTTACATATGTGTAGTAAAAATCCATTAGATTTATTTTTGTGCATCAACTGTATTTACTCCTCATTTTTGTAGTTAAATTTTTGAAAATTTTGTCAAGCATAAGAAATTTTAAAGAATGCTTTTATTTCCAGACACAATCTTCCAGACAGGGTCCATAAAGGAGAAGAGGTAAGAATGATACGTTGTCCTTTAAAAATATTTATTTTATATCGGTTAAGAATTATCTTCTCTAATTGAATAACAAGGGGCCGCATGACATGCTTTATTCTTTTGTAAAAAAAATCCATCGGTCTAACAGAAAAAAAATGGACCAGAAAACCGGTTGTTAACGGACTTTTACATGTTAATGACCAGTGGGGCATGGTTTCTCTGTTTAGAGTGATGTCCCTTTAATAAAAGCAATTGCGATTCAGATGTTTGGAACATGGCTGAACTGGAAGGCACGTCTGCTACAGACAACTCAAATGATTGTTTTGCCGTACTTTCCGATGCTGATAGAGACTCAGCAACAAGAATCATAAAATTATAGAAAACTTTATTTTGTATTCATATACTGAAAAATTGCACTTAAATGAATGGCAGTGACCTATAGTTATCACTATGACTGGCCTTCACTCTTTCCTATAGAAATGGAAATCGTACAATAATTCGAGTTTGCTTTGAACAATTTGAATTTATGAGAATTTTTAAAAGCATGGTTCCTCAATGAAATAAACATAATAGTTATTGAAGAACTGGACATTATCGTGATACATGGACTGCCCGTAGGAAAATAATAGAATACAAATTTATAATGTCTTCCAAAAATATTGGAAGTGAAATTGCTCTGAGTTGAAATATGAAGCTACTACTGTATGCTCTAGAAGTCATTTTCCAAAACCTTGGATATATTTATGCCTTGCTAAAGATAGAAAGGTGTGATTAAGTTTTCCAGTCTTTGCATCCATTCATCCATTCTGTTTCAGGGGTTCAGGTACAAATTTTGGTTTAAGGTAATTTACCATGAATTTGTGGGCACATCAACTTTAAACTTAGTTCAAATATTCATTTTGATATGAAGTTTTGAAGAAGAAAAAAACATATTCCAAACGATGGTTTTGAACCAGATTTGGCAGTTCACCAAACATTGAAATGGGATAGGTTGAGCGGGGCATGGAGTCATATGGACATTTATTATTGTTTAATAATAAAAACAACCAAAGTATGAAATTGACATAATTCCAACCTTTAATGGTTTTCCCATGCCTTCAAATAACAAAAAGCGATTAAATAACAACACAATAGTAACAACTTTGTGTTTATGTTAGTCAGTTTTATTATTATATTCAATTACTATGTGACTCTAAGATTTGTATAAAATGTAGAATTTCAGTTTTCACACTATGTTCCTTATTTAAGCTCATTTATACATTAAAAAAAAGTTAAGTCATTATAGGCTGATTTGATGAGTCTTAATATATAGTTAAAAATTGTGTTAAATATTTCAAAACAAACTTCAGATGGTTTCAACATAAAAGATAGTGTTTATTTCAAAACAAAACTTAAATCAGTTTCAACATCAAAATGTATGTATGAGATATTTACTTTCTGTTTCATAAAGGAGATGAGGTAGGAATTGTCCATTAAAATATATATTTGAAATGTTATTTGAAAACTGACCTTTTGGGTATCTTACAGTGACCTATAGTTGTTTAGATCCTAGCCCTTTTGTCTCTGCTGGATATTTGTCTCATTGACAATAAAATAACATCTCCTTACTTTTATACTCATAGGTAAAAATCAAAGTAAGAAGATGTGGTATGATTGTCAATGAGACAACTATCCATCAGAGACCAATTGATTAAGATGTAAGCAACTAACTACTCCACTAAAACAAGAAAAAATAGATAATCATGTTTTTTTATATATATCTAGTTTGTTAAACCAAATATTTCCACTACATACTTATTCCTTTTTCAGACTGGGTATTTATCTGTTAGTAGCTTAACATAAACAAATGACACCATTGGTTTTCTCTATTTCAGATTTTATTTTTCTGTTTTAATTTTCTGACTCACATTGCATCAGATGATTTTTCTGCAGTCAAGAAAAGGTAATCAACAGAACTGTTTGATATGAGTATGTGTATTTTTGTCGAGCCTGCGACTGTTGTCGCAGAAAGCATGACATAGGGATAGTGATCCGGAGGCGGAGGCGGCGGCAGCGGTGTTAGCTAACTTCTTAAAAGCTTTATATTTTAGAAGATGGTTCAGTTACTACTCGAAAAAAAAGTTAAGATTTTTTGTAATGTTAATTTCTCTCTTATTATGAGTAATAGGATAACTATATTTGGTATGTGCGTACCTTGCAAGGTCCTCATGCCCGTCAGACAGTTTTCACTTGACCTCGACCTCGTTTCATGGATCAGTGAAGAAGGTTAAGTTTTGGTGGTCAAGTCCATATCTCAGATACTAGAAGCAATAGGTCTAGCATATTCGGTGTATGGAAGGACTGTAAGGTGTACATGTCCAACTGGCAGGTGTCATCTGACCTTGACCTCATTTTCATGGTTCAGTGGTTATAGTTAAGTTTTTGTGTTTTGGTCTGTTTTTCTTATACTGTATGCAATAGGTCTACTATATTTGGTGCATGGAATGATTGTAAGGTGTACATGTCAGTCTTGCAGGTTTTATTTGACCTTGACCTCATTTTCACGGTTCATTGCTCAGGGTTAAGTTTTTGTGTTTTGGTCTGTTTTTATATGACCGCAAAAATTAAAAAATTTTTGGTCGTATATTGGTATGACGCTGGCGTCGTCGTTCGTTGTCGTCGTCGTCCTGCGTCGTCCGAAGACACATTGGTTTTCGCACTCTAACTTTAGTTTAAGTGAATGGATCTCCATGAAATTTTACCATAAGGTTCAATACCACAAAAGGAAGGTTGGGAATGATTTTGGGGGTTATGGTACCAACAGTTAAGGAATTAGGGGCCAAAAAGGGGCCAAAAATAAGCATTTTTGTAACTTCCAGACAATAACTTGTGTGTAAGTGTATGGATCTCTCTGACATTGTACCACAAGGTTCCATATCACAAAGGGAAGGCTGTAATTGATTTTGGGGGTAATTGCCTCAAAATTTTAGAAATTAGGGGCCACAAAAGGGGCAAAAAACAAGCATTTTTCTAGTTTCATGACAATAACTTGTGTGTGAGTGTTTGGATATTTCTGAAATTGTACTACAAGGTTCCATATCACAAAGGGAAAGCTGGGTTTGAGTTTTGGGGTAATTGCCCGAAACGTTTAGGAATTGGGGGCCAAAAAGGGGCCAAAAATAAGCATTTTTCTAGTTTCCAGACAATAACTTGTGTTCAAGTGTATGGATCTCTCTGAAATTGTACTGCAAGGTACCATACCACAAAGGGAAGGCTGGGATTGAGTTTGGGGGTGATGAATCATAAGGGGGTTCAAAAAATTTGGGGGGGGGGGATTTTTTTTTTTTTCTTTTTTTTTCTTTTTTTCCTTTTTTTTTTCTTTTAAAATTTTCCATTTTAAGTTGGTTATTTCTGATTTATATTTAAAAGCAAATAATAATGATATGGTAGGAGATACACACCAAACAGGATGTGTAAATTATTATATTATAAGTATTGTGCAATAGCAAGAAATTTTCAATTGCACAGTATTGCACAATAGCAAGAAATCTTCAATTGCACAGTATTGCTCAATAGCAAGAAATCTTCAATTGCAGAGTATGCGCAATAGCAAGAAATATACAATAGCACAATATTGCGCAATAGCAAGAAATTGTCAATTGTACAGTATTGCGCAATAGCAAGAAATATTCAATTGCACAGTATTGTGCAAAAGAAGATACTTCGTATAAATTGCTTATTTCTTGATCAATTTCAATGGGGTTTTATTCTTGAATTCTTGGGGTTCTTTAATATGATGAATCTAACCCTGTATTAAGTTTTTGGATTTTGGGCCCCGTTTGTAAATTGGTCCACATTGAGGTCCTAAGGGTCCAAAATTTGACTTTGTTTGATTTCATCAAAAATTGAATTATTGGGGTTCTTTGATATGCCGAATCTAACCGTGTATTTAGATTCTTAATTTTTGGTTCCGTTTTCAAATTGGTCTACATTAGGGTCCAAAGGGTCCAAAATTAAACTTAGTTTGATTTTAACAAAAATTGAATTTTTAGGGTTCTTTGATATGCTGAATCTAAACATGTATTTAGATTTTTGATTATGGGCCCAGTTTTCAAGTTGGTCCAAATCGGGGTCCAAAATTAAACTTTGTTTGATTTCAACAAAAATTGAATATATGGGGTTCTTTGATATGCTGAATCTAACCATGTATTTAGATTTTTGATTTTTGGGCCCCGTTATCAACTTTGTCCACATTGAGGTCAAAAGGGTCCAAAATTAATCTTTGTTTGATTTCATCAAAAATTGATTTCTTGGGGTTCTTTGATATGCTGAATCTAACCATGTATTTAGATTTTGGATATTGGACCATAATAGGTGAATGTCCAATTTAAAATTTTTAAGTTCTTAGACCACATTCATTCTGTGTCAGAAACCTATGCTGTGTCAAATATTTAATCACAATCCAAATTCAGAGCTGTATCAAGCTTGAATGTTGTGTCCATACTTGCCCCAACTGTTCAGGGTTCGACCTCTGCGGTCGTATCAAGCTGCGCCCTGCGGAGCATTTTAACCTAATACTATAAGCAATAGGTCAACTATATTTGTTGTATGGAAGGATTGCAAGCTGTACATGTCTGCCTGGCATGGTTCATCTGACCTTGACCTCATTTTCATGGTTCATTGGTCAATGTTTAGTTTTCTTGGTTAAGTCTGTATCTTAGAAACTATAAACAATAGGTCAACTATATTTAGTGTATTGAATGATTGTAAGGTGTACATGTATTTCTTTGTTTGGTTTATATGACCTTGACCTCATTTTCTTGGATCATGTCAAGTGTATGTGATAGTTGTAGTAAAGCTTTATATTTAGGATCATCAACATAATATCAATGATTAGTAAAGAAGGCAAGACATTTCAGCGTGTGCACTCTTGTTATATTTTCAATTCCCTTTTGTTAAGAAAATAAATTGATGAATAAATGTTTCTCAAATAAACTTTTTCTAAGAAAGCTTGGCAAATTCATTAAACAAAAGATATCCCTTAACCAAAGAACACACACAATTTAGATTTAGTATAACCTGAGTTGGTACAAGAACTATCTAGGAAGGGATATTTTAATATAATATAAATAACTCATGTTTCATTTAAATGTAAATACTGCAAATTTTAGATAGACCTTACACTAAAAGGTTTTGATTGAAATGGGAGGGGGGCAGGGGTATTATCTGTTTCCTGAAGTTGACATGTATTGTTGATTATTTTACTTTCAAACTTTTTTGATCTGAGCATCACTGGTTAGTCTTGTGTGGACGAAATGCGCGTCTTTCATATTAAATTTTAATCCTGGTACCTTTTGTTATGTTTTCCCATTTATTTGTATTGTAGTCCTGTCATGTAATGTTGTCATTTTAATGTTATATTTAACATTGCCATAAAAGCGGGAGGTTTGGCTAGCCACAAAACCAGGTTCAACCCACCATTTTTTTCTTAAAATGTCCTGTACCAAGTCAGGAAAATGGCCATTGTTATATTATAGTTCGTTTCTGTGTGTGTTACATTTTAATGTTGTGTTTCTGTTGTGTCGTAGTTCTCCTCTTATATTTGATGTGTTTCCCTCAGTTTTAGTTTGTAACCCTGATTTGTTTTTTTCTCAATCGATTTATGAATTTCGAACAGGGGTATACTACTGTTGCCTTTATTTACATATATCCATTTAATCAATTTCTTTTTATACCTTCAGAGAACCAAAACATGTTTCTAGGAATGTTTCAAGACACAATTCAGAGTGCAATATAGAGGGTGTTTTATTAGGTAAACTTAGAATTTTAGAAAATGTTTTATTACAGAAAAGCTGAAACTTTTACCATTGCTTTAAAGTCTTAAGTTTGTTATTAGGTCATTTGAATGAGAACCACTTATGCTAAGGGCATAAGATACAGAAAAGATCTCTTATTGATTCTTCCTTAAAATTTGGACCAAAAAGTTCAAAATTCAAAGGATCAGAATTGTTTTTCTAGTATTTTTAAAAAGTTATTTCAATTTTTACAGTAAAAATGAAATTTTAAGTATCATTAAATGTAAATATTTAAGGGTTGTATTTATAATTTCAGATAATGATCCTCGACGACTAAGTTATCGAGGTAGTAACACAAGTATAAGTAGCATTGGAAGCAGTAGTATAGAGGGCGCTCCTACATTTTTCTCAACCAATGAATCTGATGACGATTCGGTCAAAACAAATGGGTTTGTAGAAAGAGTTCATTCTGATGCATAAAGTTTGTTTCTTGTTAGAATACTTTGTTAATAGTATTGACATTTCTAAACAAAGTAATGTATTTAAGATATTTACTTAGCCAAAGCAAAAACATTAAAACAAATATGCTACCATCCCACTGACACCGAAAGATTTTTTAAAGAAAGTATGCCATTGACAAAATCATATTTGAATGGCAGTAATGCTTTATTTAATATGAAAAAAAATTTTGCTGTTGATGAGTTAAACAATATGCTTTCATCTCAGATTAGATTCCCCTCAATGGAGACAAAAATTGTGTATTTGCCATAGAAATCTCAAAACTAATGTAACAACTAAACTAAAACAATTAACTTCCTTGTAGGATCTTAGTTACACGTAGACATATCTCATGCATGATTTTTATGATAGCTGTCCTTTATTTATTATTTTAAACAAACTCTTTCTGACATGATATTTTCTGGTGAAATATAACACGCATTTGTGTTCAGTGGGATGTGCGTCACTTTAATTTTTAGCATGGTTTGTATAAAATCATATGTTGATCATTATTTTCTTCGTTATAGTTGATATAACAGATGCTTGATTATGCTTTTGCTTGTGTTATTAAGTGGAAATTTTGTAGAATACTGATATTTCACTGATAATTTTCTTCCAAAATACAAAAAAGATCTAGTTATTACTATTGTAAAATTCAATTTTAAGATTCTAAATTTATGAAGCAGTAAAGATTCTCATTATTTGTTTTATTAATGTAGTCTACTCTTAATTTTTGGAAAAACTACAGTTATGCAAACGAAATTGGTCCTTAGCAAAAATAATTGCAGTGTGAGTCAATATATGTATAAAATTGTTAATCCCTCTGGTTTTAAAGTTATTAAACTAGTATTACATTAATTTTCCTTACAGAATCTCCACTTTGTACTAATGTATAGCATATTTTTCTAGGAATCCTAGTATGATGATTGGTCCACAATCAAGACATAAATTGCCTGTAGAAAGTCCCATCCATTTTAACATCAGTCATTACAACAATACACCATCATCATCTAGTCCAATGGCAGTACCAAATAATCTCAGAAAATACTCAACCATGTCAACAGGCTCTCCTGCATGTGGAAGGTGTGTTTACTGTGAGACAGACTTGAGCTCTAGTTAAAAAAATTATTGCAATGGTTATCCTCCATTAATTGAAAACAAAAATCATCAGACTTTCCAATATATTCAGAGCTGCAGCGACCAAGCATAAAAAATTAGAGCGCGGAGATTTAATTTAGATTAGATTGCAGACTTTCAAAATCATTGATATCTGATGTAATTGGAATGTTACATAATATGTAAATAGGTTATGTTTATTTGTGAATTCTATTTTAAGAGATACAGTAAATTTCTTTTTGAAAAGAAAATATGATCTGTTTTACTTAACATTTTACAACAAAGGTGTGGAAGATATTTCTTTATGTTTACCTACAAATTATATGAGGCTTTATTATTGTTATTGATGTCTTGCAAGAGTTTGATTCTTATAAAAATTAGAAATTTGCATTATTTTTTGAGAAAGGGGTCAGTGCAGGTTTTATAGTGTTTTCATTTCATTACTCCTTTGGATTTGAAAGAAAATTTACAAAGATTTCTAATCTTTTATTGACAATATTTATGAAAGTCAAATAATCAGAAATGGGAGACTTTTTTTGTTAACTTCTACCTTTTTGTAACTAAATGTTGGGGCATGACATATTTGAGCTCCGCCATTTAGTTTTTTCTTCATTTTACCACAATTCCTTGATCTGTTTATAAGTATTGACTTTTAGGTAAACGCTGTAATTATAAATATAATTCCTAGGAGAAGATGGTCTCAGCCATATGATACTTGATCAGCCAATTGTATTCATAAAAGCTACCTTTTTTTTCTCACTTTTGATGTGGTCCAAACCCCATTTTCATTACAAATTCATATTACATCAGCTATTCCATGGTCATCACCTCAATATAAAACATTTTAAAATGTTCTGCATGGGGGTAAATAGTTAACAATCAGTAAACTAAAACTGCTCAATCAAAATGTATGTTTAATTTGAGCACTTTGAACATTGACAAAAATGTTTCATTATAAAAGATCACAATTGTAACATGAACCATAATCAGAAATGACAGATTTCCAGAATTTACCAAACATGACCTTATAAGGCTTTTCATAGTCAATCTTCATTTCCATCATCTATTTATTAGTATTGTTTTACTCAGGAAAAAATTATTTCTGAGTCATAGCTAAGCTAAAGTAATTATTATATGATATATATTCTCTAAACTGAAAGGAAATGCAGTAGTAAGCCAATCCCATATAAATTGGCAAAATGAAAATAATTAATGGTACATTTTAAGAAAAATAAACTAAATTCATTATCCATAAATAATTGAGAATCACAGACACCAAGAACTTTTATGTAAGTAATTTAGGAGAAAAAGATTTTAAAGCTGATACAATGACCTGGAATTGAAACATCTTATCATTTTTACATCTGGCAAAGTTTGGTTCTTTTGCAGCTGAGCATAGTCAGGATTTCGCAAGCCAAGCTTATTTATTTCTAAGGCCAGCTTTCATAGAAAGAAAACTAGTGTTTTCTTGTTTCATTTCTGCAGCAAACATAGAAGGGGCTTTACTTATATTAAGTGTATACTTGGCTTAAGATTGTTATATTGTACTGAATATACAGTTTTTATGGCCATGTCTATTTCTATATCTATTGGCTCAAATATCATCATGTGCTTGATTTCTAGTCTTATATCTATAATAGTCATCCAACCTTTTTTTTACTGCAGTTAACCTTTGGGGTGATAGAGATTTAAAAATGTATTATTCTCCCCAATTGTTTTACCTATTCATAACATAATTTGAAATGCATTATTCTCATTGTCAAATGTTTTTTTCACATGAACAACATAACTTGTACCTGTTATAGTTGGCAAGTAGTATCCAGTACAGGCAGTCTGAGGGGACTTGTATCATCACATGATTCTCCATTGTCAGACAGTAACAGTAGTGGTGGTCATGGTTCAAGTCGGCCGAGCTCGTAAGTTTGTCACATGACTCCCTTATTAGATAGCAATAGTTATGGCTTTGATTCCAGTTAACTAAACATTGAGTTTCTTTTTATACGACCGCAAAAAAATTTTGTGGTCGTATATTGGTATGACGTTGGCGTCGTCGTCGTCGTCGTCGTCCGGCGTCGTCGTCCGAATACATATTGGTTTTCGCACTCTAACTTTAGTTTAAGTGAATGGATCTTTTTGAAATTTGACCATAAGGTTAAATACCACAAAAGGAAGGTTGGGATTGATTTTGGGGGTTATGGTACCAACAGTTAAGGAATTAGGGGCCAAAAAGGGGCCAAAAATGAGCATTTTCTAGTTTCCAGACAATAACTGTGGAACGGTGTATGGATCTCTCTGAAATTATACTACAAGTTTCCATACCACAAAGGGATGGTTAGGATTTGCTTTGGGGGGTTATGGCTCAAACCGTTTAGGAATTAGGGGCAAAAAAGGGGGAAAAACAAGGTTGTCCTGGTTAATGGACAAATACTTTAGTACAAAACATAATTTAAAGCAGTGTAAGGGAGATAAATCAAATACATCATTGAAATTATCTCCCTTACACTGCTTTTAAATTATGTATAAAGTAATGGTTAATGAACAATAAAGATAATCTAAAACAGTGTAAGGGAGGTAATCCAAATACAACGTTTTGGTTACTTCCCTTACACTGCTTTTAAATTATGTTTAAAGAAATGCATATTTATAAAGGAAGACCAGTAAAAATATCTGCAAATGTTTTCATCTTTTTTTTTTACAAAAAAATCCATATGAAAGATTTGACACTATATTTTTATTAATTCTATTATAAAATAGATTAAGTTAGCACTATGGTAAATTTAAATGGGTAATTATGGTTACCAACTCCATTGGAAATTTGAATTGAGATTATGACCATATCTTGAGGGAAAGAATTTTTTTTGGGGAAAAAGGGGGGGGGGATAAAAAGAAATTGTGGGGGGCCAATTTTTTCTCATTTCAGATTTCAGAAATTAAAAAGAATTATTCTTCAAATATTATTTTTTTTTCAAATTTCAAATATTGAAAAATTTCAAGAAGTAATCTTTAATTGCACAGTATGGCGCATTAGATTTGTGAAATCTTTGATCACATTTATTTATTTGTTATGCCGAATCTAACAGTGTATTTAGATTTTTAATTTTGGGTCCAGTTTTCAAATTGGTCTACATTAATGTCCAAAGGGTCCAAAATTAAACTTTGTTTGATTTTAGCAAAAATTGAATATATGAGGTTCTTTGATATGCTGAATCTAAACATGTATTTAGATTTTTGATTTTTGGCCCAGTTTTCAAGTTGGTCCAAATTGGGGTCCAAAATTAAACTTTGTTTGATTTCAACAAAAATTGAATATATGGGGTTCTTTGATATGCTGAATCTAACCATGTATTTAGATTTTTTATTTGTGGACCCCGTTATCTAATTGGTTCATATTGAGGTCAAAAGGGTCCAAAATTAAACTTTGTTTGATTTCATCCAAAATTGAATTATTGGGGTTCTTTGATATTCCAAATCTAACCGTGTATTTAGGTTTTTAATTTTGGGTCCTGTTTTTTTAAATTGGTCTACATTGAGGTCCAAAGGGTCCAAAATTAAACTTAGTTTGATTTTGACAAAAATTGAATTCTTGGGGTTCTTTGATTTGCTGAATCTAAACATGTGTTTAGATTTTTGATTATGGGCCCAGTTTTCAAGTTGGTCCAAGATAGGGTCCAGTATTTAAACTTTGTTTGATTTCAACAAAAATTGAATATATGGGGTTCTTTGATATGCTGAATCTAAACATGTATTTAGATTTTTTATTATGGGCCCAGTTTTCAAGTTGGTCCAAATTGGGGTCCAAAATTAAACTTTGTTTGATTTCAACAAAAATTGAATATATGAGGTTCTTTGATATGCTGAATCTAACCATGTATTTAGATTTTTTATTTGTAGGCCCCTCTATCAAATTGGTTCATATTGAGGTCAAAAGGGTCCAAAATTAAACTTTGTTTGATTTCATCAAAAATTGAATTATTGGGGTTCTTTGATATTCCAAATCTAACCGTGTATTTAGATTTTTAATTTTAAGTCCCGTTTTTTAAATTGGTCTACATTAAGGTCCAAAGGGTCCAAAATTAAACTTAGTTTGATTTTAGCAAAAATTGAATTCTTGGGGTTCTTTGATATGCTGAATCTAAACATGTGTTTAGATTTTTGATTATGGGCCCAGTTTTCAAGTTTGTCCAAGTTGGGGTCCAAAATTAAACTTTGTTTGATTTTAACAAAAATTGAATATATGGGGTTCTTTGATATGCTGAATCTAACCATGTATTTTGATTTTGGACATTGGACCATAATAGGTAAATTAAAAAAAATTCAAGTTCTTAGACCACATTCTTTCTGTGTCAGAAACCTATGCTGTGTCAAATATTTAATAACAATCCAAATTCAGAGCTGTATCAAGCTTGAATGTTGTGTCCATACTTGCCCCAACTGTTCAGGGTTCGACCTCTGCGGTCGTATCAAGCTGCGCCCCAGCGAAGCATTTTATTTATATTTATATAAAACTTCATTAACAGGATGGTCAAAATAAAGGATTTAACACAAGACTACAAATATAAGCCTAAAATTTTATAAATTAACATTTTACTTTAAAGGCATATTTTTACTAAGATGTAACCAAAAGTATTGAATATATCTCTGTCTGTCTGTCTGTTCATCTGTCTGTCTGTATGTCCATCAGTCCTGTTCTTGTCATTGCAACTCTTCTGAAACCAAACAACAGAATTTCATGAAACTTTGTAGTTACCGGGTATTAAGGACATGCTATGTAGATGTGCATATCCATATAAAATTATTTGATTTTTTTTCTAGGAGTTATGCCCTTTTGAACTTAAAATTTTGGCATAAATATACTACTGCAACAGAATTTTATGAAACTTTGTAGATAATAAGGACATAATATGAGATTTTGTTTGCTCTGTAACAATGTAGGGGTGAATGGGTATGTGAGCATGTTAACCAAGGTTCTTTAATTGGAGTTATTATTGTTATTTTTATTAGCAATATTGGTAACATTTGACAGAGTTTAGAAATGTTAAAATTGTGAAAAGAATAAAGAATTGTATTTGATTTGATTTCCAAACATAAACTTATATAACAGATTTTAATGATATGAACTATGTTTTACAGTTTATAGTCTGAAATAATTGCATTTGATGGGACTATTAAGAGTCATTTTTAAACTGAACTTTATGACAGAAGACCCATCTACAATTTTCCAATTGTGAATTTTCCTTTACTTGTAGTACCTGCATTTGTCAGTTGATACATATTCAAGAGTTTATTTTTACTATCAGGATATCCTAGACGGTTTTGCCTTACAAGAAAGATGCTTCCTGATATTATACTAAATCATTTTATCCTGTGTAACAGAATTTTTGTTTTTTGTTTTGTTTTGTTTTAGATGTCAAGAAGCCACAGAGACTGTAATCCCAGAAAGCCAAAGGTGGAACAAACTTGACTCTGTTAGAAGAATATTTCATAATGCATATACAAACAAAATCATTGCTTCCAACGGCAAAAAGGGAGGCATATCAAATTTGTTGGACCAGTTCGCTGAAAAAGTTGGATTTAAGTCTGGGAAAACTTGAAACCATAGACAATGATAAGACAATTTACAACAAAACCAATTGTGATAAAAAAGAAAATAATATATAAAATTTAAAGGGAGTAATGTGTGTTGGTTTTATTTTTATTTTGCTTCACAATCAGAATAGCCAATTTGATTTTTAGCTCACCTGACCTGAAAGGTCAAGTGAGCTTTTCTCATCACTTTGCGTCCGTCGTCCGTCGTCCGTCGTCCGTAAACTTTTACAAAAATCTTCTCCTCTGAAACTACTGGGTCAAATTTAACCAAACTTGGTCACAATCATCATTGGGGTATCTAGTTTTAAAAATGTGTCCGGTGATCCGGTCAACCAACCAAGATGGCCGCCATGGCTAAAAATAGAACATAGGGGTAAAATGTAGATTTTGGCTTATATCTCTGAAACCAAAGCATTTAGAGCAAATCTGACATGGGGTAAAATTGTTTATCAGGTCAAGATCTATCTGCCCTGAAATTTTCAGATGAATCTGACAACCCGTTGTTGGGTTGCTGCCCCTGAATTGGTAATTTTAAGGAAATTTTGCCGTTTTTGGTTATTATCTTGAATATTATTATAGATAGAGATAAACTGTAAACAGCAATAATGTTTAGCAGAGTAAGATCTACAATTAAGTCAACTTGACCAAAATGGTCAGTTGACCCCTTAAGGAGTTATTGCCCTTTATAATCAATTTTTAACCATTTTTCGTAAATTTTTGTAATCTTTTACAAAAATCTTCTCCTCTGAAACTACTAAGACAAATTTAACCAAACTTGTCCACAATCATCATTAGGGTATATAGTTTAAAAAATGTGTCCGATGACCCCGCCCACGAACTAAGATGGCCGACATGGCTAAAAAATAGTACATAGGGTAAAATGCAGTTTTTGGCTCATATCTCTGAAACCAAAGCATTTAGAGCAAATTTGACAGGGGTAAAATTGTTTATCAGGTCAAGATCTATCTGCCCTGAAATTTTCAGACCAATCAGGCAAATCGTTGTTTGGTTGCTGCCCCTGAATTGGTAATTTTAATGAAATTTGTCGTTTTTGGTTATTATCTTGAATATTATTATATATAGAGATAAACTGTAAACAGCAATAATGTTCAGCAAAGTAAGATCTACAATTAAGTCAACTTGACCAAAATGGTCAGTTGACCCCTTAAGGAGTTATTGCCCTTTGTAGTCAATTTTTAACCATTTTTCGTAAATTTTTGTAATCTTTTACAAAAATCTTCTCCTCTGAAACTACTAAGACAAATTTAACCAAACTTTTACACAATCATCATTAGGGTATAAAGTTTAAAAAATGTGTCCGATGACCCCGCCCGCGAACCAAGATGGCCGACATGGCTAAAAATAGAACATAGGGGTAAAATGTAGATTTTGGCTTATATCTCTGAAACCAAAGCATTTAGAGTAAATCTGACATTGGGTAAAACTGATTATCAGGTCAAGATCTATCTGCCCTGAAATTTTCAGACCAATCAGGCAACACGTTGTTGGGTTGCTGCCCCTGAATTGGTAATTTTAAGAAAATTTTGCAGCTTTTGGTTATTATCTTGAATATTATTATAGATAGAGATAAACTGTAAACAGCAATAATGTACAGTAAAGTAAGATCTACAAATAAGTCAACATGACCAAAATTGTCAATTGACCCCTTAAGGAGTTATTGCCCTTTATAGTCAATTTTTTACAATTTTTTCATAAATTTTGTAAATTTTTGTAAATTTTTACAAAATATTTTCCACTATAACTACTGGGCCAAGTTCATTATAGATAGAGATAATTGTAAGCAGCAAGAATGTTCAGTAAAGTAAGATCTACAAACACATCACCATCACCAAAACACAATTTTGTCATGAATCCATCTTTGTCCTTTGTTTAATATGCACATATACCAAGGTGAGCGACACAGGCTCTTTAGAGCCTCTAGTTATTTTCTTTCCCATCATTGATCTATTTGCGAAGAATGGAAATTGATAAAAAAAAAAGAAAAGTATGTCATTATCTTATAACAATATTATGTAATTTCTGCCTCATATTTTCTTTTAAAAAATGACAAAAAATTATTAAGCTTAATTCTATGATATAGCTAACGTAAGATCAGAATGTTCTAGGGAAATTTGAATCTAGCATCATATTGCAGCAACTACTGTTTTTGAAGATAAAAGATTTAACCAGATTATTTATCAGTGGTTGATAAAAAAAAAAAAAGCTTTTAGATAAATCTAAAACATAGGATGAGCCAGCCAGGTGTAATGTGTCAATCATGATGATCTAAATATTATATAACTGTGTTTTACAATATGACAAGAAACCAGTAGTATATACCATTGATATATCACTATTAATGTCTCGTAGAAGAACTTGAATGTGAGGCATAAGAATTGAAGTCTTGCAATCATGAAATGTAGGTTATGGTGACCTAGTTTTATGGAATACATTCATTGAACAAGTAAATTGAAGCTGCAGTGAAATGTCATGTAGAAGAACCTGAATGTGAGGCATAAGAATTGAAGTCTTTCAATCATGAAATGTAGGTTATGATGACCTAGTTTTATGGAATACATTCATTGAACAAGTAAAGTAAAGCAGTGAAATGTCAACTAATTCAATTAAATACAGATGCTCTTAGTAAGTTTCTGTAATATGGACCTAAGTACAAAATTTTAACCAAATGTGAAATACAGCACAAAATTATTACTGAATGAACTGTTTTGTACTGTCTCAATATGTTGTAACCATTAACAAATACACATCTCATATACAAATGAACCCTTCTTGAAAGATTTTTTAATAATACTTGCAGCCGGATATTTAGACATATAGTCTCTCTGAATACAGTCCTTGGATGGTGTTAACTTCCCACTAACACCATACACCAATACACCATTCACCATACACCATTACACCATACACTCTGTGCCATTACATCATACACGTTACACCTTTGCACCATACACCTTACACATTACACCATAATGCAATTTAATTTCAAAGAAAGCGTGCGACTACAAAATTATTTATTTATTTTAAAAAACGAATTTTGATCACAATATTGTAAATTAATTAATGTATAAAATCAAAAATCTGTTCTTTAATATTTTGCATAGTTTTAAATGTCGTACACCATTCATTCACACCATTCCCGATCATCCTTACACCATACACCAAAGCACCATACATCATTACACCATACACGTTTTTTGGGAAGTTTACACCATCCAAGGGCTGTAATACATTTAGACCCTTGGTAATATTATTTATCCACTAGATTTTAGTTTTGACAACTCGGACGTCAAAATTCGAAAGCTGTTATTATTTGTTTTTTAATATTGAGTTTCTTTGAGATATCTTCATGCCAAAGCATTACTCAAGGCAATTATATCACCGAATTTTCCGACCAGTGGATTTTTATCAATGGCATTTTGTGTGTTAAAAATTTGGAAATCAATCCTTTTATCAAAAACACTGCAGGTATCCGGAATATATTTCTTGGAGGTTAATGCATAATTCAATATTCAACAGCATTACACGCTGATATAGTATTTTGAATGCTTAGATCAGTCAAATTTTCAAAATTTATATTGAAACACATGAAAATATTTTCTCATCAATTCTTCGAAAAGGCTTCTGAATTTTCATATATTTGATGTAAAATTATTAGTGTTATCAAAAGGAATATTTTTACTTGACCGGTTGCTAGGATAATCTTTTGACTGATTAACCGGTTTACCAGTATGCAAGTTAATGTTAAGAGAAAATGTACCCGTAAAGGTTACCGGGGGAAAGAAATATGGTCACTTTTGGTCTTCTTCTAACTTGCAGTAAAATACTTGCCAAAGAGGGGCGTCCGTTTGACTGTGTGGAATGTATGAATTCGCAGCCACGTCTGGTCAGAATTAAAAGTCCTCGTGTAGAGAATATTTCGAGCTCTCCAGACTTTTAAAGTCTTTTAATTTCTGTCCCCTTCAAAAATACCCTCATTTTCCAGTAGCATTCAAAATGTCGGACCCATATTGCAGGACCTGCCTATTGCATTAATTGTTAACTTGTTCTAATCTTGAACATGGTGTATGGTTATATAATACAGTCGAACCTCGTTATGTCGAAGTTGAAGGGACAGGACCAAAGTATTCGACTTATCCAAGGTTCGACTCATCCGAGGTCGAGTGTGTCGTCATAAATTGTGAATGCATGAAATACGGTATGAGATTTGTGTAAACTAGATACTTTGAACAGCATACCTTTTTTCGATATGGCACTTTATGATTGTGTGTTCAATCTCCATATTTTTTGGTCATTCATAATAATTAAACACACAAGTACAGATACAAATCATGAACAAAAAAAAATCAATAGTAAACACAATTATTCCATATTGATAAATCTTTAGTAGGTTTTTCTGTATGAATGGGATTTTGAATAAATAAGCATATTCACCTGCGGAAAAAGTATATTAACCGCGCAAAACGTCGCATGCTTTTACGTACATAATTTTGGTAAAAAAACGTTTGATGTACAATTGGTTTTTGTAAATAATTGCCATTACATACATTTCTCTCGGAATATGGAATAAAACAATTACTGTCTTCTGTTTTGGTAAATATATGGTTTAAATGACTTTTGAAAAACTGATATTCACTTCGGCCCTTGGCCTCAGTAATTATCAGTTTTTCAAAAGTCAATAAAACCACATATTTACCTCATCAAAAGACAGTAATTGTATAGTATTTACAAAGGTCAGTAACTATGAACATGCATGAAATATTTTCCACTGGTCATTACGCAAACAAACAATCAACCAACCAATCAAAGAAATATCTGCGGTGTTTTACCATGGTGTATAGTTATATAATACATGTATGTTTAATGTATAAAGTTTATCGTCACGCCTTGCCTTTAAACATTTTGTATAGTTCATGTCAGCCTGGTACTGGACTATTATTAGTCCACCAGGGTTTTCGATATCACAAACTTGTCAAAACATTTAATATTCTATACAAAGCACAAACATTTCGTCATTCACCTCAAAAGCTAACCAAACCTTTAAACAGACTTATGCAGAAGGGATATAGTTACGATACTGTTGTCAGGTCATTAAAGATGGCATTTTTTTTAATTAAACATTGATTCACTCATATGGTCTTTGCATCGAAATAAACACATTTATTCTAAAACCAGTAGTTGGCATGATACTGGTTATGTTTTTCTTGTATATTTTATGATGGTATGATACTAAACCCCTAACAGGAGGGATTGTACTTGATATTCATATGATGAAGACATAATCTTTCAATCAGTTTTGTTGAGGTCTGGAGCTGGCATGTCAGTAACTGCTAGTAGTCCTTTGTTAATTTATGTTATCATTGTCAATTTGCTTATAGTTTCTTCTGTTACTAATTTTAACATCGGACTCGGACTTCTTTAACTGAGATTTACTGTGCGTATTGCTGTGTGTTTGTTTATTCTACATTGACTAGAGTTATAAGAGATATCACAAAAAAAGTTTAACCCCGTCGCATTTTTGCGCCTGTCCCAAGTCAGGAACCTCTGGCCATATTAGTCTTGTATGTTTTTTTTTAATTTCGGTTCATTTAGATGTTTCGGAGTTTAGTGTGACGTCCATTTTCTATGAATTAGTACACATTTTTGTTTAGGGGCCAGATGAAGCCCGCCTCGATCCGGGTGCGGCATTTTCTCGCTGTAATGAAGACCCATCGGTGGCCTTGGCCTGTTGGTGCTTTTTGGTCGGGTTGTTGTCTCTTTGACACATTCCCCGTTTCCATTCTCATTTTTACTGTATACTAAATTTACATTTCACTATTTTTTGTATCCGCATTTCGTTTGAAATATGATCGAGCCTTGGAAGTGGATGTTATGCACCATTTTTATATTTACATTCACTCGATATTAAGGTAAAATAAGATGAAATAAACATATAAATTGTAAAATTTTATCATCTTACAACTGTTCAATGTATAAGGGTCTGGGTAGGGTTTACCGAATAGAGAATAATGGATAAAAGTGCAGAACAAGACCAAAAAATATAAAGAAGAGAGAAACATCGACAAAAAAATAAAGAATAGAAAATAATGGGCAAAAATATATTGAATAGAGAAACATTTCCTAAAGAATAGAGAATTGAAAGACCCCCTTTTTTGTTAAAAAAATGTCCGATTAACCGTTTAATGATTTTGGTATTCGATATTTGGCCCCTCGACGGTTTTAAAACCGAATAATTATCGTTGGCAACACTAAAAATTATGGTTGCTCTGGTCGTATGGATACATAAGCAAGCTCAATCAGAAGATGGTCATGTCAGCATTTGACTTCAATTTATAAATCTGAATAATGATGTTCTGATATTACCAATAACTGTCTTGTCCTGTGGTATTTAAGACCTTAAGAAACACTTTGTCCTGGGGTTTTTAAGACCTTAAGAAGCAAATTCAGAAAATGTTTTTCCTACACGATATGAATAAAAATTAGAAATCGCAGAATGAAGTCAATCACAAGCACTTGGGCACTGTGTTGTTTCAATGTTTTAGCAAAACTATCATATTTTTCTCACTTTTAGTTACATAATTTAAAGTTTATGATTTTAGCCTTACGTTTGTGTAGTACGTTATATGTAAAAGTCGGTTGTCAGAGCTCCCGTATATTCAGAGCTAATTTTTATACGACCGCAAAAAAAATTTTGTGGTCGTATATTGGTATGACGTTGGCGTCGTCGTCGTAATCGTCGTCGTCGTCGTCCGGCGTCGTCGTCGTCGTCCGAAGACACATTATTTTTCGCACTCTTACTTTAGTTTAAGTGAATGGATCTCAATGAAATTTTACCATAAGGTTCAATACCACAAAAGGAAGGTGGGGATTGATTTTGGGGGTTATGGTACCAACAGTGAAGGAATTAGGGGCCAAAAAGGGGCCAAAAATAAGCATTTTTGTAACTTCCAGACATAACTTGTGTGAAAGTGTATGGATCTCTCTGACATTGTACCACAAGGTTCCATATCACAAAGGGAATGCTGGGATTGATTTTGGGGGTAATTGCCTCCAAATTTTAGGAATTAGGGGCCAAAAAGGGGCAAAAAACAAGCATTTTTCTAGTTTCATGACAATAACTTGTGTGTAAGTGTATGGATCTCTCTGACATTGTATCACAAGGTTCCATATCACAAAGGGAATGCTGGGATTGATTTTGGGGGTAATTGCCTCCAAATTTTAGGAATTAGGGGCAAAAAAGGGGCAAAAAACAAACATTTTTCTAGTTTCATGACAATAACTTGTGTGTAAGTGTATGGATCTTTATGAAATTGTACTACAAGGTTCCATGTCATAAAGGGAAAGCTGGAATTGAGTTTGGGGGTAATTGCCCAAAAAGTTTAGGAATAAGGGGCCAAAAAGGGGCCAAAAATAAGCATTTTTCTAGTTTCCAGACAATAAATTGTGTTCAAGTGTATGGATCTCTCTGAAATTGTACTGCAAGGTACCATACCACAAAGGGAATGCTGGGATTGATTTTGGGGGTAATTCCCTCAAAATTTTAAATATTAGGCGCCATAAAAGGGCAAAAAAACAAACATTTTTCTAGTTTCATGACAATAACTTGTGTGTAAGTGTATGGATCTTTATGAAATTGTACTGCAAGGTTCCATATCACAAAGGGAAAGCTGGGTTTGAGTTTGGGGGTAATTGCCCTAAACGTTTAGGAATTTGGGGCCAAAAAGGGGCAAAAAAAACAAGCATTTTTCTAGTTTCCAGACAATAACTTGTGTTCAAGTGTATGGATCTCTCTGAAATTGTACTGCAAGGTACCATACCACAAAGAAATGCTGGGATTGAGTTTGGGGTGATGAATCATAAGGGGGTTCAAAAAATTTGGGGGGGGGGGGGGGGGGGGGTTTCCTTTTTTTTCTTTAAAATTTTCCATTTTAAATTGGTTATTTCTGATTTATATATAAAAGCAAATAATAATGATATGGTTTGAATAGGTAAATTAAAAAAATTTAAGTTCTTAGACCACTTTCATTCTGTGTCAGAAACCTATGCTGTGTCAAATATTTAATTACAATCCAAATTCAGTGCTGTATCAAGCTTGAATGTTGTGTCCATACTTGCCCCAACTGTTCAGGGTTCGACCTCTGCGGTCGTATCAAGCTGCGCCCCAGCGGAGCATTTTATTGGTTTATAATATAAAGATAAGATGTGGTATAATTGCCGATGAGACAACTCTCCACCAGAGACCAAATGACATAGCAGTTATTAACAACAATAGGTTACCGTATGGCCTTCAACAATGAGCAAAAACCATACCCAATAGTCAGCTGTAAAAGGCCCCGAAATGGCAAATGTAAAACAATTCAAAAGAGAAAACTAACGGCCTGATTTATGTAAAACTAGAGGCTCTCAAGAGCCTGTGTCGCTCACCTGACTTTACTTTGGTTTTAGATATCATGTAAAGATAGATAAAAATCATAACAGATACCCAAATAATGATTGAGGCCAAATTTGGTTTAATATTGGTCCCGTTATTTAATAAAATATCCTGGTGGCCATCTTGAACAGTAAATTAGCAACAAAGAAGCAACACTTGGTCAGCACCTCATAAGGAACATTCATGCCATGTTTTGTTTCATTCCATTCAGTTGTTCTCTAAAAGAAGACATTTGTATGTATTTCCCGTAGGGTCCTATGTTAAACTAAGTCACCCACTGGCGGCCATCTTGGATGATGGATCGGCTGCAAAGTAACAACACTTGGTCAGCACCTCATAAGGAACATTCATGCCATGTTTTGTTTCATTCCATTCAGTGGTTCTCTAGAAGAAGTTCAAAATGTAAAAAGTTAACGACGACGACGGACGACAAGTGATGAGAAAAGCTCACTCGGCCCTTTGGGCCAGGTGAGCTAAAAACAATGAACGAAATACAAATATGATATACAGAAAGGAACGACAACCACTGAAATACAGGCTCCTGACTTGGGATAGGCACATACAGAATGTGGCGGGGTTAAACATGTTTACGAGCGCCCAACCTTTGTAACAATACAACATATAAACAAACTATAAAAATCAGTTGAAAAGAGCTTAACTCACCAGATCGATACAAAGCAGAAAAACAAGTAACAAAAACACAGACCGGACGTGGCAGGGCATTCGTACATCACTACAACGACAACGAAAAAAAGACACTAAGTACAGATCTGAGAGTAATCGCAGTTACTGACAGCGTAGTTCAAAGCCAATAACAACAACTGATTTTTACATTTTATGTATGTTTCACGAGAATCCGTTAGTTTGATTGGTTAACAATCGCGCGTCATTCAAAAGCTAACCTTTATATCAAAATGAAATGTTACATTCGTGTTGACACGTGCTTCCACAAAAAAGTGCACAGGTACTGAAATAAAAGAAAAACTTGATAAAATGAGTTTTCTTGGTCTTAGCATAAAAATGTAATTATAAGAAATAAATGCTTCTTTTAGTAATTTGAAAGGGTTGTAAAAGTGTTGATCGTGCACACATTTTTAGAATGAAGCGCTTTCGTGCTTCATACAAAATGTGCTTCGGTCAACACTTTTACACCCCAATAAAATTACAAAAAGAAGCATTCATTAACACAGTCACATCCAGAATCCAATGGATTAAGTGTAAAGACGTCATTAACAGTCACTGTAGCTGGGACTATTATACTAACGGTAATTAGAACAGATCCAACAAGATAAGGCGATACGATTGTCGAGTGGCAAGTCCCGTCAATGCGATAATCCAGTCATTTCCGACATGGTCAGTATATTTAGTTCCTTGTAAAGTTATGTAACTTCAGCATATTTTGGGTACCAGTCACAAACTGTGACAAAAAAAGACTCGTCTTTTCCACAATTTTCAGATGCGTACGTTTTATGACCAAATGAGGAAGTGCCGAGAGAAGACGGCGGAGTTCCCGTTTTTCTTCTCATGTAGTAAGCATACAGAGGAAAGAAATTACCTATTAAATTTGATCTCAAATACATATATAAAGTGTTGTTGTGTAACCCTGACAGAATAATATGGCTATAAATAATGATGATATTCATTAACTTGCTTGTCTTGCTCAGTTATTCAGAAAAAATATTACTATACAATACTACGACTACAGTATGTTGTTATTGGTGTAATTTTCCATCTTGTCAGAGAGACTTTCAATTTCATTTATTTCATTTATTATGATACAATTTGTCAAGTGTTTTTATTGTTCTCATGACATATGTCGATTGTATAAACAATTATAATTGCATAAATGTAGCAATACCCTAAATATCTATCAAATATGTATCAGAGACATATATACATATATGTATGTATGTCTCTGTATGTATTACTCCGATGCAGTCTCTGCTGCACACAAGGATTTTTATAACAAAAATCATTGTGGGTCCAAGGTGTTTATCCTTGTCTATCGTCCTTGTATTGTATGAACTGTCATCCTTAAGTTGTGTTTTTATGTAGTCGATTCCAAAGCTCTTAAATAGCTTTTTTTAGGATAGGCATGTTGAATAGCATTTAAGAAAAGAAAAGGGCCTCGGAAAAATAAGCAAATTAAGATATTTTTGTCAATGATACTTGTTTGTCCTATTCTTTAAAATCATTAATATGTACTTTTTAAATAAAATCAAACCAACCACTATACAAATCCTTGATCAAACTTTTGATTTGGTTTAATTTGACCTGGGACCTTATATGTTATGTACACAATAACGAATTTGTATGATATCATGTCTCCGTCAGATTTGCAGATTTGACTTTTCTTTTTGTGACGTAGTGGCGGGAAAATAGAGTTAGCTCCACCTTGCTATTCGAATGCTTCTAGGGTCTCCCTTCAAGTAGGAGAAAGGACCAAATAAACATTGTTTTTGTGGGAAAATGGCGGAAGTTGACATGATTATTGGTGTTTTGATAATTTTTGTTGTATTTCTATTATTTCTAACAATTATTGCATTGCTTTATGTATCTGGGCTTTTCCACACAATTGAAATAGGCACCGGAAAGCCACCAATAGGACAAGTCACTATAGCATACAAGTTTGTTAGAGGACCTTACAAAGATTCAGGTCAATTTTTTACAGAACTTTCAAGTCATTTGAAACCAGAACAACGCTGTTTAGGCATTTTCTATGACGACCCGAAAGTGGTAAGCAGAAAAAACTAACTTTAAAGAAAAACACTGCAATTGTCACCTGGGCTGAGTTCTTTCTATAGTGAATTTTAACTGAAGTGAAGCAGTGGCATTCTAAAAAAAAGTGGGACTGGGGCAATGAAAACAATTATATGTATAAGTTATTCTGTTAACTATCCCACAAAACTTGATGAACAAAACACTTGGTCAATTAGTTTATCTCCACAGTAAGAGTCGTCCCATGATTGATACAATGTATGTGTATTATAATCATATATTTTGGCCCAAAAATGTATGTTTACGATACTCTTATCGACCCAAATTATCGAGTAACATAGCCAACCCTAACTTTTTTCACTGAAAATTTAACAAATAACATTTCACTCAGGTATTCATTTGCCAATCACACATGGCAACAACATGTATTTGTCAGTACATGTATTGAAGCCTTGTTGACCAGAAGAAGACGATGATATGCTATTGTTCTTGACAGAATTGTACTTTTTGTTCAACTGCTAGCTTAATGCTGAAAATTGTCATCAAGTATTATTTAAAACCAAGTAATAACATATCTGATTAATAAAAATCACTTCAACAAATTCCTGCTTACTGGCAATACCGGATTCAATTAAAAAAACTGGATAAGGCTATTTCTTTGTTTGCCGATCAAAAATATAAACACACAAATATTTTTTTTTGGCCTTCTTAAGATACAGACTATACCATACCGCAGTGGTGTATCCAAAAACATGTACACGTAGAAAAACTGTTCTTCTGCATTATTTGAGTTTATATATATAATTAAGGAGCCAGCTTATACCAGCTTACATCATGTCCAAGTTATGTACAGTTATTTTACACACAATTTGAGTATTAAATGTTTTCCAAAGTGTACATCAAACAAGTTCAAATGGTGGGCAACATGGTAAACCATGGATGTTCAGTCAATATGTAATAACATAATATTATTTAAAAAAAAGATATTTTGGTATACAGACTATGAAAGTACAAATGTAGTTTAAATTCTGTAGTAGCCCTTTAATATTTAGCTTAGACCATTGATAGATATCCAGAATCTTTCTGAACAATGGCATAATTGAAAATGAGGTCCCTTTTTAGGTTCTGTAAACTTGCATAAATTTGGAACTCTATCAAAGATTAAAAAAATATTTCCCTTTGCTTATCATGCTAATTGTTTAATGAAATACATGTATCTGTTTTAAATTCTTTTTGTTTTTTGTCAAGTGTTTAAATTTGTGGTTTTGTTTCCCACAAATTTGAATGATTCCATATTTCCAAAATTATTTAAATGCATCATACATTTGTCAAATGTATGCACATTTCCAAAATTCATACATGTTAACTTATCAATTTAGTGGAGGTGGGCTGGCAAGACTGGTGGTAGTTTGAGTTGAAATACAATAGTTAATTAGAAATATTCATTACATTTACATTGTGTATTATATGAAAGTTAGAAAGGTTCTAAAGGGAAAGAATATACACACTGACTTTTGTCAGATTTTTTGTCATAATTAAGATTGTATAATTAACAGCACTAGACATGTGTCTTTCTCATGTTGTAGTATTCCATTTACATGTGTACATGTACTTGTATGTAGCTTCATTATCAGTTTAGCTCTTGAAATAGCAAGGGGAAATTAGAAAATTTATTAAATGGAGATAAACAACAACAAATACTATGGGGAATAACGTTTGATATGATGCTTACCAGTATTTATAATTATATAGCCTGTGAATTTATTCTTGAAGGCTTTTTGGTGTTTTTCAGGTACCAAAAGATCAATGTCGATATGCTGTTGGAGGTATGATAGCTATGAACGATGATACTCCAGATGAAGAACAGAAGAAATACCTTATTGGTGAAGGATACAAAATATTTAAATTGCCTACTGTGTCCTATGCTGTTAAAACAGATTTTCCATACATAAGCTACATGTCGATAATACTTGCAGTGTTTAGAGTTTATCCTAAACTTTCAAAATATGTTAAGGTATTATATACATGCTTAATCACTGTGAAGCATCACCATCAGATATAGGAACCCCCCCCCCCCCCCCCCAAAGCAAAGAGAAACAATGATAGCAAAAAGTATCTATTCTATTCCCTGTACAGTAAAAAACTATTTGCCTTACAATTTATCTGCTTTGATTACATAAAAATCTTAGAAAATAGTGGCAGATCCAGGGGGGTTCCAGGGTGTTTGAACCAAGGGTCCGGAAATGGTCATATTTGCCAGTCATGTCCTAAGATGAAACTATTTGTCCTAAACGAGTAATTGGGATTTAGGACAAATTTTATTTTTTTACAGAAGTAATTTCGGTCATTTCTTTGACTCAATGTTTGAAATCGGATTTCTAAATCACCATTTTGCACTTGTGATCACTTGTTTTTGTTTATAATCCCTTTCCTGTAATAAAACTGCCACTACAGAAGTTTGATAAACCTGAGGGCCCTCCTAATATCTATATCAATGCCTCCGGGAAACATTGGCTAATGATCGCTAATCACTTTTTACCTGTGGTTTTAATTCACACCTGACAGTGATCACAAGCTCAGAATAATATCTTTAAACATTAAAGTTCCCTGACAAGTATATTCATTATTTATTTACTTTTCATCAAAGACAGTCATCAATTCTGATTTAAAAATTAAATCTAAATTTACGTAGAAAAAAGTATTTTTCATGAGTAACACATGTGCTTTATTTACTATGTTATACGCATGCATGAAATTGTCTTCAGCAAATTTAATATTTAATCGTAAAATACAAATTGATTTCATGCTAAATTAAACGAGTGCAACTATTATCTGTTATATTCAAACACTTTTAAAGGTAATGAAATAAAAAAGCCATAAAAAGCCGGTGATTTCCTGTCAATTTGATAAACAAAACAAATCCCGGAAATGAATCCGGAATTATTCGTACTTTAAAATATCGCAAACTTCCGGTTTTAACTTTGTCAAATCGAAAGAAACGTAAGCAATGTCTGAGAAATTAACCATTTTGAGTCATTAAAATCATTTCAATTTTAGACTGTTGCCTTCCCTAAACTGTCCTTCATGGTAATTAATGGTAAGACTTTTACTTAGTAAATGCGATGAAACAGCAATACAAGTTCGTCATGTTCATTGATGCTATGAATATAGTCGAAATTGATATCGACAATTTGAAAACGGGCACCAACTTTTGAAACATCTCAAAATGTTAATGACCGAAATTGTCTGGAATAATTTCCGGATCCTTGGTTTGAACCCCCCTTTTTTTTGACGATCAATGCATTTGAATGGGGACATATAGTTGGAACCCCCCCCCCCCTTTATCCTGGGTTGGGAACCCCCCCCCCCCCCCCCCCCCCCCTTTTTAAAGATGGCTGGATCCGCCCCTGGAAAACATCGAAATATAGTGTTGTTAAAGTTTTAATATGATAAAATATAAAAACTTCAAATGAATAGTTGAAGGATAAATGAGTTTTAACTGGTCACATGCTTCTTTCAACAGGTACCACCTGGTCCGTATCTGACGATTTGAAGAGAGAGAGAAAGCTAATTAAGGAGCATAATCAGACTTAAATAGTAGCTACATTATTGGGAATAAATATCACAAAACTTTACTGCCTGGCAGCTAAACATAGAATATAATAAGAAATAAGAAGATTTTGACCTTACTGGACTTCACATTTGTTTTTTCCACCCCTTTGGGGGTACCTGTATCAGGTTGTGATGCTACACTGTGATAATATTATGGAATAGTTTTCAATATATCATTCTTTATTATTGGTTAAATTATATTGACCCTGTTCAGTGATAGGCAGTTCACTGGTCACTCTGTCTAGTGGACCGTTATTATTTACTGGTCAGTACAATAATTATAATATTACAATAAATTCCAAACCTTTATCAGATATTCTGTGTCGTAAAACTTTCATTTAACTTGTTTGGCAAATGTTTTACTGTTTAATCAGTTATTCATCAAAATGGTATAAAACTAGCATAAGGATACAGTTATGTAATAATTTTTTACATTGGCCCTGTTATTAACTTTTTTATCACCACTAGCCCATTTACAAATGTAAACAGCATTTTGTTTTCCAGTCTGTGCATCTGATCGTCCCTCCTGTATCAGGTAAAAGTTTGGGAAAAGGTAATTTTGAATACTATGTTCACATGATCATTATGATGAGAACTTTAATACATATATGCTTAATTAGGCTTTTGACCCCTATTTCATGGCTCGGTGAACATGGAAATGTTAAAGAGCCGTTGCGGTGCCCTCTATGTGGAAACAAGTCTAGTTTTCAAGATTTTGTTTTTCAATTTTGTTTCTCTGGTGCTAGAAATTCAGTCTGACTTGAGTCAACAAAAAAATTTCTTTTTGTTGGCTGCTATTTTAAATTTTTGATGAGAGGAAAACAAAGTTTTACCCTAGTTTCATGTTTATAAAACTAGATAACATCTGCTCATGTACATGTCATGCATGTAGATACGTTTTTATTCTTTTTAGGAAAAGAAATTATGTGCCCATCCATTTCTAGAAATATATGAAGATTCAAAAATCCACTTTATGGCTCCATTAGCCAAACAGAATGAGTTTTATGTGGAAGAAGCAGCAGACAGTACCATGGAAGACGGAGAGGACCTGGATGAATCTATGTCAGCAGACAACAGCTCATATGGGGGAAGTGTATCTCGCAGTGAATTCTCAGTGGCAACTAGTTATATGGGAAGTATAATTGAGGATTCAGATGATGAAGATGAGGATCTTTTGAGATTGGATGAAGTTAAAGAAGAACCATCAGATACACCTATTAAAGAAATAGATGTAAATGATTCTGCTGACAGGGAGGTTACTCTTGATGATATTCAGAACGTTGTCTTGCCAGAGTTGTCTTTACCTGAAGATATCACAGCAAGCATTGCTAGCTTTCAGGATTCTGGTTTTAGCTCTGAGCAAGTAATATCCCCTGAAATGAGTCCCATGAAAAAGGAAGAAGTCACTGATGCCAAGATAGGTGATGTTCAGAACTTAGATGCCATGAAAAAAGAGGATAGTCAAGATTCAATTGATGGAAATGAATCCTCATCCTCATTTGAGGTTATAGATGATAAAACAGAGTTGTGATTATTGTTTATTAATTGTTTATTTTGTTGATTTGGGAACATTAGTGAAGTACTGGTTGATTTGTTTATGCATTCATTTCCCCAACTGTTTACAAATTTTTATTTATTCATTATATCTTGTTTGGCAAATTAAAAAAAAAAAATAACGATGAAAATTGTAAACAATGAAATGGGCATGCTATTTAGCAGAACATATTTGTTGTGAAATCTTTTAAATTATCTATACAAAAATATGATAGACTAAATACCTCACTCCAAACTTTTAAGTTATTTATTCTCTTATTTTTTTTGTTTAATATTTGTGTTCAAGCTACATGTATTTGTAACAATTACACATTTTGTAAGCAGTGAATTTTGAAGAAATGCACAATACTGTGTGTTATGAATACTCCCTTTTAACCCTTTCAGGCAAATGATGCCTTGAGGTAATGCTGTTTATGCCTGGACCAATGATGATATGCCTCAAAGCATCTTCTGTCTGATGCTAAACAATCCCATCAGGTATTGTCAATTCGTTGAAATACTTGTTTCCAATGTTTTTCAAGCAAACTTATTATGAAGCAGAATAGTAATTATTTTTCTGAATTGATATATCTAAAACAAACAGAATTTGAATTTTCTACAAGTCTCATTTTGCAGCTGATCAATGTCCACTCAAGTATTAATTAAATTATTTATAAAAATGTTAAATACATTGTACAAATGCTTATATGCTTCCATGTATATCAAGGGATTGTACATAATGTACCTGCAAGTTTTATGATGAAACATATCAACTATAATGGTAGGCGGGATGCACATATGTCTACCATCTTCCACCTTCCATTTTGATTGGTGGAGAAAACCTATCTAATCTGTAATGTACAAATACATATATATTTACACATTTAGTTGATTGATTTGCATTTTTGCATTAAGGACAAAAGTTTCTCAATGTGGCATTTTCAAATATTTTAATGCTCCAAAAGTAATGGCCAGGATATAAAGTGTTACCCATGTCTTCTGAAGTGAAACAGCTGTCTTAGAACTTTTTTCATTATACATGTACCTGCAACTATTGCTCGGCTTTTTGATACATTTGTGTATAATGAATGATGTCTTACAGATCGAATTTTGTGTTCAGGTTGACATAATTTTCATAGAATTGTGACCCTTTGAGTTCTTGAACATTGTAATTTTCCTGACTTTTTTGTAATACCTGCAGATCTGGAGCTTATTTGTTGTACATAAGTGTATAACGATGACTTACAGATAGAGTTTGAATTTTTATCTTTTTATGCAAGCAGATATCATGGATATGATTTCTTATTAACTGATATCATAAAAAAAATGTAATCAGAGAATTATTGTGGTTAATTTTGGCAGAGTTTGTATGAAATATATTTTTTCCCCTCTATTTATCATTTTTTTCTATTAACTTGTATGTACACTATACCGAAGCAGGGTATCAAACATGTGATTTGGGCAGTACATTAAAAGGCAGCTTGTCTGATTTTTAATGATTGCTGGGTAATCTGTTAAAAGAGGAGAAGAATATACTGTTGAGTGCCATTTAAACTATGCGGGTTTTTTTGTGTGTGCTTTATTGTATAGTGTTTAAAAGTCATAAATCTTTGATAGTTACTGAGTTTTTTTGTTTTATTTTTTAGAGTCCTTTAAATACTAAAAAGTCTGCATGATTAAGTTTTTCACATATACATGTATTTAATACTGAATCCATATAGAACAGGTGAGATTATTATACATGTGTTAGAAATATTTTTACAGAAAGGAATCGAAAAAATCTTCTATTTTTCAAGTATGATGGCATTTGTCACAACAAAGTCCTTACATTGCAGACATTTAGACCAAAAGTGTGAGGGTTTTCTCATGACTAATTGCCTTCATAGTTAAAAGAAAGTAATTAAATTTGAAGTGCTGTGTCTTCCTGTTTTAGAAAATATTACCTTTAAGATAAGTAAATTAGAATAGAGATGTAACATGTTATTTGGAGGTTGTAGACGGAAAAGATATAAGTGGGAAGGTTTATTAAACGAGATTATGTACTTTCAGGAAATAAAAAGAAAAATGGGAAATACTTCTTTTTTTTCTTTTTTTTTACATAAAAGATTAAAAACTGGTTGATTTACAATAATATTGGCGTACAAATTATACCACTGTTAGTTGAATACATGTACATGTATATGCTAAAGTTACCTACCTTGATTAAATCACTGATTCATTGAATTGTGAATTAATCTGTTGTATTGCAGAAGTATATTTTAACAAACCTGTCCGAAGTTAGACATCTAGCTATTGGTTGTCTTTTGTCTTCTTGTGATGTGCTTTTTGTCATTTTGGGTATTATTTTGTTAATGGTAGAATGTTGATAGTCTCTGCTAGATTTTGTTTTCTAGACTGGATGTTTTAGAGCTTCTCATTTTGTATCGACACCTGTCTATTGTTATAAACTGTGCGTTGACCTGTAGATGTCTATTTAATTTTTTGTGCTGTTTGGTTGTTGTCATTGATTTTGGCCCCATGGCCAAATCTCCTTTTATTTATATTTGAAGAATTAGATCAGATGTTTAAGTCTTTGATATTTCCAAGTTTGATAAATGATATGTACCAACTAATGAAATAAGCAAAATACCAAAGATGGCAGCCCAAAAGAATGCTCTTTTTGTATGCTAAATTAACAAGGGTTGTCTACCTTAATTTGCCTTTCTTTCCTAGAAACCGAGAAGGTGTTATTTATGCATTGGTATTTAGTTTATGGTCTTGGAATATATGATATTTTAGATTATCTCCCCTATGTGTTTTTCAAGACATATCCATTAGTAGGATCAACGATAAGTTAAAGTCCCATGTTGTATTTATTAAGTGTTGTGGTAATTAGTATTTTTTCTAAACAGTTGGTTGCAAGAAGTACAAAAGACTATTTTCATTCTGACATTTTTGACGTTGTAAAACATGTTTTTAAAGGCAGTGCTTTAATGCCTTTCTAGTTGCCGGGTTAATCCTTCCTTCCGCGATATCCAACTTATCTACGTGGGGGGTCATTAAACTCTAAGTAGATCCGGAAATGTTGAATTCTCTCCTCTTCTTATTGCGATATAAAATGTTTTTTGTTTCATTTCATTTACATTGGGAAATAGAGAAACGATCATTGTGTTTTGTTAGTTTTAAAAACTTTTGATATATTAGTATTTTGCATTATAAGCAGTCAACCGATTGACAAACTAGAATTATTTGAATTCCGTGTGGAAAGAGCTCGGGTTAATTTCGAGTGTTATCTGCAATCTAGATGTTTATAAATCATTTCAGTCGTTGATATAATAATTAAAGGTCGACTGAACATGAATTATATTATACAATTTAAAGCGCATTTCTGTTTATGCACGTGAACCCGTCTAACGTTATTTTCGCAGTTATATAAAGTATCAAATTATCGATCCTGAATAGGTGGCGCCGTGGTAGCGGATCCTGTTCCTCTTCTTCCGGTTTCTGCACTGTGCAACTATTTCAGTTATATTTTTAATTAACGATGCCAAGTACTTGTTGTTGTGTACCTGGATGTCATTTAAGAGGAGGACATGCATTTCCAAATGACTTAAAAAGAAGGAAAAGTTGGATCAACGCCATGGCCCATACGCAGATTGGACGAAAACACGATGATATCGTGGAGTCCATCTCAATCAGCTGTTGTTTGCAAGGCACGTTTTACTGAAAAAGACTACGTGCAGGAAACTATTCATGGTAAAACTCTATTTTCTTTGTGAAATATATAGTTATATATGTAATCGCCATGCGAATAAACCAAAGTCTGTTTACAACCGCAATTATCGTTTTAGAATAAAAGGGGGTGGGTAATTCAAGACGTCATAATTTTTTGGATTACGATTCAATGTGATCTGTTTGAGATTTTTTGGTGATTGCTACAATTATAATGATTTCTTACAAGAGGTATATCATACTGAGAATTATTTTAGCAGTAATTATGCTAATGTAGTAATGACAGGAATGCATAAGCTATGCCTCATAGACTTTCTTGAAAAATATCAATGACAATGTTAACAGGAACAAAACAATGACATGCTCTCATCTATATTATAGTTATTTAGGTACAAACAATGTACGTTTGTTGCATAAGTCTCTCATTGTTTGTCCTTTGGATTTACATAACATACATTGAATCAGGCAAACATAGTTTTATCCAGATTGTAATGAATAAATCTAGTTAATATTTCGCCAGGTAGTACAAAGTATACATTGCTAATGGAAGTTCATTTAATTATAAAAAAACTAATGTTTTATAACCTTTTTCAGGGCGCAAACCCACCATACAGAGACTTAAGTCTACTGCAATTCCCAGCCTATTTTCCTGGACCAAGCAAGAGACTGAATCGTCCGCAAAAAGAAAAATCAGGGCAGTTTCCTGTGAAAACAAAAGAACTAAACTTGATGAATATTGTAGTAGAAATCTAGAGGAAAGTTTTGATTGTAAAGTTGGTTTTCCTGAAGAAGTCATTCATACTGCAGAAAGGATTTATGACTTTCCACCACCAACTGCTGAGCTAATGTTGAGCTTCACAGATGGAATTACGCAAACACCATCAATGCCTATGTTTTTAACAGAGAATTTTGAAATGAATACACGTGACACAGCCATGCATTTTTATACCGGTTTAGAGTTGTATACTAAATTTTTATTTGTTTTGACCACACTTGGTCCAGCAGCACATTGTTTGAGATACATATATTTTCAAATTGATAGGGTGTCAGTTGAAAATCAGTTTTTTTATGACTTTGATGAAATTGAGGCATCATACAACCAACTTTGAACTGTCTAGATTCTAGATTGAATCTAGTGTTAAGAATATTGTGTATACATAGATTGTTTTTATGTCTAAACAGTGGTGTGAGGCTAACACTTGGCCATCTAGTGGTTTAGTCAGGTATTTTTCACCATCCAACTTCAAATTAAAGTTTCCTACGACTTGGATTATTATTGACAGCACAGAATATCCCGTGATAAAACCTAAAGCTCCTAGAGCTCAGGCAACCTTTTCATCAAATAAAAACAGAAACACTGAAAATTCTTGAATGTTCGACACCTGGTGGTTTAGTCAACTATGTCTCTATGTCACATAGAGCGAATCATTGGACTTGGCAAAACATACAAAATTCTAATAAATCCTATGAATGGAACTGAAACAAAACTTTCATCTGAAATAACATTTAGTTGTTTTATGTTGTGTAATTTTAGAACTTGTATTGTGCCAAAGGATGCATAAATAAAAGTGACCCAATGAATTTTGTTCTGATATATATATATTTACAATTACATGCACATGTAAATTGTAATGCATATAAAAATAAGGAGATGTGGTATGATATTCAGTGAGTTTATCAAACTAAAGTGCATAAGAAATGGGTTTAAGCAGTTACAGGTGTTACTGTCACCGTACAATCTCCAACAATGAGAAAAACTCGTACCCTGTAAAAAATTTCAGAGATCTTACAACTAAGTTTTGTTGTCTCACCTTGACTTTGGTGAATTTTTTATATCTGTTGATGTAAATATAAAAAAGAAGATGTGGTATGATTGCCAATGAGACAACTCTCCACACATGCACAAGAGACCAAATGACACAGAAATTAACAGCTATAGGTCACAGTACGGCCTTCAACAATGAGCAAAGCCCATACCGCACAGTCAGCTATAAAAGGCCCAGAAATGACAATGTAAAACAATTCAAACAAGAAAACTAACGGCCTATTTTATGTAAAAAAATGAACAAATATAACAAATATGCAACACATAAACAAACGACAACCACTGAATTACACTTTTATAGGCTTCTGACTTGGGACATGCACATACATGTACATACAGAATGTGGCGGGCCTAAACATGTTAGCTTGATCCCAACCCTCCCCCTAACCTGGGACAGTGGTGTAACAGTACAATATAAGAAAGAACTATAAAAATCAGTTGAAAGAGGCTAAACTCATCAGATGGATAAATACAAATACAAGTGGACGTGGTCAGGTAGTTGTACATCCAAACAACAAAAAGACACTAAGTACAAATCTGAGAGTACTCGCAGTTACTGACAGCTAGTTCAAAGCCACTAACAACTGATAAAAAAATCTTGCATCTAAGACTAAATTATCAATCCGTAAGCTCCCTTTAGAATTTTATAAATTTTAGATTTTACATTTCTGAGTTATGGGGTTTTATTCATTAAAAAAGGGGGGATTTTCCAGTTTTTGGACAACAACTCAAAAATGCTTTAAGCAGTTCACATGAAACTTTGGTGAATTATTTATAGCTATTGATGTAATCTCCCTATTGATTTTCATAAATTTCAAATATGACATTGAGAAGAAATTGAACTTTATTTGTTTATAGTCTGGCAACAGATTTATTAAGTATTGCACAACAGCACAGTGTATTGCACAACAGCAAGAAATCTTTAATTGAATATAAATTCAATTCATATAACCGATTTCAAGTTCATTGACTACATTTATTCAGAAACTATAATATGTCAAATATTTAATTACAATCCAAATTCAGACCTGTATCAAGCTTGAATATTGTGTCCATTTTTGCCCCAGCTGTTCAGGGTATTACCTCTGCGGGTGTATCCAGCTGTGCTCAGCGAATCAGTTTATTTCTTAATTAAGAACTCCTTTTTATACGACTGCAAAAAAATTTTTGTGGTCGTATATTGGTATGACGTTGGCGTCGTTGTCGTCCGGCGTCGTTGTCCGAAGACACATTAGTTTTCGCACTCTAACTTTAGTTTAAGTGAATGGATCTCAATGAAATTTTAAAATAAGGTTCAATACCACAAAAGGAAAGTGGGGATTGATTTTGGGGTTTATGGTACCAACAGTTAAGGAATTAGGGGCCAAAAAGGGGCCAAAAATAAGCATTTTTGTAACTTCCAGACATAACTTGTGTGTAAGTGTATGGATCTCTCTGACATTGTACCACAAGGTTCCATATCACAAAGGGAATGCTGGGATTGATTTTTGGGGGTAATGGCCTCCAAATTTTAGGAATTAGGGGCCAAAAAGGGGCAAAAAACAAGCATTTTTCTAGTTTCATGACAATAACTTGTGTGCAAGTCTATGGATCTCTCTGACATTGTATCACAAGGTTCCATATCACAAAAGGAATGCTGGGATTGAATTTGGGGGTAATTGCCTCCAAATTTTAGGAATTAGGGGCCAAAAAGGGGCAAAAAACAAGCATTTTTCTAGTTTCATGGCAATAACTTGTGTGTAAGTGTATGGATCTTTATGAAATTGTACTACAAGGTTCCATATCACAAAGGGAAAGCTGGAATTGAGTTTGGGGGTAATTGCCCAAAAAGTTTAGGAATAAGGGGCCAAAAATAAGCATTTTTCTAGTTTCCAGACAATAACTTGTGTTCAAGTGTATGGATCTCTCTGAAATTGTACTGCAAGGTACCATACCACAAAGGGAATGCTGGGATTGATTTTGAGGGTAATTGCCTCCAAATTTTAGGAATTAGGGGACAAAAAGGGGCAAAAAACAAGCATTTTTCTAGTTTCATGACACTAACTTGTGTGTATGTCTATGGATCTCTCTGACATTGTATCACATGGTTCCATATCACAAAGGGAATGCTGGGATTGATTTTGGGGGTAATTGCCTCCAAATTTTAGGAATTAGGGGCCAAAAAGGGGCAAAAAACAAGCATTTTTCTAGTTTCATGGCAATAACTTGTGTGTAAGTGTATGGATCTTTATGAAATTGTACTACAAGGTTCCATATCACAAAGGGAAAGCTGGGTTTGAGTTTGGGGGTAATTGCCCTAAACGTTTAGGAATTTGGAACCAAAAAGGGGAAAAAAAACAAGCATTTTTCTAGTTTCCAGACAATAACATGTGTTCAAGTGTATGGATCTCTCTGAAATTGTACTGCAAGGTACCATACCACAAAGGGAAGGCTGGGATTGAGTTTTGGGGTGATGAATCATAAGGGGGTTCAAAAAATTTGGGGGGGGATTCTTTTTCCTTTTTTTTCTTTAAAATTTTCCATTTTAAATTGGTTATTTCTGATTTATATATAAAAGCAAATAATAATGATATGGTTTGAATAGGTAAATTAAATTTTTTTAAGTATCTTAGACCACTTTCATTCTGTGTCAGAAACCTATGCTGTGTCAAATATTTAATTACAATCCAAATTCAGTGCTGAATCAAGCTTGAATGTTGTGTTCATACTTGCCCCAACTGTTCAGGGTTCGACCTCTGCGGTCGTATCAAGCTGCGCCCCAGCGGAGCATTTTATTTCATTCATAAATTACTTTATGCTTGGAAATATAATTTTGCTTGGAGTTGAAAGAGTTGACATGATGCAATGTACATTTACTCTACATAGTTCTATGGTACCAAATCAAAAGTTTATATAAAGAAAGAAGTCAAAGGTTTCCCATCATAGTTTAGTTACATACATTTTTTTTGTACCTGAGGTCGTTGAATATAGATCATTATATAAATAAGGAGATGTGTTATGATTGCCAATGAAAAAACTAAGGATTTTCTTATCCAAGGAATAGATTACCTTAGCCGTATTTGGCACAACTTTTTGGAATTTTGGGTCCTCAATGCTCTTCAACTTTGTACTTGTTTGGCTTTGTTACTATTTTGATCTGAACGTCACTGATGAGTCTTATGTAGATGAAACACACGTCTGGCGTATTAAATTATAATCCTGGTACCTTTGATAACTAATTTGACTATAAACATAGATAAAAAAGGTACAAACTGGACATAATGCACTAGTTCATAAACAAGTGAGAACAATCGCCTTCATATAGTGCTCAGAATATGACATTCATAAAACTTATTTAATATCATTAGAGAACTCTAAATCTTAAATACTGAAAGCCACCTCTGATAAGTACACTGTACTATGCAAGATAATGATATAACTGGACTTAAAATACACACAACCTGTAATTAACTGCCTTTACAGCGCTTTCGTGCTTTGATTGATTACATATGTTGTGTTTCTTTTAGTCGACAGGTGATGCAAAAAATGTTTTCTCTTGGTTTAAAAGCAAAATATGTAAAACTTTCTCCCCTTTCCACCACAAACTGCAATCTAATCCCTATGGTCACTGGTTGGTTAGCTTTATTTCAGACATCTTTCTACCTGTAATCATGAGTACACACAGTGCATTATGGTGAACATTCTTTAGATCCTATTCATACCCTTATCAAAGGAAATTATTTTGTGTATGTCTATCCTCATACTTGTCAAAGAGGCCATGTTATTCAGAATTACACAAGTTGCAACAGATGGTGCATGAATTCATCTGTTTCTACCTTCAAATATGGACAAAGAGAGATAACTCAATTCAAAATTTTAGCTTTGTGCGTGTCTTTGCTTAATACAAAATATTATTTTATTCAATGTTCACAGTTCACACAGAAAGCAGTCTTTTATGCCTGGGCTCTTATCAGCACTTTGACTAACTTTTGGTTTCATTATCTGCTTATCTTTTTCTAATAATTATATAGATAATATATAAGTTTGTATTCCATATTATATGTCTAGCATTTAGTATACATGGTATGTGGATTATTTTTCATATGGGTTTACATGTTTTGTTATTGACATTTATCCTCACCAAGTATTTGTTATTATAGCCTTTTATTGTGTAATTGTAATTGTTTTATGTATAAAGGAATTCTGGAAATTCATCATATTGCTATATATGTTCCAAATATATTTTTGATAAATGCTGGAAATATTGGAAAACAAAATATTATTTTTGATTTTTGTCTTGCAATGGTGAAGTAAAAAACGGAGACTTAGGCATGCTGTTTTCCACAGCAGTAGCGGCATTAACAATTGAATAAAGTTTGTGATTAGGTCAGTTTTAGGGGAACCATTAATGGTAGGTTGATGATATTTGATATGGAGCTTTATAAGCATTGGCACATTTCATTATATGGAGCTTATTTGACACAAAGTATCATGAGTATTGCTTTTTTAATTTGAACATTTGCATTTAACTATCAAAATTACATACAGGAGATACATATCTGTGTCAACAATTTATTTTTCTTGAATGTCAAATCATTTTATACAGATTGTAGTTGTGATCTTATCTTGAAGAATTTAATTGTACATTTAAAGGATGAAAAGAGGATAAATCTTGAAAAGAATTAATGTGATAAATATGAGGACGTGTGTAAACAAAATATTTTAGTTTTTCTGCCTTCAAAATGTAAACTGAACATGCTACTATTTCCAGATCTAGAATATATATCAAATGACAATTTATTTACTAGTAGATTTTGAAAATAGGAATTTTTATATGATAAAAAAGATATAAAAATGTGATATTATGCAGTAACTCCTATATATATATGTGGAAGAATATCATGATTTGGATAGCCAGAAGCTTTACACATTTTATCTCACAAAGTTATGAATGTTGAAAACATTTTCTTTATTTATTTTGTAAAATAAAAAGTCTGGTATATGCTTTTGTTTAAGAAGTAAAAAGAAAATATTTTCATTAAAATATTCTTCAGTTTAATTTTTACAAGGCAGTCTGCGAGGACCAAGCTCAAATTTCATATAAACAATCAGTTTCAATCTGTCCAAACAAGGATGTTTGAAATTTTAATGAGCCCAAGACTCAAGAATAGGGCAACTGTTTAATCATTGTTTTCGAAAGTAGCAATCTGAATTCAAAATTGAAAGAGAGTTCAGTGGAGGAATCAGTCATGCTTCAGTGATTCCCTATATAATCAACCAAAATTTTCCCACAAAACGGGGACATGGGCCCCCTGAGGGACCCCCCGGATTCGCCTATTGCGTTATTAATGGTAATCCAGATGTACTTGATTATAATTATCATGTTATGATGTTTTTCGAAAATACCAGTTGAAATACATTTTCAATATTTTTAGAAATCATGCACAGTGAACCTTGTGTAAATTGGTAACCAGTTTAAATTGAACTCCTGTGTAAACTGGAAACTGGTCTAAATTGAACTCCTGGGTAAATTGAAAACCTTCGTATTATGAACACATTATTATTTCACCTTTAATAGGTTTCTAGCAATTGTCTTAGGTGCTGCTTTACTTCAGAGATTTCATTTTATTTTAAACTAGTCAAAAGCTATGCTTTTAGGATTTACTTTAAATCAAAATTTTGATATTAATTACAAATTGATCTGTTGATGTTTAGTTACCATTTTGAGTTCATAATATATATACCAATTGTTACTTAATTATTTAATTTTGGAATAAAATAATTAATTAAAGTTAATGCATTCTTATGTTGCCATAATTCAAGTTGAGTTCTTATGTGTGAAATGGCCTAATGGAAGTGTTACAAAAAAATTGTGGATGCAAGACATAAATGTTGTTTCTGTGGCATCAACAATTGGTTACAGATTTTAATTAGGTCAGAACCACTTGTGATAAGTTAATGTTATTTGGAATGCAGTTTTATTTACATTGGCACATCTCATTTTGATGGAGATTATTTGGCCCTGCACCTTAGTCATGATTCATTGACTTTGAATGTTTTACATAGTTTACATGTTAAAGTAGTGTCATTTTGATTTCAACAGTTGCATTTCACTATCAAAACTAAAAACAAGCAAGACATATATCTGTGTCAACAGTTTATGATCATTTTCAAGGTGCCATAACATATGCTATTTCTTGAGTGCTAATGTATGCTCTCTAAGAATGAATCAAGTCCAGTTTCATACAGCACCAGAACACATATAAAGGATGAACCAATAATAGCTCCCATCAAATGCTGGTTGAGTTCAGGCATGTTTAGGTTTGATGATGTTTTAAGAAAAATATGTCATCTTAACAAAGAGGGTTAGTTATGTAGAATCTTGGCATTGAATAAACAAAAATCAATCACTTGTAAAATGTGTAGTAAAGCTGGGTATTTGATTACAGTCTATAAAAGACCTATAGTATTCCCAGATTAATGCATTTTTGTCTCACCTTGACGGAATCAAAAAGCGAAACTTAGGTATACTGTTTCTGACAGCAGCAGCTGTATCAACAATGTATTAGCTTGTGCTTTGGTCAGTTTAAGAGGAACCACTAGTTGTAGCTCAATGATGTTTGGTATGTAGATGCATTAGCATTGGCACTTCTCATTTCCATAGAGATTATTCAACCCCGCCCCCTCAGTCATGGGCTATTAACTTTGAAACTTTTGCTTACTTTTCATGTATAAGTTTGTGATAAGGTCAGATAAAGGGGAACCATAAGTGGTAGGTCAATGATATTTGGTATGCAGATTCATTAGCATCGTACATCTCATTTCCATGGAAAATTATCTGGCTCTGCCCCCTCAGTATTGGTCTATTGGCTTTGAATGTTTTGCATAGCTTAAATGTTAAGTTTGTGATTAGATCAGTTTATGAGGAACCACTACTGTTAATGATATTTGGTATGCAGTTGTATCAACATTTGCAAGTCTCTTTTCCATGATGATGATTATATGGCCCACCGCCTCAGCATGGTATATTTAATTTGAAACTTTTACATTGTTTACAAATTAAAGTTTGTGTTTAGGTTTTTGTACAGAGAACCACTTTTGATAAGTCAATGGTATTTGGTATACAGCATTGGCATTTCTCATTTCCATTGTGTTATTTGGTCCTGCACCGTAAGTCATGGTTCATTGACTTTGAATGTTTTGCATAGTTTACATGTTTAAATATTGCCATTTGGATTCAATATTTGCATTATACTATTAAATTACAAAAAGGCGAGACATATCTGTGTGTCAACAGTTTATTAAGTGTAGTGTTAATAGGTGATTGTCTTATTAACAATTACTATGTATTCTTTTATTGATTAATAAACCAATGCTTCATGACTGTAAAATGTATGTTTCACTGAGGTTCTTTTCAATCATCACTCTTTTCATATCTTCTTTAATTTACCTTAAAGACTTTTTGGTCATATAGCTTCTCAAATTATTCAGGTAGTTTAACATCTTTGGCTTCAAATTTCTGGGTTTAAGCTTTCCTGATGAAGGTAAATCCAGAAAAGTGATTTAGACGTACCAAATTTTATGAAATGTTATTGTGATTTTCTCAGATGGAAATAATCAGAAAAAACAGATGCATTTCCCTTTACATAGCCTCTCTTATGTTTTAAATGAACAATTACTTCATTATATACAGTTTCCTTGTCAGGAAGTTTCAGATATTGATTTCATTTAAAGGGAAGGTGCTAATTGAAATTTTCTTTGTAAAGTTCAGTTAGTAATATATAGTCAAGGGATGGTTTCCATATGGAATATCAATTATAGATGATGTAAACTTTATGCATTGTGGCTGCATCTACTTGAGCGTTATATAACTTTTTACATTCAATATTAACAAAAGCACACATGGGATAAACATTGAAGAGACAGTAACCCAACAATATTATAAAAGGTAAAAAGGGGTTAAAATATAATGATCAGCATCTATATGTCAGCATCTGTTCTTCAATATCTGTTTTTGGTGTTGATTTTTCGAAGTTTGATCGTCGTGAACATGCATGAAATATTTGCCACTGGATGATAATCAATCATTAATCAATTAAATATTTATTGCAGAATGCACATCTAGTGCAGCAGAACTGATACAGTCTAATGTTAGTTGCAATACCTGCTACAATTTGATTTAAACAGGCCTGTCTGTGATTTAATCACTTAATAATTAATGTAATTCTGATCATTAATTTATAACATTATCATAATTTTTTGGGGAATTTGATTTCATGGCATTGAGTGTTTCTGATCCTTATGAAAAAGCACGATACGTATCTCAATGCACTTGACATGTGTTTCTGTAATAACCATCATGTACGCTCCAGACCCTCTGCTCAAGACCTACGTGTCTCAATGCACTTGACACGTGTTTCTGTAATAACCATCAGGTATACGCTCCAGACCCTCTGCTCAAAACCAAAAGTGGATATCCTAAAATAAAGTATTGTTATCATGAGTGTGATGTGAAAGTTACTTAAAGACGTTTTTTTTCTAGGTCTTTGATTTGATTATAGGTGTGTTTACTTAATGCCTCAAAACCGAAAATTTTAACGGTCCCTTATTTAGTGTCTATCCAATCTTAAATCCGCAAATTAGGTTCTTGGATGTTTACTCAAATAATATCTTAAAGCATAATATCACATAACATTATGCTTGTCCACAGAAAGAAAAATAAAGCATATTTGCTTTCAATAAGTTTAATCTTGTATACCGCTTTGAACTACTTCAATACCTTGAAAAGAAGGTAACTAAATGCTAATACATCAATATAAAATAGAATTTTAATAACATGTATATATGAATTTTATTTTAAATCTTTTTTGAATGAATACTGACTGATATCTCTTTATCAAAACACTTTAAATCTAGATAGATAGATGAATAATTCATCAATTTTGTTGTTGGTGTTTTCAAAGCTTTTCACAAATGCATTTAATTATTTTGACGGTCAACAAATATACACATTTTCAAGCATATAAATACTCAAATTTGAACTGAAGTATTAAATTCTCTATCTAAAGCATGAATGTTTAATCTTTAGTACTTTCCATATAGAAGACTTTAAAACATTTAAATGTTACATAATAAATAAGTAAACAGTCACTGGTTTGAATGACAGACATAACAAAATAGAATTTCATTAGTATATATATATATTCACCAAAGTTTATTGATATAGGACAGAGACATACGTATTATATGTCTCTGTATAGAGAATACATTGAATTTTACCTATAGAAATTCACTAAAATTAATTGATATTGGCAAAAAACTTATTTGCACGTCAACTTGCTATTCAAAGATATAAATATATGTAGATAAAATTCATTACAAATGCTGCACTTGAATGTCATTGAAAATACGCTATTTATATTTTTGCAGCTGATAAATTAATTGTTAACAATTTACTATATTAGATTTAAAAAATTCGTATTTCGCTTTACCAAATTGTTTTGTACAATTTATTAATAAGAGTTCATGAATTGATTTATAAATATGAAGGAATTAAGACGACAATTCAGATTCTTGTCTGAACATCTATAGGATAAAGCTTATAGTTAAACTAATATATTCACTTATATCTACATACAGATAGAATAAATAATAGTGTATAATTACCTTGAAGTTTACTTACAATATTATTTTATTTATTTAGGTGGCACAAAAGATTGACCTTGTCAATATTACATTTTGAAGCCAGTATCCCAATATTTTTATTTATACCTAGACATTTAGGGCTATGCAGTCCCAAGTACACATTTTCACCAAAAGTATGGAATGCAAAAGCTGTGTTACTTCCAGCAAAATAATTTCAGTAGCTAATCACTTTATATTCAAAAGAAATTTTCAAACCTATGGTGGTCTCAAGTGCTCTGGAAAAGTAAGCGGATCCTGCTCCACCTGTGACAATCGTCGTGTTACTCCTAAGAATATTCTGATGAGTTATGTCAAGTGATTAGGCAGCAAGCAATAGCGGATTGGTAATTGACTCTTATCGGTGTTCCCACGGTCTAGATCACTCTGCTCAGCTAGCTCTTCATAAAATTGCATATCACGGCTTTGTGATGTCAAATACGTTAACCTACTCAACATGTGGCACCTGTAAGTACACACTCGGGGATAAGTCTAATTTGATGATGTCACAGGAAAAGAGGACGGGATTGTGATTACGACAATAAGACGATTAGAAATTATCCGTCAGCATCTGTGAAACAGAATGAGATATTCCTTAAAAGTTAACCATCTCGTTATGGCGTTTGTGAAATTTTCAAAGGGAAGACTTCAACGTCGACACTATTCGAACCCATGATTTAATAGCTTCCTTGTAAGCAGCAACCCTTTATAAAGAAAAGCATGATGGGAAACACAAGCTCTGAAATATCGTATCAACTGGGAGGTATATACTCCATATGCAGGCGTTGCTGGAATGTTTGCTACTTAGAAATGGAAGTAATTAAAAATTGGGAAGCTGAAATCATCTCTTTTGTCGTAAAGTATTTTTCTCATTCGATCCTCTTTGTCAGTTTCTAGATGTAAGTCAAAATATGAGGCAGATTCAACTTATCTGTTGTATCCTTTGTTTCAAGTTCAATGACATAGATAGATGCGTTTTACATAGTCACATCACTTTGAATTATTAAGCGAAAGGACATCATCTATTAAAATAGCAGAACGTGGACGTTAAAGGGTAATGGCTAGCTTCTTTTCATTCTTCCTTAAAAAAAACCCTCCTGTATGAAGTCGACCTCGTATAAACCACGGAACAAGTCGGCAAGAATAGGATCACAGTTGGTTCCCATAGAAAAACGCGTCATCTAATCGTAACAAATATGTTATCATTCAAGAAATTAAACATCTTGATAATGTCTCAGAGATTTTCTTTTAATAAGAGTGGGTTTTTTTTACAAAATATAATTTGTCCTTCCCTAAAACAAGATATTTTGCATCTACGTTGGCCATTTTTTTATGAAGCTAAGTAAGACCAATTCGTTTAATTTGTCTTTAAGTTTGGAATTAGGAATGCTTGTAAAAGGGAAGAAAAGTCCAATGTTTTATACTATTGTTAGGTAGGGAAAATAGACTTATATTGTATGCACTCTAACAGATCTTTATGTACCCACGTCCGATTCACAATGCCCCTGGCCTGGACCAAGCATGTAGACATCAAATGAGGCGAATTCCACATGTGCCTTCCTTAATCGAAACCTGCATGGTTGTCTTCTCAATATCAAAGCGAAATGTTACGCTGCACTTGTACGTCGCCTTGTTGAGTATGCATCAACAGACTGGAGCCCGTATAAAACTGCAAATATCAAAAAGTTGGAACAGTTCAAAGCCAGATATGTCTGCAATGACTTCAAATTTTAAAGCAGTATAATGCTCGGTAAGTTGAAATGGGACTCGTCGTATGGACGACGGGCAAGATGTTAACTTGTCATGATGTACAAAAAGCAACATCAACTTGTTGCTATTCCAGCTACAATTTATCTTCAAACATCCACTAGATCGACTCGGGGTCATGACACACGCTTTCTACAACCACATATTAGAATACATGTGTATTTACACGCATTCTTTCATACGGCAATTCGACTCTGGAACACATAATCAGGAACGATTGTAGAATTCAATCTCTGGAACAGTTCTAAGAGACATTACAGGAATCAAGACAACATTACGCTTGTGCCAGATATTATTAGTTTGTAACTTGCATTGTACAGTTTTTGAACATGTACACACCACAACTTCTGTATATAGTATGCTTCCTTTTCTGACATGAGCGCAAGTGAATACAATAGTATTAAATTTTGAAGCCTGCGTTGTAGTTGGAAGAATAAGAATAAGAAATTTATATGTTACACATGTCAGAATCTATGGTTAAATTCAGCATTGCTTTACCTCCTATTTATACAGCTTTAACCTTTAAGAATGGTGTACACGTGTCTTTTTATATACCATAATGGTGTCCGTTACTACGAGAGTAAAAAAGAAAAATGGTTTGTAGAATAATTCATTTGACCAACTTTTGTTAATTTTATCAAAAGTAATGACAGACTACTTCAATCTTTGGAGATGGCTGCACTTCGTAGTCTCTATATATAAACAGAAATGTCCTGTTGCATAATGAAGTTAGGATGTTATTGGTATGATTTTTTTAATGATACCCCACTCCAAAGAAGGGAGGGGGGTATACAGGTTTAAGTCTGTCCGTCCGTCCCATGATCTTTATTAAAAGATCTTATGGGAAAAACACAAGTTGAACTGTGAGCTATTTCTCACAAATCATACACCCGCTATAAGTATTGGGTTAACAGGAAGTTGATGGGCAACGAATTTGAAAACTCATCATACGGTATAGTATACTCACCTGAGAATTGATTCCAAATTCCAGAAAGCTTTGATTTGCAGTTTCTGAGAAAAATGCTAAGAAACATGATTTCCAGCATGGCCAAGTTTTTGTAAGGAATAAGTATTCAGTAAACAGGAATTTGTTGAGCAATGAATCTGAAAATGCATCACACGGTAAAGGTTGCTAACACGATGCGTTACATACAATTTCAGGAAGCTATGCTAATAGTTCCTAAGAAATTATGCGATGAAAATTTCATGATAGTAATCGATAAGCAGGAAGTTGATAAGTATTAAAACGCATCTCGTATCAAGCTTGCTACCAAATTCAGGAAGCTTTTATTTGCAGGTCCTAAAACAATTTTCCAAAAAAACATTTCATGGGACGAACGGACAGACTTAAACCTCTATACCCCCCTTCTTTGGGGTGGTGTATCATTAAAACACACCAACCTGATATCTGAGATGGTCACCCATTGGTCAGAGAAAAAAGCTTTGTCGAATACAAACTAAGGCAACTATAATTGTTAATCGACTATAAAAGGTAAGTACACTGACCTCCACTGACCCCATACTGTTTTACTAGAAGCAGAAGATAATGGGCATCTCTGGGCCAGTTTTAACCATGTATATCTTACTACAAGTTTTATTTATTTGGTATGATCAGACCAAAAGCTGTTAGTAAAAACTAAAAAGGGTAAGAAATTTGACCACACGAAATGGATTAAAGGTCCATTTGGAATAATAATGTCCGTAAGAAGTTTAATCTCCTATTTGTTCTCTTCCTTCGTTCATAAAATTATTCAATTGATGAAAGATTTGAGGTGTCATATCAAACGTTGCTGATTAAACATCTTTTAATGATCAATTCAATTGACAAAACAGGTAGGTCATAGGTAGGGTTACACAGAAACACGCAATGCCAATCAAAAATGTATTTAAACTCAAATGACCCGGACATTTCATGAACTAATATGTTATTCTTAACTATATATCCCTTACATAATAACAAAATCTGACCTTTTAATGTTTAATCTGTTTTTTAATCGAACTTTAAGTCACAACTGATCTGAACTGCTTCGTGGATAGTTATCGAAAATATTGGGCGAAGACAATGTGATCTATGGCAGAACTTAACCCGCTATGGTATGAGGAATTTCCCGCAATAATCCAGCTTTAGCTGCCAAAAGTGTGCAATACAACCCACGCGTTGTGTTATACATATCTTCTTCCGCAAATGGTACACGTGTACAAAATATACTTTTTGTGAGGATTAGTAAGAGTGTTCTGACCAAAAATTTCGATGTCCATATCGAAACTTATCGGAAAATTCTTTGGATGTTTAAAGAGATAAAACTTATACGAACAATATTATTATAGCAGCTTATACTCTTTATCTATTACGGATATTTTAAAATTTACAGACACCGCCTATAAACGTCATTTGAACTTTTAACAACGTGCAAATAACATGAAGATGGAATTTCACTTAATGTATCGCTATACATGGATACACAATTATTTCAGTATCTTAAGAATTAAATGACAAAGAAAAATCAATCATTCAACTTTACTTTATATATATGACAGAGAAACTATTCATCTCACCTGAACAACTACTATTTGGATCTTTAAAACGGAAAATATTTTAGACTCACGCATATACAAAAATTAAATGGCAAGAAAGATTATAATTATACATAACCACGATTTGCAGCTTTTAATATTAAATGTATAACTTGTTCATACAAGTTTGAGATATTATTTATTTATTTTAAACCAAATCAAATTAAAAAGTAAATGGACTGGACGTGTATTTGAATTTATAGTGTTCGTTGTGTATGTTCAAATATCAAGCAGGATATGAAATAAGGAATATTGTTTATGGGATCTATAAATTTTAAGTGAAAAATCACCTGTTATCTGCAGTTTATTATGCAACCGCTATAAAAGTGTATTGCCTACTTATATACCCGAGAAATACACAATTGTCAACAAATCGATCTTTAATATGTACCTGAAAATAACAGGTATACAGATCGATATTGGATCTTCTCAGTGTTAACTTTATGGCGAGTGATGGATTGTATGTAATGGCTGTAAGTGGGATTTATGGATATCATGCAACTAAAACTGGTCCGAAATGTTCCCTAGTGTGGATGGCCAGCTGTTTTGTCATCCCGCCGTCTGTGCAATGTCGAAATATAGGGACTTGGGATGACATCTCCGATGATCTTCATCGTCTTGAATATGGTGACAGTGAAAGTGATCATGTTATGCCACGGATGCTGACTCATGCAGATTTACACAGCGAATCGCAAAATAATGTCAATGAAATCTATCGGTTATCCCCTGAACCTTACCGAAGTGATCGGGATGGAAATTCTGATCAAGAAAAAGACAGAAGCTTCGAACATGAAGACCCGATTGATGACTATCTTGCAGAATATGCTCAAATTATTTCATCTAAGGACGAGGAAGAGGAGAACTATACAGAGGAATATATTAGACCATCAGAGACAAGTTTTCAGACACATGACGAGAAAAGGCAAAAGTTTGCTCGACGGAAAAGTTGTTCGGATGTAAGTAAAAAAGCAGGTTTGTCATTTGGTTTAAGTGTTCCGAAAGACCAAACTGCCGATGATTTTCATGTGCACACGTCTCAAACGTCTGCTACAAAATCATCTAAGCCAGAAAAGTTCGATTTGAAAAACATAACTGCAATGGCTCGAAGAATGTCTATTCCAATTTTAGACAAATCTGAAGACGTTGACCACGGAACAAAAGTTTACGGTGAAAAGTTGATCAAGAAAAGTAAAACGACAAAACAATTCCGAGAGGCCTTTTCAGAGGAAACGGATGATTATATTCCTCACAGAGCTCCCAAAACGTTATCAAAGTCCTTAACCACTACTGAAATAGAAAATGCGTGTGATGAATTAAAGAATGAAAAGCCTGGGAGTATGAAAAATATTGTCGCAGAGTTAAAACTTAGGGGCCAAAATTTCAATGAAAGTCATCGTAGCAATGAAAATCATAACGACCAAGACATTAATTCATATCAGAAAATGTCGAAATCTTTAACAATGACCGAAATAGAAAAAGCAAGCGACGACTATAAAATAGAATCCCCGGTTCAATTCAGGAGTGTAGTGAAAGAACTCCAGCAACGCACCGAAGAGGTAACGGAAGATGGATATCATCACGACGAATCTTTTGGAAGTACCGGTAATAGTCTTGATCAGTCTTTTACAGGGTCACATACCTCAGATAGCTCTCATACAAATAGTTTACGCAAAAATAGATCTGACGACAGTCGCAGAATGGAAAAAAATAATTACATGACGAATAGATCAAGTGATCCAGTCCGAGGATATTCTAACAGTTTACAAAGCAATAGGGCGTACAATACTTGTTCTACAGAAATGCGCAATAATCGCACAAACAGACATTTCGACTCATTGCGGGATAGTAATTTTTCCAAGACACTTCCTGCTAATTTTGACGGAAATATCAACGGTGCTAGCACTCCAAGGAGTTTTCACTATGAACACAATTCTAAAATAAACTCGACAAAGCAAAAAAAAGAAGAGCCTGCGTCAGATCTTATGAAGAAATTAAACAATCTAACGGCACAAACAAGAATGGCAACGAGACCTAGTCTTGGAAATATAGAAGGATACGAACCTTCATCGTCAACAATGATGCGATCACATTCTGTAATGAATGTCTCTTCGCCACTCTCACCGAGATATGACCGCAATCCTTTATCAAGTAGTTTAAGTTCGTCTGCTTCTTCTTCTTCTGATATACCTGCAATATCTTACCACAGTGTTGTCGATCCGTGTCACAGATGCTGGAAGACTGTTTATTCATTGGATAAAATTGGACCAATCAGAAAAGTACTGTATCATAAACAGTGCTTTCGATGTGTCACGTGTAATACGATGCTTTCACTGAATACTTACAAACACAATGTGAATGACAAGTCGGACGTGCAAATTTACTGCAAGAAACACGTTCCGACACTAGAATCACCTCACATCGACTTAGGGGCGAAAAATTTAAATGTGATGATGCATCATCCAAAACTGGATAGTGTGAATACAAATATCAGAGGGTCATTAGAAGATAAACGTAAAAGTAGGAATCTTCATCCTTTAAGTATAGGACGTGCCGTCAGCACTCCTAGACTAGATTTAATTTGTGGACCAAATGATAACTCCGAATCATATGGTGATTCTAGTATCGACAAAAATGGCAATGTTAGTTTGCGAGAATTGAAAATGGACGATACACCGAGGTCTGTTTGGTCGAGGTCGTCCTTCTCCGCTGCTAAATTGGATCTGACGGTACCAGCTTCCGGTAGGACAGGTTCGTCGCTATACCGAACAGTTGACACATGGAATTACCTATGAATATTATGGATATAACGCAATATTTAGTACATATAGTCAATGTGTTCAAATGAAGTTATAATGGATAATATTTATCTCATTTTAATCTTTAATCAGTTTTTATAGTTTACATTTCATCATCAGTTGTTTGTATCGTTTGGTCAAGACAGCAAAATATTTTCAAAAGTTAGGAGTGCCGGTTTTTGATACTAGGATTGACACACCAAAGAAAGCTTTGTCATTTACAAAATATGTTGGTAAATGCTTCACTCATAGTCGTTAATTTCAGTTTTATACTAGTACATGTATATGTTTTATTCATATAGACACGATATATCTACATTTACAGAGAAACAAAACATTTATAAAGTAGACTCGAAATGAGAAACATCATTTGTTAAATATGCAAAATGTTTCTCTATTTATGATATTTGAAATACCATGAAATGTATTTAAGGTTACGGTATACAAAAATATATTTTTCTGGATTTAATCTATGGCTAGTACACTTTTCCCCCTTTATTTTAACGGTTTAAAAGCCTTGCCTATTACTGTGCTAATGTGTTTAATTGATATATCTACATATTTGGGGGTTTTATGGATTAAATTGGCATAACACCAAACATTTAAATACAAACAAAACAAAAAATCACGCCTTAAATGATTCAAGATTCAAAGAATATTATGTTTGTTTAAATTTTGGAATGATCATAACTTATGTCTTTATAAAAGTGACTAACAAAATTTCGAACACATCATCGACATGACTTATTACATAACATTTTTTCTGTTAAGTTTTATGATGACTAATTTTTAATGTTTAAATTTTGCAGTCAACCCATTTATTTAATCGATAGCTTTAAGCGTACATAATTTGGTCCGTTATTTATTTAGACAAAATTGTACACGAGAATGTTATATTGCAATTAAAAGGTACTTATATTTTGTAATAAATATATATGTAGCAAGCATTTATTTTTTCCTGATTTATAAGCCAATAATTGTTCAACCAATTAGATACATGATATTAATAAGGGTTGAAGGATCTGTTATGCAAATGGCTGGAAGGAGGGTCAAGATGAGAATGGTGAGCAAATAAAAATTAAAATTAAAAAAAAAATGGGCAAAAGAATGAAGAAAAGAGAATAATGAATAAAAAAATACGAAAAACGGCCTAAAAGTTCAAGAATAGAGTTATCCAGACCCTTCGTAACCGACGACTTCATTTCCTATAAAATAAATCATAGGATTATCTGCTTACTCTTCCGGAGGATATGGGATCACCCAAGTTTTGGTTGGGGTTACGTTACGTGTTGCTCAGGTTTTAGCTTTCTGTTGTGTTTTGTGGACTGTTGTATGTACATTTGTCGTGTTTCGTTTGTTTTCTGGTTTTGTCAGTTTGTCTTCGACTTATGAGTTTAACTGTCCCTTTGATATCTTCCGCCTCCTTCAAAATTGGCCATTACAATCATGGATTACAAGTGTTATATCAAGCAGTTGTGCATTTTTAGAAATGCAGCGTTTCCTGTTAATTGACATCTTGTCCTTCCAGTTTGTTTTTAGTTAATCGTCTTAAATGTACAAGAAATGTTTGTTACTGAACCTCCAGCAAATAACAATCTATATTTGGTTAAAGTTCAGAAACGCCGTATGTTGAGTTTGTGAGTTAATAGAAATACGACGTGAATATAGAGCAACACACATGGACGATAAAACTTGTATTTTCTTGTTAAATAATACATAAAAAGGAAAACAGAAATCACCAAAAATACAAGACAGCATGACAGACCACATCAACTAACAACACCAGTTCCCCTGAAAAGAAATAGACGTATATAAAAAGAAGAAAAAAAAACAACAAATGGCATAGATTGTTTTACACTAGTCATTTTGGGGCCCTTTATATATAGCTTACTGTTCGGTGTGAGCCAAAGCTCCATGCTGAAGGCCGTACTTTGACCTATGATTGTTAACTTTTATACATTGTGACTTGGATGGAGAGTTGTCTCATTGGCACTCATACCACATCTTCTTACTTATATTTATAGATAACCTGACTTTGTACAGCCACAAACTGTAGTGGGATTAAAGCAGTATACTCCTGCTTAACTTTTCGGGTTAAATTTCAGCTTTGAATATAGATAAAACGAGATGTTGCTTATACATAGATATATAGGACATAATCTACAGACACAAAAACCTAGCTGAAGTCTAGAGGTTAACTTACAGTTTTAAATAATTATAGACAATTTTCTAAATTCGTGTCAAAAAGTGTCCGTGACGTCGATTTAAAAGACTTAAAGCTCAGGTTTAATGACATTTTTGTTAGGTTTATGTGGTTGGAAAACACCTTGAATAATTATTTAAATTTAATGAAACGTCCACTCATCTTTCTGTATATATGTTAGTTGAATGGGCATAGTATTTATTTTGACAGCAACATTTTAGTTTTTTTTTTTACATACACATGGGTGTGCTTTCCCCTTTTTCAGCGCCTTTTTTTTGTGAAATGCAAGGTCAGAGATATTGACCTAAATTTTTATTTAGTTGTCATGTTGTTAGGACGATTGCATTCAAAGTTGACCTGGGTTGAATTTGGTGATTCTTTTCATGTGCCTTTTTTTGTCATGTAGCTCCTAATGTTCCTATGTTATCTATAATAATGCATGGCTTTCAAATGATTTGGTGTAAGCATTCCTGGTGAGGCGCTTCGGACGCACGAACTTTATAAAGTGTTATTTCTATTTGCAGAAATAAATTTTAGTTCTGGTCGATAAAGTTTTTAAAAAGTAAGCATATTGGACAGACAGATTTTAAATAGAAAATTGTTTCTGTTTTTCTTTTTTTCAATGGGATCAAAATGTGACATTAAAATTCGGGTCTTGTGTCGGTCACCGGATTATAAGATGCATCGGATTTCAATTCGTGTTGGCTTCCGACTTACCATCACCAATAAATGTTTTTAAAAAAAATACGAATTGTAGACCAAATTTTTGTTGCACAGTTAAGTTATATGAAGTTACAGATACAATCTGATTAAAATTCAAATCTATCTTAACAACTCTTATATATAAGCTCATATAAGGATAACGAAATCAGAGATTTATATTTTAGTTAGATTGTTACAGATAGAGTTTGATTTTTATGTACTTTGTCACAAAAATGCACCATTTGACTAGAAAATTTTATAAATAAGATTGTCCGCACAGTTTCGTTATGGATAGAAATATTGTCTAAGTTTAGATACTATTTTCATTTTGGATAGCACAAATTAAGTTCGAATTTCGATCTGATTGCCTTTATTAATAAACGTCAACTTCACTTCTCTTTGCAATTATGCCAATCTTGGAATTAGTTCTATAAAGTTGCAAACGTCAAAACTTGTATAACCGATTGCGTTATCTGCCCGAGTGATGTTATAGATGTCCTCATTAATAGAACTTTCAAATATATGATACATGCATTAAAAAGAGAGTGAAGTTGACAATAAAAACACAAATTAAAGCGCAACAGACAACACGATGACAAAAATAAAAGAAAAGAGCAGAAAAGCAGCAGTCGAATTAGCGACACGAACCCAATAAAAAACTGGATGTCATAAAAGGATCAGCAGTTCTGGCTCCAATACTGACATCCGTCGTGTCATATATCTTCAGAGGAAAAAAAACTCTTCGAATGTTTGTTATTAAATTACAGTTTCATGTAGATTATGAAATTACCCAACATTAATCAAAAAAAAAAAAACATTCTATAGTTTCAATTTTATATAAAACATATCGAACCTAAAATATGTTCTCCAATTATCAAGCCAGGAACCTCCGGCGATAAAAAAAAAATGCGATATAATAAAGTCATCAATCTATCGAAGGCAAAACGCTGTTATCGCTGATCTTCATCTAGTATTGACAGTTTCTATAAGAGGTTCTATGAACTTTAAACCAGGAACTCGTCTTACGGCAAATTGTTTGTTTCATAAATGAAATTTCACATATAAATACATGTAAATTGTAACATTTTATTGCTCTGACAGATATTTCAACATATTCAAAATTAAAAAAAAAACCAAAACCAGTAAACATGCTTAATGAGACTTTCACCGCATATGTATTTACCACTAGCAAGACGACAGGCGCCACATCTAATTATCCACCGGGGGCACCGGTACCTTAGATAATTTTTAGACTCGTTTTTCGGTTTTTGCCATACAGTCGTTGGGTTTCCTTTAAATTATGAATTCCGAATGGTCCTTTTGAATCTTCTTCCTTATTTTAATGTTATAACATGAACGATACCAATTTTACTGCATCAGATTCGCATTTGAAAAAAAAACAATTGCCTCGAGCTATATATTCCTTATTTAATCCAATATATCTACATTGTCGGAAATATAAAATGTATGTTTACAAGCTTTAGAAACAGGACGAAAAGCGAGGCTCGCCGAGCTTTCCTATTGTTTCGTAGCGAGTACAAATAAATTTTATATTTCCGACAATCTACATATATTGTATATACAAGTCTAAATTGAAAACAACGTTCAAACCTATGAACATATATTGTATATATATATATACCTCACTAATATCTCTTTTCATTCATATTGGACTGACGAATTGATATACCTTATAGGACAGCTGAAAGATGTACCCATTGGAGTATTAGATATCGGACAACCTTTGTTTCTATGATAAAATGTTCAGCATTTACCTGTCTAACCTGTGAAACCATAGAAGATGAAACCCACTTTCTACTATACTGTCAAAATATCTAAAAGAAAAACGAATACATCTGTTTCGGTAATATTACTAAAGAGAATCCAATATTTTCCAAATCTTACTGAAGATAATAAAAAATGTGGTCCTGTTAAATCTTTCAAACTACATAAAGTGAAAAGAGCAGATTGATTGCTTTTCTATAATCAGAGACATTTACGATATGTGTATATGTTATAATTCAGTGTCACGGGTTACAGCTGAGGACACGGGTTTTGGCTTAATTATTTTTTATTTATATGTTTTTAATATTTTTCACAAGTATGTAATTAATGCTTATAATTATGACAATAATAATTATAGGTAAAGACGGATGGCCTCTCCTTTGAATGATATTTCAAAGAATCTTTTTTTCAATGGGATCAAAATGTGACATTAAAATTCGGGTCTTGTGTCGGTCACCGGATTATAAGATGCATCGGATTTCAATTCGTGTTGGCTTCCGACTTACCATCACCAATAAATGTTTTTAAAAAAAATACGAATTGTAGACCAAATTTTTGTTGCACAGTGAAGTTATATGAAGTTACAGACACAATCTGATTAAAATTCAAATCTATCTTAACAACTCTTATATATAAGCTCATATAAGGATAACGAAATCAGAGATTTATATTTTAGTTAGATTGTTACAGATAGAGTTTGATTTTTATGTACTTTGTCACAAAAATGCACCATTTGACTAGAAAATTTTATAAATAAGATTGTCCGCACAGTTTCGTTATGGATAGAAATATTGTCTAAGTTTAGATACTATTTTCATTTTGGATAGCACAAATTAAGTTCGAATTTATATATACCTCACTAATATCTCTTTTCATTCATATTGGACTGACGAATTGATATACCTTATAGGACAGCTGAAAGATGTACCCACTGGAGTATTAGATATCGGACAACCTTTGTTTCTATGATAAAATGTTCAGCATTTACCTGTCTAACCTGTGAAACCATAGAAGATGAAACCCACTTTCTACTATACTGTCAAAATATCTAAAAAAAAAACGAATACATCTGTTTCGGTAATATTACTAAAGAGAATCCAATATTTTCCAAATCTTACTGAAGATAATAAAAAATGTGGTCCTGTTAAATCTTTCAAACTACATAAAGTGAAAAGAGCAGATTGATTGCTTTTCTATAATCAGAGACATTTACGATATGTGTATATGTTATAATTCAGTGTCACGGGTTACAGCTGAGGACACGGGTTTTGGCTTAATTATTTTTTATTTATATGTTTTTAATATTTTTCACAAGTATGTAATTAATGCTTATAATTATGACAATAATAATTATAGGTAAAGACGGATGGCCTCTCCTTTGAATGATATTTCAAAGAATCTTTTTTTCAATGGGATCAAAATGTGACATTAAAATTCGGGTCTTGTGTCGGTCACCGGATTATAAGATGCATCGGATTTCAATTCGTGTTGGCTTCCGACTTACCATCACCAATAAATGTTTTTAAAAAAAATACGAATTGTAGACCAAATTTTTGTTGCACAGTGAAGTTATATGAAGTTACAGACACAATCTGATTAAAATTCAAATCTATCTTAACAACTCTTATATATAAGCTCATATAAGGATAACGAAATCAGAGATTTATATTTTAGTTAGATTGTTACAGATAGAGTTTGATTTTTATGTACTTTGTCACAAAAATGCACCATTTGACTAGAAAATTTTATAAATAAGATTGTCCGCACAGTTTCGTTATGGATAGAAATATTGTCTAAGTTTAGATACTATTTTCATTTTGGATAGCACAAATTAAGTTCGAATTTATATATACCTCACTAATATCTCTTTTCATTCATATTGGACTGACGAATTGATATACCTTATAGGACAGCTGAAAGATGTACCCACTGGAGTATTAGATATCGGACAACCTTTGTTTCTATGATAAAATGTTCAGCATTTACCTGTCTAACCTGTGAAACCATAGAAGATGAAACCCACTTTCTACTATACTGTCAAAATATCTAAAAAAAAAACGAATACATCTGTTTCGGTAATATTACTAAAGAGAATCCAATATTTTCCAAATCTTACTGAAGATAATAAAAAATGTGGTCCTGTTAAATCTTTCAAACTACATAAAGTGAAAAGAGCAGATTGATTGCTTTTCTATAATCAGAGACATTTACGATATGTGTATATGTTATAATTCAGTGTCACGGGTTACAGCTGAGGACACGGGTTTTGGCTTAATTATTTTTTATTTATATGTTTTTAATATTTTTCACAAGTATGTAATTAATGCTTATAATTATGACAATAATAATTATAGGTAAAGACGGATGGCCTCTCCTTTGAATGATATTTCAAAGAATCTTTTTTTCAATGGGATCAAAATGTGACATTAAAATTCGGGTCTTGTGTCGGTCACCGGATTATAAGATGCATCGGATTTCAATTCGTGTTGGCTTCCGACTTACCATCACCAATAAATGTTTTTAAAAAAAATACGAATTGTAGACCAAATTTTTGTTGCACAGTGAAGTTATATGAAGTTACAGACACAATCTGATTAAAATTCAAATCTATCTTAACAACTCTTATATATAAGCTCATATAAGGATAACGAAATCAGAGATTTATATTTTAGTTAGATTGTTACAGATAGAGTTTGATTTTTATGTACTTTGTCACAAAAATGCACCATTTGACTAGAAAATTTTATAAATAAGATTGTCCGCACAGTTTCGTTATGGATAGAAATATTGTCTAAGTTTAGATACTATTTTCATTTTGGATAGCACAAATTAAGTTCGAATTTATATATACCTCACTAATATCTCTTTTCATTCATATTGGACTGACGAATTGATATACCTTATAGGACAGCTGAAAGATGTACCCACTGGAGTATTAGATATCGGACAACCTTTGTTTCTATGATAAAATGTTCAGCATTTACCTGTCTAACCTGTGAAACCATAGAAGATGAAACCCACTTTCTACTATACTGTCAAAATATCTAAAAAAAAAACGAATACATCTGTTTCGGTAATATTACTAAAGAGAATCCAATATTTTCCAAATCTTACTGAAGATAATAAAAAATGTGGTCCTGTTAAATCTTTCAAACTACATAAAGTGAAAAGAGCAGATTGATTGCTTTTCTATAATCAGAGACATTTACGATATGTGTATATGTTATAATTCAGTGTCACGGGTTACAGCTGAGGACACGGGTTTTGGCTTAATTATTTTTTATTTATATGTTTTTAATATTTTTCACAAGTATGTAATTAATGCTTATAATTATGACAATAATAATTATAGGTAAAGACGGATGGCCTCTCCTTTGAATGATATTTCAAAGAATGAACATATTGCTGTAGGTTCATATTAGACGAGTGACATTAACCATACAATTGTATTTCTAATGCACCCACCTAACATATGGCTAAATCATATACCATTCGAAAGCATATCATCTGTACTACCTTTTTTGTCCTGTCGTCAAATATTCGTACGGTGCAATTTTCGTCAAATCACGATAAAAAGTCAAGGTGGCACACTTTCTAATTTTACAGTATGTCAGCATTTTTGCATACTCTGTCTTCTGAATAATAATATTTTGCATGTAAATATGAAAATCTGTTAGAACAGATGTTAACAAAAAAAATCACTTATCAAACGCGCTTTAAAATATTAATGACGGATTTTTATTAAATAGGGCTGTTTTCCAGAAATTCCAGTAAAAATGATAAAATTGCATTGAAACAAAAAAAATTGTCTGTTATTCAGTTATGATTCACCATATAACCAAAAAACGTATTCTATTTAGTGCTTGTGAAGTTTTTGACATCATCAAATTACTGCAATTACCCTTCATGCTAACTAAACAGCCAATTATAGCAACTCGTGCAGTTGCCCAAAATACCACCATCTGCAAAAAGATAGCTTTTTTGCTGTTCTATATTAACAAAATTTGTATGTTGTCAATATGAGATTAAAAAACTAAAATCTAAAAGACAACAACCCGACCAAAAAGCAGAAAACAGCCCAAGGCTACCAACGGGTCTTCAACACAACGAAACAATCATGCTCCAGGAGGCAGGCTTAAGTTGACATCTAAACAAAAATGTGTACTAGTTTAGTGAAAACGGACGCACACATAACTCCGAAACATATAAGTGAACTAAAGTAAAAAAAAACACAAAAGCTCCTCACTTAAGACTGGCGCAAAATTGTGGAGAGGTTAATAGATATAGGAAGATATGGTATGAGTGCCAATGAGACAACTCTCCATCCATGTCACAATTTATAAAGGTAAACCATTATAGGTCAAGGTACGGTCTTCAACACGGAGCTTAGGCTCACACCGAACAGCAAGCTATAAAGGGCCCCCAAAGTTACTAGTGTAAAACCATTCAAACGGGAAAACAAACGGTCTAATCTATATAGAAAACGAAAAACGAGAAACACTTATTAACCACATGCATAAACAAACGACAACCACTGAACATCAGATTTCTGATTTAGAACAGGTGCAAGCAATTGCTGCTGGATTAAACGTTTTAATGGTACCAAACCTTCTCCCTTTTCTGAAACAGTAGTATAACATCACAACATAGAAAGACACACTATAAAATGTCAATTGGAATGACTTAACTCAATCAAAAAACGAAGTGACACAAATAAACACACAATGAACGAACAAATTCAAACATGTTTGTGAGATCGCAACCCTCTCCTATACCTCTCGCAAATGCAGAATAAACAAACACACAGCAATAAGCACAGTAAAACTCAGTTAAAAAGAAGTCCGAGTCCAATGTCAGAATAGGGAACTGACGAAACTAAGCAAAAATGACGGTGCAACATAAATTAACAAAGGACTACAGCAGTTACTGACATGCCAGCTTCAGACCTCATATATCTTCATCATATACAGTATTTTGTGGCGATCAGTTTTTATTGGAGGAGGGACCCGGAGTGTCAAGAGAGATCAACCGACCTTCAGCAGAAAACTGACAATCCCCGTCAATTATACAGTTATCATATTTGTTAGTATGAATGACGAAATTACTGTGTAGGTGTCACACAAAAATTCAACCAATCAGAACCAATGGCCTTTTGTAAAAGTAGGCAACCTCTAAATAAACAAAACAGTGTTGATGTAGATGTTTTAAATAACTACAGCTACATGCTACAAATAAATTTGAGTTTCCCTCGGAGTACGGTATTTTTGTCAATTTTCTTTCAAGTAGATCATCTGTCGTGCATAATTTAAACATGGACATATATAAGAATGAGACAGTCTAAAACCATAGTCATAATTTTTCATTTTGGTTTCTAATGATGCAAAGATCTCATAACAATAAGATATTATTTGACGTGAAAAAAAAACACAAAGTGGTATGCATTAGTGTAAATTGCATGGGTTAGAACAATCTGATTTAAATTCAGATCTGTTACAACTCGCATGCTAGTTTATCATATGAGGATAACGAAATCAGAGATCTATATTTTAGTAAGATTTTTTAAGATTTTGAAATAGCTTACAAGCAGAGATGTAATGGTACATTTGAATTGCTAACTATTTAACTCTATTTGTTTATCCTGAAAAAAATCCCTTCATGTACAATCTCCATATGTGCACTTAAAGACAAACGGACGTAGGGACACAAGGTTTATATCTTACATCGATATCTGAGCTTGCAGGTTTTCTTTGCCTTGCCTTAAAGAAAATAACAATGAGGCAGTGTCAAACCATGATAGTTGAAGAAAAAACACTATGAACAAAGCGAAAAAGTCGGGTAAACAAACTATAGTCCTTAAAACACTACACAGAAATGTGCCAACACTACCTAAAACAGGTGGTAAATGCAGTTGCTCAGTAAGGATATTCAATCTTCTAGAACACTAATTTGCAGTCATATTTAATAAAACAACTAATAAAATATGTAATAATGAGCTTACATTAAAAAAAAGCAGCCGGATTTGTGAATAAAAAAGCCCATTGTGCGAACAATATTAATTCGAATATTGAATGAGAATAAAACTTCGTCTTTCGACATCGAAAACTCATTTTTACTATATATACCTTGTTTATTCATCAAAGCACTTTCAATACCCCTATTCCAAACCGGTTAATCATTTTCTTTCGATATTTACTATATTATCTAGCCAAAAAAAAAAGCAAAATGATCAATATTTGTAGATGATGTTTTTAAAGGGCAACTGCAAAAGTTGCATTAAAAGGTCGCATCTTAACCTATATTACATTAATTACAGTTTACAATGATGCAAAAAATCCCTCGGCTTATAAACCATTAATTTATTATCTTTTTGACATATAGATACTGATACCTCAAGAAACATTTAGCGTTTAGTGCAATAATATCATTTTTGGAATTTTTTTTAAGAATTGCAATTTTATGTTAATATTGCGCTATTAACATTTATGTTTGCATTTGATTTGGAATTATGGTATTTTGTTTTATAAGGTTCAGACAAAGTTCATACAGGTACCAGAAAAGGGCATTTTGTTTAACTGTAGCAAAATTTTGGAATATTCATTTTTGACCTTTAACCTTGATTTAACGAAAATTGCACCGTACGAATTATTGACCGGGCAAAACAGAAAGTACAGAAAACAAGCTTTCGAATGATATATAATATAGCCGTATGTTAGGTGGGTGCATTAAAGTCGTTAACTAAGCGTCTTTTTGAAAAATGTCACTCGCTTATATGTAGTATCGATGTGATAATTAATGTACTTAACTATTTTCAATTGGAATCTTATGCCCAGAGGAAAGAGGTATTAAAATAAACAATCGTTTATGCCTTTATGCGTACGATAATAGCATTGTTTGGTCTTAATTTGATATCTCTTGGTGTATTTAAGGCTTGACAAAATTTATAAGCTAATGTACAATCAGCGCTGCTTGGAGCAGCAACACTATGCGAATTAACACTACACCATAAAGCTACGTGTAGCAAGTTGTAAGTATCTTATTAAGATTTTCTTTTTATCTATCTGAAAGCAGGAGTTGTTGGACTGACGAATTGGTATACCTTATAGGACAACTGAAAACGATTTCTTATTGGAGTAAAAGATACCAGTTTTGCCTCGGATGAAACGTGTGTTTCTATGATAAAATGGTTAACATTTACCTCGAAATCAAGGAAAGTGTCCTTTGTTATAAATTTGGCCGTTTTCTCAATTCAAGTTTTCTCATTTTTCATGTCGGGACCTATTATAGCCGACTATACAGTATGGGGTTTTCCCATTGTTGAAGGCCGTACGTTTGCCTATAATTGTTTACATCCACTTCATTTGAACTTTGGCGGATAGTTGTTTCATTGGCAATCAGACCACATCTCCTTATTTCTATATTTACCTACGAAACCATAAATGATGAAACACACTTTATTATATACTGTCAAAATAACTAAAAAATAGGAATAAATCTGTTTTATAAATATTACTAAAGAAAATCCTTTTGCTTTAATATATTAATCAGAGACATATACGATATTTCTCTGCTATAATTTCGGTGTCATGATTTTCAGACACGGGTCTTGTATTGGTTATTTTTGTATTCATATATTTTTGATGTTTGTCATAAATATGTATTTAATTTTGGGCATGATTCAGTCAGATGTGGAAACATTTAGGCCTCCATCTGATGTAGGCAATACCATGGAAGTATATATTGTCAATATAATACTTCCATGGTAATAAACTTATCTTAACCAATCAATAATCATAGTTGGGGGATCACCAGTAAAGTCTTAGTCAAGTGGAAGACGGCTCTTATCTTAATGCTTTGATTGAATTTAGAACCAGTGTACGAAGTGAATTTCCGTAGTGTAAAGGTGTCAGACCACCAATTAAAAATCCCTATCTATTCAACCAAATTTTGCAAATTTCACAGCTTTCTAAATATTTTACCATATAAAGCTTAACTTCATAGAAACCAGGTATATCCTGAATTGCACATGTATCATCTTTCTACATGCCAATTTTCAACCTATGTTTAAAGTCTTGTAAGGATATACTATATATACTGCTAAAAATAACCCCTGGTTAAATTCTGGAAATCTTAAATAGAGTTGGTGAATTGGTGGTCTGACACCTAAACAACATTCCGAAAAAAAGAGAACATTTTAGAAAATTGCTTTTGTTTCTTTTAACTACAAATAGAAAATACAGAAGTTATCCTTGCACCACTACCAAACGCAATAATTGAGATGACGAGAAGATGTCATGTCGATTTTCTAAAAAGAAAAAAAAGTTTGGCATATTCGATCCGATTAATAACGAATATTATCCATCATGATTCAAAAACATCAGTTAACAAAATTGGGTCTCGTTCATCTTTTTTAAGAAGGTTTATTCTACCTTATACATGTATCATAAATTTTGCATACAGGTAGAAATTAATGTCCTGTCAAGGATTTTTCGGCAGTCTATGGCGACTTTTAGTCTATTTGTGGTTGAATATTTTAATTTATCACTCGCTTGATTAAAGAATGGGCGAAGTTTGATTGATTGATTGATTGATTGGTGTTTAACGCGACTTTTAGCACTATTTTGCTATTTCGTGGCGGTCAGTTTGTTTTGTTGGAGGAAGCCGGAGAGAACCACCGACCTTCGGTAGGAAAACTGACAATCCTAGTCAATTACGAATGGAGTCAAACGAACTTCCACGTGCGGGATTCGAACTCACAACATCAGTGTTGACAGGAATTATAGTGATATAGTAATTCGACTACTTAGACCACTCGGCCACCGAGGCCCAATGAGAAGAGGTGAAGGTTATTAAACTATGCATTCAGGTGAACAGTATCTACTTGAACTTGCATTGTTTGAACATGCTCTTGATACTGTTTTTCCAGAATGCAATCGAATGAAGTACAAAGAAATAATATCAGACAACTTTTTCGTATTTGATGTAATTATATTCCTATTAATATTTAATTTTGATTAATCTATTGTAGATGTTCATAGGATTTTTCCAAATTTTCTCTGTTCTCATGAAATATATGGTTAGCCACAAGCGGTTGGGACCAGCCGATTTCAGAATTGAGAGTGTCTGCGAAAAAACCTAGCAATAAAAAAGAAATCTTAGAAGTGATAGATTTGGAGAATCACGACTGGGATCTTCAAGGCCAAGAAACCAATTTGAGACCATGTCTAGCGAGAGAAAAAAATTATTCGCCACCTGGCAACAGGCTTGCCTGCGGAATATATTATGACAATCATTTATATCGACCATTTTAATGTATATATATTATATTTAATTACAACTAAATTTTGTAGTTTTTGTTTCAGTTATTGAAACCGTCCAGCTTATTAATAGAAAGTACTTAATACCAGTGCTAAACATTACTAACATTCGGGACATAATGAGTATCAGTACAACATCATTTGCTGGTAGAGGTTAACCTTATATCAATTATACTAAACTCAAATCAAAAGAAATATAAAAGAAATTCCTTAGAATATTCCAAGTTATTGTTTTCTTTTCTTGCAGGCTAAGAATGAAAAAAAAATGACTATCATGATTCTCTTGGTTACTAACTTCTTTCGCGTTTTTGTCCTTTTATTTAAGGCTGAAAGGTTGACTTTAATCAAGTTAATGAAATTACCACTACAAGATTCAATTGGTTGGTCACTTTTGTCATTGATCTTGCTCCTTTCTATCACTACACGATCCAATTGGTTACTTTTGTCATTGATCTCGCTCCTTTCGAACACTATACAAGATCCAATTGGTTGGTCACTTTTATCATTGATCTTGCTCCTTCCGAAGATTTTGTTAACCAATTACCAAAGGACATTGCAGTCATTTTTATTAGTTCAAAGAGTTTCTGAATTCTACACTAAGCCAGGTTATGAGATGTGTTTTAGGAGTTAATCAGTCTAAAAGAAGAATACAGATGGCTTACTGGAATGTAAACCATTCTAAGTGGCCTTAAAGAATACGATAAATTGCAACACAGAAATAAGCGTGCAGGTCTTCCATTCGTAGGTCGTATTGTGAGTTTTCTCTTTGGTCCAGTTTCGAGCAAAGATTTACGCGCTATAAATAACAATATACGAGTTTGGTAGAAAAAAACGAATTTCGCATGTCTTAAGTGAAAGTCTCACAATCATTTCATAAGACTTTTCGAAAGTTTAACATTGATAAAACCCGCCACATTTTTTACCCTGCAAGAGCTTGTAATTGAGTTGTTGTCGATGGTTGTTGTCTTTCATATTTTATTTTCGTTAATTGTTTTGTACATACATCCGGCCATTGTTTTTTTCTCTTTTAAACTGTTTTACGCATTTTGTTATGCCACGGTCCTTTATAGCTTACTATACAGTATATGGCTTTGCTCATTATTGAAGACTGTACGTTGACCTAATGTTGCTCATATTTTCTGTAGTGAATTGTTGTCTCATTGGCATTTGTACATCTCCTTATATTTCTAAAGTTACCAAAAAGATTTAAAAATAGATAACATACAGGTTTTGGTATATTGAATTCACCAATTTAACCATTTATAACCTATTGAGGAAGACTTTGGACCACCCGATTGGGCTCATGTACTAGTATTATAATTTATTTTGTATTCGCCTAAAGGTCTAAGAATATGTGTTTAGCCAAACGTGGCCTTGGAAGAGGGTTCAAATAGTCACAAGATACCTAGGTGGCAATAAAGTGGCGTCAAAAAAAGTTGAGGGCGATGAAACCGCATCAAAAGATAGTAAAACAGCATATGCGTCTACTGATATACATGAGTTTCCCGGCATGCAAATCAAAACTCAGTCAAAACGGCACAATTGGCATGCAGTAGCGGATCGAAGGGGAGGGGGGGAGGGGGGGTAAGAGGGCGATTCCCCCTTTGATCGTCCCCCGAAAACAAATTCATGTTTTTCACGGTATATGTAAATTTTCAGCACAAAATTGCCCAAACAATCTATATATTCAATTTTCGGGAATTACGCCACCGTTGTCAAAAATCCTGAATCCGCCCCTAATCGGGAAAAGGACAAAATCAGTAAATTTACAGATCAGACAACTGCTCTGGTGTTTAAAAATCTAAAGATTACAATAGGTCAAAGCCACGTTCCCATCCTATTTTCCTCGATTATGACAACCTCATATACGACTAAGTTATTCAGTCAAATTCAACTTTCAGTGATCAACGCCACAGTTGCCACTAGTGGAGCAGGATCTACCTTTGGTCATGGTGTTGTCAGTTTTTCTTTAAGTAATGACTTTTAATTGTGCCGTGATTGAGACGGGAAAATCTATTATCGATACTTCAACGCGAAAAGACGCCAAATCATAAACGACTTATAATTACCGAGAGCGGATTTTTTTTTAAACATTGATTTAACAAAAACTAGACATAAATTGTGATGTATGTGGAAAACACATCGAAATCTTAAAAGTCCGTATGGCTTCTACAAGCGCAAAAATAATACTAGAAAGAAATTGTATTTAAGAAGTGTTAATACAATCTACCATGGTTATTGAAAAATTCTAACGAAATTGAATTCTCTACTGAATTTTCAATATGGAGTATCGGAAAAAGGGTCTTTCAACATCAACTTAGCAAGAAATGTCTCGTTTAGCTAGTTGGGTCATTTTCCTAAAAGTCATATTTATCCTGACATTCATTAACCTTTTTCTTTGTGGTAATGAGTGATACCAAAAAGTATTAGTTGGATTGTTCATCATAAGTAAACTTCCATGTTGTAGCTCTACTGTTATTGAATCAATTTTTCGCTTTGCATGTTTGCCCCTGGAGTCTGCATGTCTAAAAACAAAGTCACGTGGCTGACCGAGTGAAAGGGAGGCTATAGGATGTCCTGGTACCAAGTCATCTTCATCGTCCCTGTGTTCTCCCATATGATCATGACCATCTTTGTATCTGAGATATAATAATATGAATGTGTTTCAGAAATCTACATAATGTAAAATGATACACAGTGATTGTAAAATTTCAGTTGATAAAATATGTACATAATATGAAAACTAAACTTTGAACTCCCTCAAGAGTAGTTGACTATAGACGACTTAAGTTGTTTCTGTCAAATGGTCTTTTTTCCAGATCGTTTTGATGTCCCTAAACATTTATTTCACGGTATTTGATTATTTCAGAAACATATCATGCGACTAAAATAAGTATCATTTATTTATTTTAATCTTTTTAACTCTTGTGTATATCAAATTTATATCATTAAGAAAACCCAAAAGCTCGCTTGTTTTTGTTCCTGTTTTTATGCCCCGCTTACGATTGTTACTTTATGTTTTCCGGTGTGTATAATTTCATTATCGACTATGTAGCGTCCTCTAATGATAGGGCAGGGCGAAACAGTATGCAGTTCGCTTTGAAACTTGGTCAACTAAAAAACCAATTTTAGGAATATGTACCTGTTGATGAGAACAAAGTTGAATTCATGTTTTGTTACTTCACTTATTTTATCTCGGATTTCTTTCAGAAATGGTATCCATGGTCGTGCAGGAACAATTGTGCTGGAAAACTTGTATGATAAACCAGCATCTCCATATGCAACCTTAAATCATATAGGAAACAAATTAACAAATAAATAAATGGTTTCAAAAATCAACATGTACGCTTGTCAATGTACTATATTTGTTCCGCCTAACAAACGTTCCACTGGAAGCTTTGTTATAAACAATGTCATAACATCTGTTCCTGTTGGAACAAATATTCTATACCATTCAATCCGTTAGGAAAATATACTGTAATATTTATTCCAGTGGAAATAATATTCCAGAATATTTTTTTTTCCATTTGGAACTTCTTATACTATAAAGGATCTTCTTTTTCCTGGCAATCTTTAATAACGCATTTGTGAAAGATTATTTATCCGAATGAACCGAAGAAAAAGAAGATACTAACAGGGCAACAAATAACACAAGTCCAATAAAACAACCAACAGCATGGTCCAGAAGAAAAAAACGACAAAAATTCAAACTGCAGTCCACAAAACATGACAGAAATCCAAAGATTGAGCAACAGGAACCCCACAAAAAAACGCATTTGAACTTAGGAGCATCAAAGCAACAAGAGCGGGATATCTGGATTTTGTCTTTCTATTAAAAAATTACACACATCTTCTATATATATATACTGAGTTTCAATAGAAACGCAACCCTACAATCCTTTTCAAACTGTAGGAGCTTCTTTGCAAGTTGACCAATCGTTATATGATTTTAAAGACGTCTCAGGATATGCACACACAACTTTTCCAGCAATTTTCAGAGTTTTTCGAGTTTTATATTTTAACGTTATTCCTCATTCATGTCATTTTTATCCAAAAAATTGAAACTTACACTTTTAATGGCAAATTTCAACCATAATGAACCCCCTAAGCACAGATTATCAAAATATAATGCAGATTAATAATTTTTCGTTTGCCGCGATGATTTGAATGGAAATTTGTGAATTTGATTTTCACTCTAACGGGTATGATGGGACTAATCGGAAATTTCTGAACTGAAAAAAGTCTACACGAGACCAGTTACATGTAACCAAATGTTTAAGGAATGCATTGAAGAGACATTTTAGTATTGTTATTTTAAAAGGCAGTCAAAATCATGGATATTATAAAATCACTAATCAGTTCAGTGATTACACAAAACTCCTGAAATTTTAGGGATTTTACAAATTTACTGTAACGTATATATTTGTTTGGCCTAAGGTCTTATTTAAAAAAAACATCACCAACAAGGTAAATAACTGATACTTCAGTGAATTAATAGACAGTGGCAACTTGTCAGATATCTTAATATAATTTTAAAATGCGGAAAGGAGTTAGTCCTGGCCATGGTTTATGATTGTGTATTCCATAAGTTGTATTCCAATAAATGGTCGACAGTGTCTATAGCGACAACGACACGGCTAATCCTATGCGATAATTAAATTTATTATATACTCGTAGTAAATACAGATAAATTGTATGTGTAATACAGTCATTGGCAAGCGTGCTGTATCAGCCACCCGTGATGATATCGATATCAGCACGGTTGCAAAGGCTTTAACACACCTTTAATCTGTATGACGTCACGTCATCGATTGCAGTCACTGTTGCAAAGGCTTTATCAAACCCCTAACTTGTATGACGTCATGTCAAACCTCTAACTGTATGACGTCATTTCAAATTCCCTTATATGTATGACGTCATGTCACATAAAAACATCTACGTGAGGTACATAGAGAATATCATATGGCTTTTTCAATATCACACCTGTATCAACCCGAGACACCAATATAATCCCAAGAGCTCTGCTCTACGTATAGATTCTACCACTGCATCGAGTGTGATACGATATTTATCCACTCGAGACAGTTAAATTTTCAAATTTAAAACGCGAGGCTCGCCGAGCGTTTTAAATATTTAAAGTTTAACTGTCGAGAGTGGATAAATATCGTATTACACGAGATTTGGTGGTGGAATGTGTTTCTCTAATGATCTTCAAACAATACGCAGGCAAATTTATTCCTTCTTTTCGAATGATCTGCAAAAAGATGTGTTCTTTCTATGTGACGTCATCAGGCATGGTCGCCTATTTTCATGCCGACACAATAGGAAATTCAGAGAAAAGCAAGAAAATTCGACGTCATAATCGGATTTTAACCAATGAAAAACTGAGATCAAACGAACCACACGTTGATTAAATTTTTTTTATACAATGGGTGCAGAAAGGGATAAATTGACGAAGAATTAGAGAAACTTTATTATATACATATACCTCACGTAGATGTTTTTTATTTGACATGACGTCATACAGGTAAGGTTTGAATTGACGTCATACAGATTATAGGTTTGGCATGACGTCATACAGATTAGGGGTTTGATAAAGCCTTTGCAACAGTGACTGCAATCGATGACGTGACGTTATACAGATTAAAGGTGTAATAAAGCCTTTGCAACCGTGCTGATATCGATATCATCACGGGTGGCTGATACAGCACGCTTGTCAATGATTGTATTACACATACAATTTATCTGTATTTACTACTAAGTATATAATAAATGTATATAATAAAGTGTATATGATATGGCTTTTTCAATATCACACACCGTATCAACCCTCAACCAATATAATCCCTCGAGCAGAGCTCTTGGGATTATATTGGTGTCTCGGGTTGATACGGATGTGATATTGAAAAAGCCATATGATATTCTCTATGAACATCCTTCTGAATATTAAAGATAGTTTTTGAAAAAAAAACCAAAGAAACTAAATGGGCAACTTTTGTAAATATTGAAAAAAATTGTCGAGTTCTTATAATGTTCAATAAGAAAATAACGGGGTATTAAATAAATAAGAGCTGTGAATTTTTATCAATAGAAACAATAGTTTTATGAGATGGCTTCAATATCTGTTTTAGCACTGTGTGCTTGTATTATATGTCTCTGGTGGAAGTAATAACATTTAATAGCCTATGTAACTGAATTGACAAACTAGTAACTCATAGAATTATCTCCCATCTGACATACCTGTTTTCGTGGAATATCATGCCATTTACCAAACACTTTCACCTTTGCTAACTGGCCTGTATTGTATTCCAAAAGTTCAGAACATTTGATCAACAGCTCATCTGCCTCTTTCTTGTTATACAACACAGTATAATCACAATCCAAATTCTCACCCGAAAGCTTTCGCCACTTCAAATTGTTTAATTTAGCGAGTTTGTATATTTCTTCGCTGTCTTTTTCACTATCGTCCCTCTTACGTTTTTTCCGCTGAACGAAAGCATCCATAAAGATAAAGTAACGAATTTATGAGCAATATTCAAACGATAAAAACACCTTGCATAATCATCACAAAAGGCGGAAAACCGAAAGTAGACACACGGTTGTTTCCCTTGAAATGTTTTTTTGGCGCAAAAATTTGATCGAAGTAAAGGTCTCGAAGATTAAGATCTGTCCATTTTTCGGAACGATTTGAATATTTCATAGGGGTTTTGACTACCAGACTTAGGAGCGATTAGGTTGTTCTCAATATTTTAGTTACATTTATGTCTTATTTTATTTACCAATGCATAATTGTCGATGCATCCGATCTATGGAAGGGAAAATCCGCCATAACTATACCAGAGATATATATATATATATATATATATATATAGTGTCTAAAAATAGCAACAATCAACATTCAATCTATCTAGGCGTGGATCAGTTTGTAAATAAACTGATGCAGTTACTACATTAAATTATATAAGTGCCTAAGAATGTAACTTTAACACACTAATGAGTGTCATAAAATTAGTTGTTATATTTTATATTATTCACGCAATATTTCGCTAAACAAATTAGCTTCATCAGGCGTGTGCATATCTCAAGGTGAAATCGGATGCATGACAAAAAAATATTTTTGTAGCTTGAACTACACAAAATTTGAGTAAAAGTTTAACAAAATTTATTGATGTTCTATAAAAAAGATATGTTTGTAAATTCTCAGAAAAATATTTTTGCCGCTTATTGTTAGCTTGAACTACACAAAATTTGAGTAAAAGTTTAACAAAATTTATTGATGTTCTATAAAAAATATATGTTTGTAAATTGTCTAGAAAATTTTGTTTGCCGCTTATTGTACATAGCAATTTAAATCAAAACAAATAGTTGTTTTAGTTAAATTAAATGAAGTTTAGGATTTTGTAGTTCAAGCTAACAATAAGCGGCAAAAATATTTTTATAGACAATTTACAAACATATAATTTTTATAGAACATCAATAAATTTTGTTAAACTTTTCATAGGTTTGAACGTTGTTTTCAATTTAGACTTTTATATTTTTTCGTTTGGGCTTGTATTATATTTGCCTTGGGGTTTATATGATCCGTTCATCCTATTTTGACTCTTTCAAAATTCAAGAGTCTATCCTAAATTGAGGTAAATTATAATGGGGGGGGGGGGGGGGGGGGGGGTTATGGTTTTATCATAAAAAAATATTCTGATCCCCAGTTTGATGAAAAAAAAAATTGTGGTCAAGCAGATGACAAAACAAATTATTCTGAATCCAGATTTACCCCATACTTTATAGTGTTAAATTTTGAAAATGATAATTTGATTGATAGCGTCGAAAAACTAAAAAAAAAGTTTCTGACTCAGAAAAACAAACATATCCCCCACCCATTTTGAGGTTAAATCGTTGCTCCCTAACATGAATTTCCACTGTGACATTTTTTGATTTGTGAAATGTAATTTCTAAATGTTTAAATGCAATTTCTAACAGTCAATGACAAGTTCCGTTTCTCAATAAAACTACAAGTTACTAATCAACATATTACAAATCAAGAATGAAATCAAGTTGAAAACACCGGTTCTCGCCCGATCACCGAATTTAAGCAACGTCGAGCTCGGTTAGTACTTGGATGGGTGACCGCCTGGGAATAATGGATGTTGTAGACAATTCTTTTTATTTTACAAAGTTAGTCAAACTAAGTATTTTCCCCTTTCTACTGTTCTGTAAAGAATGTCATAGAGACGGCTTCTTAAACTGAGGCTATGTGTTGGATTTGGCCCGTCAGGACTGGTAAGTGATTTTTATTGTTTCCTTTCAGAACTTCTCTACTGGTTAGACCACTTTTGATTAGCTCAGTTAGTACCTGGATGGGTGACCGCCTGGGAATACCCGGTGTTGTAGACATTTCTTTTTTTTTTACTTATAATTTTTCACATTAGAAAAGTGAAGGAGTTTAAAGATTTTATTACTTGTGATTTTTATTGTTTCCTTTCAAAACTGCTCTACCGGTAAGGCCACTTTTGACACGTCTCTGTATTTCTTTCAAAGCTTCGGTTTATATCATGAAATAAGACTGCCCCTTTTTTACTGGACGAAATAATATTTCCCGCTTAAGTTCTGTCTGCATGATTTGCTCGTGAATTTCGTTTGACACAAAATTTCGGCGGATCCACACCCCGCTGTGCGATTTGTTTAGTGGACTTTTTTAAATTGAAATATACATTTTTGCTTCTTTTTTTAAACCTAAAGATTTTCTTATTGTATGTAAATTCTGTTGAGAAAATGAATGCTGAATATACGGCTTTCGTCGGCTCCTAACTTTATATATTAAAAATTTCAACAGTTCTGAGTCTACGAGCATATCACGTTAAGCGTTGTTTTCAATTAAGACTTGTTTGTATTATTTCGTTTGGGCTTGTATTATATTTGCCTTCGGGTTTATATGATCCGTTCATCCTATTTTGACTCCTCAAAATTCAAGAGTCTATCCTAAATTGAGGTAAATTATATGGCCTTCCAATACCGTTTTGATTCCTAACATCACTGAAGAGACATTAATTGTCGAAATCCGGATATGGTGTACAAACTTTTGCACCTCATGTTTGCGGTATACCATCTTTTCCGCAAGTTTATTGTTTTCTGTTTGGTAATAAATTAGTTATAAGATCTATTTTGTTGCATCTTGTGATCCGTTTATTTGGCAATCGCCAATGGCAGTCAGCAGGGTTTGAGAACATCAGTTGTTCGACTTGCAAGTCAAATGCGTTTTGTTAAAATATACCTTTTCACTCATTTGGTCTTTTGGAAAATGTTGTTTGTGCTGTATTTAGACCCCTCTACCAAGAAATTTGTTTTGCATGCACACGTATAAAAATTGCGTTTTTTATCCAACGCAATCATAGGTTTGAACGTTGTTTTCAATTTAGACTTGTTTATATTTTTTCGTTTGGGCTTGTATTATATTTACCTTCGGATTTATATGATCCGTTCATCCTAGTTTTACTCTTTCAAACTTCAAGAGTCTATCCTAAATTGAGGTAAATTATATGGCTTTCCAAATACCGTTTCGATTCCTAACATCACTGAAGAGACATTAATTGTCGAAATCCGGATATGGTGTACAAATTTTTGCACCTCATGTTTGCGGTATACCATCTTTTCCGCAAGTTTATTGTTTTCTGTTTGGTAATAAATTAGTTATAAGATCTATTTTGTTGCATCTTGTGATCCGTTTATTTGATAAATCGCCAATGGCAGTCAGCAAGGTTTAAGAACATCAGTTGTTCGATTTGCTAGTCAAATGCGTTTTGTTAAAATATACTTTTTCACTCATTTGGTCTTTTGGAAAATGTTGGTTGTGCTGTATTTAGACCCCTCTACCAAGAAATTTGTTTTGCATGCACACGTATAAAAATTGCGTTTTTTATCCAACGCAATCATAGGTTTGAACGTTGTTTTCAATTTAGACTTGTTTGTATTTTTTCGTTTGGGCTTGTATTATATTTGCCTTCGGGTTTATATGATCCGTTCATCCTATTTTGACTCTTTCAAAATTCAAGAGTCTATCCTAAATTGAGGTAAATTATATGGCCTTCCAAATACCGTTTCGATTCCTAACATCACTGAAGAGACATTCATGAATTATCGAAATCCGGATATGGTGTACAAATTTTTGCACCTCATCTTTGCGGTATATTATCTTTTCCGCAAGTTTATTGTTTTCTTTTTGGTAATAAATTAATAATAAGATATATTTTGTAACATCTTGTGATCCGTTTATTTGGCAATCGCCAATGGCAGTCAGCAGGGTTTAAGAACATCAGTTGTTCGACTTGCTAGTCAAATGCGTTTTGTTAAAATATACTTTTTCACTTATTTGGTCTTTTGGAAAATGTTGATGCCACTGCTGGTGGACGTTTCGTCCCCGAGGGTATCACCAGCCCATTAGTCAGCACTTCGGTGTTGACATGAATATCAATTATACAGTCATTTTTATAAAATTCCTGTTACAAAATTTTTAATTTTTCTAAAAAAAAAACTGGATTTTCTTATCCCAGGAATAGATTACCTTAGCCGTATTTGGCACAACTTTTTGGAATTTCGGGTCCTCAATGCTCTTAACTTTGTACTTGTTTGGCTTTATAACTATTTTGATCTGAGTGTCACTAATGAGTCTTGTGTAGACGAAACGCGCGTCTGGCGTAATAAATTATAATCCTGGTACCTTTGATAACTATTTACACCACTGGGTCGATGCCACTGCTGGTGGACGTTTCGTCCCCGAAGGTATCACCAGCCCAGTAGTCAGCACTTCGGTGTTGACATGAATATCAATTATATGGTCATTTTTATAAATTTCCTGTTACAAAACTTTGAATTTTTCTAAAAAAAAACTATGGATTTTCTTATCCCAGGAATAGATTACCTTAGCCATATTTGGCACAACTTTTTGGAATTTGGGGTCCTCAATGCTCTTAACTTTGCACTTGTTTGGCTTTATAATTTTTTTTATCTGAGCGTCACTAATGAGTCTTGTGTAGACGAAACGCGCGTCTGGCGTAATAAATTATAATCCTGGTACCTTTGATAACTATTTACACCACTGGGTCGATGCCACTGCTGGTGGACGTTTCGTCCCCGAAGGTATCACCAGCCCAGTAGTCAGCACTTCGGTGTTGACATGAATATCAATTATATGGTCATTTTTATAAATTTCCTGTTACAAAACTTTGAATTTTTCTAAAAAAAAACTATGGATTTTCTTATCCCAGGAATAGATTACCTTAGCCATATTTGGCACAACTTTTTGGAATTTGGGGTCCTCAATGCTCTTAACTTTGCACTTGTTTGGCTTTATAATTTTTTTTATCTGAGCGTCACTAATGAGTCTTGTGTAGACGAAACGCGCGTCTGGCGTAATAAATTATAATCCTGGTACCTCTGATAACTATTAACACCACTGGGTCGATGCCACTGCTGGTGGACGTACCGTCCCCGAGGGTATCACCAGCCCAGTAGTCAGCACTTCGGTGTTGACATGAATATCAATTATATGGTCATTTTTATAAATTTCCTGTTACAAAACTTTGAATTTTTCTAAAAAAAAAATGGATTTTCTTATCCCAGGAATAGATTACCTTAGCCATATTTGGCACAACTTTTTGGAATTTTGGGTCCTCAATGCTCTTAACTTTGTACTTGTTTGGCTTAATAACTATTTTTATCTGAGCGTCACTGATGTGCCTTGTGTAGACGAAACGCGCGTCTGGCGTAATAAATTATAATCCTGGTACCTATTGTTGATAACTATTGTTTGTCCTGTATTTCGACCCCTCTACCAAGAAATTTGTTTTGCATGCACACGTATAAAAAATACGTTTTTTATCCAACGCAATCATAGGTTTGAACGTTGTTTTCAATTAACGACTTGTTTATATATTTTTTCGTTTGGGCTTGTATTATATTTGCCTTCGGGTTTATATGATCCGGTCATCCTATTTTGACTCTTTCAAAATTCAAGAGTCTATCCTAAATTGAGGTAAATTATATGGCCTTCCAAATACCGTTTCGATTCCTAACATCACTGAAGAGACATTAATTGTCGAAATCCGGATATGGTGTACAAATTTTTGCACCTCATCTTTGCGGTATACCATCTTATCCGCAAGTTTATTGTTTTCTGTTTGGTAATAAATTAATAATAAGATATATTTTGTTACATCTTGCGATCCGTTTATTTGGCAATCGCCAATGGCAGTCAGCAGGGTTTAAGAACATCAGTTGTTCGACTATCAAGAAATTTGTTTTGCATGCACACGTATAATAAACTGTTATCACAGAGATATGTCTCGCCTTTTTGTAATTTTGATAATGCAAATGTTGAAATTAAAATAGCAATGCTTTAACATGTAAGTTATGCAAATATTCAAAGTCAATGAATGTGCTGGAATTAGCATACCTATGTCTCGCTTTTCAACCTCGTTATGGCGAGACAAACATTCTATTGCTTGGCTTTGTGTCCAATACAATTTAATTTTGTTTGTTATATATTTTTAAAATGTACTAAAGTAATTTATTCAATGTATAATATCAGAATAAATCTCTGTTTGATATTTTGTGTCAATGGCATAATGTTGTAAATGATATCTGCATTAAAAAAAGTCTGGCAAGTTTTACATGTACAATGTAAATCAGTTTATTAAACACTATAATGAAGAAATATATCTGTGATAAGAACCTGCACTTACTGAGATGACTTAAAGTTGATATAGGTAATAAGATGTGTCATTGTCCATATTGAAATCCTTGTGAAATTTGAACACTCCAATAGAATACTGTTAGATAGATGGTTCCATAGAAATGCTATCCTTGTTGAGATGAAGTATTGTCAATTATGGTGCAATGCAAGAACGTTAATGTCTTTGAGAATTTGGTTACACTCCAAAATAGACTGTTGAGGAGATATCACATGAATGCTGACCTTTCAAGCAAGTTATAACTGATAGTGTTACACCACCGAATTATAAACCTTGCAAGCTGATGAGATATGTATAATCAGTGGATTCTCAGGGCAATATGAAGACTACATCACAAATGATCCAAAGTTAAGAGCAGATCAATTTCCTCCAGAAAGTTGATATTGTAAGACAAGTATAACTGATAGTGTTTCAACACCGAGATATAAACTTGAAAATGTTGCAGAATATTTAAAATAAGTTTTGCATGGAACAATAAGTAGATAATCTCTGTACATGTAATCCATAGCTGTGATATAAAATAAACAAACATCTTGTTTTCTATAATACACTTTTGTAATGTCATAATATCTAAAATCCTATTGCTTGGCTTTGTGTCCAATAAAATTGAGTTGTGTTTGTTTAACAATTTTTAAAAGTAATAAGGCGCTTGTTTGGATGTATCCAATCAGAAAAAACACTGTTTTGACATTTTCAGTATCTTTATATCTTTAGTGCTATCCAACATGTCCAAAGAGGTTTGTGATAACTGAAATATGATTCTAGTATACCAAAGTTTATAGAATTCATATTTGTAAATATCAAATATATTGTGGTTCTACCATTTGTAGTATAGTCATTCACCAGTTGTTTGAATCCACATGATATCATATACTTAAGTAATGTTTTACCTCGACTACCATTCTTTGAAATCTCCAAAAAATACTGATGGAATGTCCTGATTTAAATTATGAGTCAAATGTTTCATTGCATTTACTATTTGAGCAATAGATTCTTGTGGTCGAGCATAAACACAAAAACATTGAAGGAAAGGAAAATCTAACTTTGTGATTTCAATGATACTGAAATTTTGTTTGATTTTGTTTGGATGAAAAGCATCTTTAATACATATTACTATCCCATATGATGTCCTTTCTATACTAAAGTCATTTCGATATAACTGAAATCCAGGAATTGTGTAATCACTGTCTTTGTCCTTTTTGCATAATTGAGATTCAACAAACATATTCACATCTGAAGCAATAAAATTGTCATCTGCTTTGACATCATATATATGTAAATATAGTGACTGTGAATTATGAAAGCATATTTTAAATTTTGAATCCTCAATGGCGTACAAAGGTGTATAACTCATTTCTAAGTCTTTTCATCTCTTGAGATACACTTATTTTTTTCAGCATTCATATCACCAATAATATATATATCCTCTGCTTTCTGTGCTCTGCTTAAGGCAACATAGTGCATATGACTTTCTCTCCTTGTAGGAAATTCAATGACAACTTGCTGTAAAGTATCTCCTTGAGATCGATGAATCGTTTTTGCTGCAGCAAGTCTAATTGGAAATTGTTTCCTTGCTACATTACAACTTTTGTAACGTTCAACTGGAAATTCACGTAAAACTTTTCTGACAGGTGTTAACAATGCATTTTTGGCATTGTTTTTAATATATTGCGATCGTAGACCCTTTCCAACTATTTCGTCTTCGAATTGAATCCAAATTTTATCTACATTGTTTTTCAAATATTCAATTTTCTTAACAATGCCTGCACCATTAACAAGTCCATCATTCAAATCCAGGTTTACTGTGATTTCTACCCTCATTTCGACAGCAATACAACATACTTTACTTAGGCTCATTTCTAAGTCCTTTGTATTGTGTTTAATTTCTTCTTCTATGTTTTGTGCTATATCCCCAATGACAATGTCTATAGCCTTTATGGTTGCTTTGTCACCTTTCGCCTGTTGAAAAAGATTGTTGTTATACAAATCTACTTTTAGTAAAGTAAAGTAAATGTGTAGCATTTGTAGGGTAAGATGGATTCTTAACGTCAATTGTCCTTGTTTTGAAAAAATCTACATCAGCTTTTGTGTGATTTCCCTCTCTGATTCTGTTCAGAAGTTCAGCAAATGCTCTATCATTTTTCTGCCTCATAATGTCAGTCAATTCAAAGAGTGCAAACTATTTTTCCCAAAGGTTTTCAGATAAAATTTCAGTTGATTTTCCACATGGCTTTTTAAATATCCATGAGTCCATCACTGGTTTTAATTGAAAAAGGTCTCCTATGGCAATAATGCTCACACCTCCAAATGGCTTTGAAATTACAGTAATCTCTTGTAATCTTTGGTTTGTAAAAACAAACCATTCTAGTTTCACACATTGAAATTTCATCTATGATAACTAACTTAAGATGTTCCATTTTGCATCTCATTGTATTCAAGTACTCACACTTCAATGGGCGATATTGGAAACCTTGATTTGCAGGAAAGTGGAATGCTGTATGGATTGTACTTCCATTTAATAAATATGCAGCTTTTCCTGTGGGTGCAGTCAAGAGTACAGTAGTTTTTTTTAGGATTGTTCCCTTCATTAGTGTTTAAATACCGAATTAGTGCTTGGTGTACACATTTCGTCAATCTAGTTTTCCCAACTCCTGCACCTCCACTGAGAAACAGCATTAATTGATCATTAGATGTTTTGACTTTCTTAAGAACATGATAGAAGAATTCCATTTGTTTTTTTGTTCAATGATTGTGCCATTTTCCTAAAATCTTCATCAGATACTCTATTTTTGATGACCTCTTCAGAGACATCTGTACCTACAGAATTTAAATCTTGTCCTATATCATATTCTGTAAACACAATTTCTCCAATTTGAATTAAATCCTGTTCTTCTATAGCATTTTGGTCGTGTAATTCAATATGCTGTGTGTTTGGAGCAACTTCATCATAGCTTCTTCATCTAATTCATTTTCTATTTGTTCTTCTGCTGCCTCTATTTCCTTTATGTGATGTTCAAACTGTTGCTTTATATCATAAATCTGATCTTTGCTTGCTTTGTGTTTTTCTTCATAGTTGTCATATGGTTTCATGAGATTTTCTTCTTTTCTCCAGGGCATAAACAAAAGAAGCTGTTCACGATAATAGTTCTCAGGATCTTTTTCTTTTGAATACCTAACATAACGTATTATTTTTTTCTTCTTTCTACGTCTCATGTGAACACCATTTCTGTATTTTAAGGTTTGAGGATGGTCTTCATTTTCATGTTCATCACTACTGTAAGCACAATCATCTGCATTATCTTCATCATCAGTTTCAATCAATTCTTTTTTATCGTCCTGTACTGTTTCCTTTTTGGATTCATTCTTCATATCATACCATGTACCAAAGTCAGCTAGACACATGTTTTCAACGTATTTAGGTCTTGAAGAATAGCGTTTGAAGATGTTTCCACATCGTATGTCTGTACTATTTTCTGGTAATTTTTCTAACTCTTCTATTGGTTTTACAATGAATGGTCTTTCATCTGGAGGTGAAGTGTTAATAAAGAGATGACCACAACTTGAGTTTTTCAATCGCATTTGTAAGCATATATAAACAGCTTCTTGAGCTGAAATTTCCTGATGCTTAAGGAACTTGTTCCCAATTACTGCAACTTGTTTCTTGTTGTCACTATTTCCCTTTTTTGCTTCCTTACTTGTTTGCCGAAGAAGTTCACTCATTACTCTCTGTCCTTTACTAACATAGTTCACTATGTACATTAAGCAAGCATAGGCATTTTTTATGAACTGTATGTCCATATTTGCCTTCCAAGCTGTTATATCCATTTACACGTATACAACTGGGATCTCTTTTCAAAAATATTTTTGTCTCCTTTAAAGACGAACGTACGGCTAAAATATAGTTTTCATTTGATAATTTCATATTACTTAAAAAAAATCCTCAAAAAAATAAGTTTAAAGTTGTTTTATTAGATAGTTCATCTTCAATACGTTTGACATTTTTTTTTGTGCAATTACTTTTCCTTGGCATTCATTTTTGATGGTAAAGGATTCAAAACTCTTGTGTTAGTCATTGGTGGTAAAGGAAAGTTAAATCTGCATGTCTTTTTAGATTTTTTCCTGCAAGTGTGTGTGTGGCGATGACACTGTACTCGGACAAAATCAATTGCATTTTTGTCAGTTGGTAACTGTCTATCTGTAGTTATGTATTTTGATATGAATTTCTCAATTTCACTATTTTCATTTTCATGAAGTAACGGTGCATCATTCAGCCAAAGAACAGAATAAACATGTGGGGAACCCCTCTGTTTAAATTCTATTCTGTAGAAAAATTCTTTGATCGATCCGAGTGGTTGAATTGCAGATGATAAAAATGCATGAAAAAACGTCTGCACTTTGTAATCAAAATATCTTGATGTTGTCACTCGGTCTGATCGAATTAATCTGCACTTTGTTTGCCATGTCATGTTATCTATATCAGTGTCAGATATTTGTTTTCCATCTATAATCTGGGCTAAGGACTTCAAGAGTGGTTTCCAGTTAGTCCTATAATATAAGACTTCGGAGTTTCATATCATTTACATTCAACGTTTTTTATCGGATATTTTTTTTTTACTATCAATGTTGAAACCCGAAGTCTTATCGATAGATGCTATTTTCTCGTAGCATTTTCCCAACGAATTTTTGTGGGAACTTTGAACAGCAATTTGACAATGTTTTCAACAGTTTTAAGTTTACTTATATCATTATTCTTATAAATAAACATCTCAAATAAAAAATAAAATGTCTTACCTTATTCAATGACGGAGGTATATCCTATTTTCAAACACTGTTGTAACTGTCCTCTCCCCCCTCATTTTAAATTGTCAAGCGGATCACGTACGAGACGTTCCGCATGTCTTTCCGAACGAATAATCAGATGTATATATTTCAGAATTCTCCTTGGAAAACGAATTTTGTTTTGAGTTTTGGATGATAACAAATGGTGAAATGATCGTGAATAAGTGACTGCAAGCCAATCACCAAATATTTATATACACTTACGAGGCGACCATAGCGTATTCATAAAAAGGGCAAAGAATGATTATAGAAAGGAATATTTTTTCCTGATAATAACAAGAATCGGTTGAAAATGAAGTAGAATGGTGTCTAAAAATAAAGGACAATAGGGAAATAATTGTTTACATGAATTTCAGAAATTATTTAGCTGTTGGTTTTCTCATTGTTTCATGTCGGGGCTTTTTAAGCCGAATATACGATATGTTTGTTTTCATGGTTGAAGGCCGTACGATTGTCTTTTGCTTACATCAACTTCATGCTGTCTCATTGACAATCATATCACAGCTCCTTTTATTTTTTAAGGTGTGAACATTAGTTGTAAAATATTTCCCTTGAGGCGATGCACATTTTTATAAAAAATAAAATAAATGGGGAATATGTCCATGGGACACAGATGATGCCCCCGCTTTCATATAATGTCAGTGTATAGGGACATAACTCAAGAACGGTAAAGGTGACGATACCGAAATTCGTACTTGATCCGAGTTTTGTGGTAATAAGCCTTGTGTATAAGTTTCATAACATTTGATAACAAATGTCGGGACGTACGAACATACGTATGTACAGACGGACAAGATAAACTTGATGCCTTCACTACGACGGGAGCATAAAAAATCGAAAATTGACTGCAAGCCAATCACCAAATATTTCTATACACTTACGAGGCGACCGTAGCGTATTCATAAAAAGGGCGAAGGATGATTATAGAAAAGAATATCGAAAATTGAGAACGGTAAATTAATGGGGAATTTATCGAAGAGACAAAAATTTGACCAAAAAAGCAGAAAACAGCACAAGGCCAACAATGGGTCTACAACACAGCAAAATCCCGCACCCGGAGTCGGGCTTTAGCCGGCGCCTTAACAAAGAATGTATAGTTCAGTGAAAATGGGCATCACACTCCGAAAAAATATCCCCTGTTTCCTTTTTTTTTCTTCTTCTTATTTTATATATATGTTTTAAAACTTTACGTACAATTTCCTATAGATCTAAGCTTATTTTCATGTTGTCTATCTGTTTCATTTACGATCCAATAATATCAGTATTTTAAGCCCACCCTCTCTTATTTTCTACTGACATCGCCTGAAAAATATTGGCATTGTTGAATCGTAAAGATAATTACAACAACACGTTTAAAATTGGGAAAAGAAGTTTAAATATTAAATGTGTGGTTTGCTTCAATGAAATAGTAAATCAACAACAAAAATATTTAAAGAGAAAAGCATACAATTTGACCTTACACAAGAATACTGCAAGCTTCAGAACATCCAAAATCAAAATAAAGTTCCAGTAACAAACAAACAACCAATCGAAACCCAATTGTCTTATCTATATAAAGCGACCGTTAGGGGGGAAATACTTTAAGTAATCAACATTTTTTAAATATAAAAAAGAAGATGTGGTATAATTGCCAATGAGACAACTATTCACAAGAGACCAAATGACACAGTAATAAACAACTATAGGTCACCGTATGACCTTCAACAATGAACAAAGCCCATATCATATATATATATATATATATATATATATATATATATATCGTCAGCTATAAAAGGCCCCGAAATGGCAAATTTAAAACAGTTCAAACGAGAAAACTAACGCCCTAATTAATGTTACAAAAAATAAATGAAAGAAAAACAAATATGTAACATAGCAACAAACGACAACCACTGTATTACAGGCTCCTGACTTGGGACAGGCACATACATATAGAATGTGGATGGGTAAAACATGTTAGCGGAATCCCAACTCTCCTATAACCTGGGACAGTGGTGTAACAGTACAACTTAAGAACGAACTATGAATATCAGTGGAAAAAGGCTTAGCTCATCAGATGGATACAAATAGAAATACATCTAACAAAAACACAAATTGGATCGGTGGCCGGGTACTTGTAAATTTCCACAACAAAAGGACTCTAAGAACAGATCTGAGAGTAATCTCAGTTTCTGACAGCTATGTAAAAGCAAATAACAACTAATAAAAAAAATCATGCATCTAAGACTAAATTATCAATCAGTACACATCCAACATCCAATGGATCTAGTGTAAAGAGGTCATAAACAGTCAGAGATAACATGACCTTGTGCAATGCCATGATACAGGTATCGACAGATTGTAGATCCATGAATGTGCATATGTTTATGACAATATTGTTTAGTATAATAAAACCGATTTTTCCATTTTCTATATCTAAGTTACTAGTAAATACTCTAGGAGTTGTTAAGTTCAACAAAAAATAATTGTGAGAGTGGACCGTGACAAGCTGACAAATTCCTTTCCACATACGAGTTATTACAACAGTGGTGAGCTAGCCAATAGTCATTCACCAGGTGTTCTCTGGTCTAAGTTGTTAAGCATCATCATTAATTAATTTAAAGTTGTAAAAGCGGGCGAGACGATGCAAGTTTCTCAATATACAAGTTCATACAACTTGGATGAGCGAGCCAATCCTCATTATCAATAATTATTGAATACATTTTAATTACAGAGTTGATTTATATATAATAGTTCAAGAAAAACACAAAAATTATTTTTTAAACGTATAAGTGTTTTATTATTTAAAGAAAAATAATCTCAGAACTGAATAGTGAGTTTTTGTCCTGTGACTTTTTGTCCGTGACATTTTGTCTGTGATTTTTTTGTCCTGTGACTTTCTGTCCTACATTCCAATTGAAAACTTGCAAAAGGGGTTGTCCGTTTAGCTGTACGGGATGTATACATACGCAGCCCCGTCTGAATAGAATGGGACGTTGATGCCTTGTGGAGAGAGAATACCACGCTTATAGAACCTCTACAACAACCCCAGACAACAACCTCATTGAGGGGTCCGCATGTGGCCTGTTGCAAGGCAAAATTTCGGTCCCTATTCAATGTACTCTCATTTTCTAGTGTCAGTCCAAATTTCCTAGATATGGCAACATTTTGTGCCTTATATGAAATTTCCCGGACATGCATCCCAGTTGACCATTACTACAGAACATACCCATTGTATGTATTGGTTATCTTTTCTCGTTCTCAACATGCATGAACTATTTGCCACTTGCGCTAAGCTAAGCTACCAACAATAAATCATCCTTTCTTGCACAAAGCCTTCTTTTAATATTACCGTCAAATTCGTTTTCTTCACGCATTCTTAAAAATATAGAATCGGCACATGTTTTGAAATAAAATGGCGACATGAAAAATGTTTGTCAGCTTCGAAAAAAAAAGGATGAGTTAGGAACATAATTTTGCAATCTAAAGACGGTAAGAGATACTTTTCATACATTTTAATGTTGTTCCTATTAGTTTTATTAGTTTTTGGAGTGGGTTATTAATTTTAAAATTTGCTACGAGAAAATAGCATCTATCGATAAGACTTTTTCAACATTGATAGTAAAAAAAAATATCCGATAAAAAACGTTGAATTTAAATGATATGAAACTCCGAAGTCTTATATTATAGGACTAGGTTTCCAGTGTGTTTCAGCAGCTGACATTGAAAGAAAGAAAGTTTGTAAGCCTAACTGCCTGATCATTGCAAACAGATCTTTTTTTGCACATTCCCAATAAGGTGGCGATCCCATGAGAGTCCTAAAAATACGATAACCATCATCCAGTCTAACTAGTTTGTCTATGTTGGATTCATCTTTCATATCTTTTGCTGTAAGATGGTGTCCACTAGTTTTAACTCTTTTTAAAGACAGCCATACTTTATCTTGTATTTGCTTCATTTGTAGTTTTTTTGCTTTAAAAAAAAATATTAGTTATGTTCATTGCTGCTCTTCTGTTTTGTTGTCGTAACACAGATTTACAAATTTGACTGTATTTTACTAGAACAGTTCTTTTCTTATTTTTTGCACGCGTTTCACCACAAAAGATTGCTGGAAATGATAATTCTTCAATGTTGTCTGAAAATGCACTGACTGGAATATTTCCTTCACTTGGAGCAAAAGATTAAATGTTACGCTGTGCATCTATATTTTCAAGATATAACATAGTGTCATAAACCCCATCACACTCTGCTAGTATTTCATCATCTATATCATCATTTTCAGTCCAGTTGTCATCACTTTGCATGTCTATCATTTCTTTTTTCAATACAAACCTCCATTTCTTTTGATAATGTATTATTATTGGAATTATTGTGGGGTTTTTTTCTGTAGGACAATCTACTCTTTCTTTCTTACTAAATTACTTACTTACTAAAAACTAAAATAATAGGTATTATCTAATCCTGTTGTATGACTTTGTAGCCATGTTTTGTCTAGACCATCAGTGACATAAGTTTCAAATAACGGTTTTTTGGGAAGAAGCTCTGTAGCAATGCAATTATTTGGTCTTATATTTTCGAACATCACATGAGATTTGTATCGAAGTCTTCGCTTCAGTTTTACTGGAATTGTTTGTGCTTTTGAGAGATGGCGTGGTAGCATTTTAACTGTAGATAAATTGTCAGCTGGCACATTCACCACATTACCCAGAATTCCATGTTGACCTCCACTTGGCAATTCACGCATTTGAAAAAATGTAGACACAGGAGCGACAAGTTTTTCTTCAAGTGAGTTTAAATTAAGTACATCTGGTTTCTCAGGAAAATTCAGTTTATTATAAATTGTAAGTGTAGGTAATTTCTTTTTTTTTTATTGTATTTAAACAAGTAAGGCATAGGTATTCAGAACCATCAAAACTGGATTTTTGTCAAATGCATTGTGAATATAAAGGTTCACTTATGTTACATGCCCTGTAAACACCAACTGCAGACTCTTTTAACCACAGCTGTTCACAGTAAGTGCATATGTAATTGCATGCAGAGGAAATATCTTTACTGAATGCTTCTATTAGTTGTTCAGCAACAGAAGCTTGGTTATATATGTTTTTAGATCTTTTTCTCTGGATATCATGGGACTGTTCCTTTTTCTTGTATTCAGAGTTCAACCTTCTGATTTTGTTGTAATCTTTTTCAGCATCACAATATGCTGGATCTAGCCTTCTTTTTCTTGTATGGTTGAGTTCAAAGCGAACAAATTATGGATCTGCCCTTCTGGTTTTGTTGATGTGTTTTTCAAACTGAACAAATTTTGGATCTGCCCTTCTGGTTTTGTTGATGTGTTGTTCATACTGAACATATTTTAGATCTGACCTTCTTGTTTTGTTGTAGGCTTGTTCAAATTGAATAAAGTTTGGATCTGCCCTTCTGGTTTTGTTGATGTGTTGTTCATACTGAACATATTTTGGATCTGACATTCTTGTTTTGTTGTAGGCTTGTTCAAATTGAACAAAAAAGTTTGGATCTGCCCTTCTGGTTTTGTTGATGTGTTGTTCATACTGAACATATTTTGGATCATCCCTTCTTGTTTTGTTGTAGGCTTGTTCAAATTGAACAAAGTTTGGATCTGCCCTTCTGGTTTTGTTGATGTTTTGTTCATACTGAACATATTTGGATCTGCCCTTCTTGATTTGTTGTAGGCTTGTTCAAATTGAACAAAAAAGTTTGGATCTGCCCTTCTGGTTTTGTTGATGTGTTGTTCAAACTGAACAATTTTTGGATCATCCCTTCTTGTTTTGTTGTAGGCTTGTTCGAACTGAATAAATTTTGGATCTGCCATTCTGGTTTTATTAAAGTTTCTTTCCAAAGTAGAATATTGAGGATTTGATCTCTTCTTTTTTTTAAATTTATTTTCATTTAATCTAAATAATTCATTACTCCTTTGTTGCTGTTTATATTGTTTCAGGTATTCTCCCCTGGTTTCAAATTTACTGTTCCCCATCTTTGTTTCTTTATTTGTTTTGCTTTTTTGGTTGATGTCAAATGACAACAATGGAATATTAACAGTTGACGTAGAGGTTACTGTATCATAATGATTACCATTTGTATGGTTTAAATATATTGCATTGTTATTAGGAATAATATTTGGTTGAATATACTGAGCAGAAAATTCCATCCATCTATGTAAAGGTGAGTATACAAAAATTGAAGTTTTCACCATGTCATCAGTGGCAAAAATTTCAACTTCAGTTGCCCATGTACCATCTAAATTCATTTGACTCTGTTCTATATAATAATGTGCAGTTTCACCATTTCGTAATAAGGAGGTGATTTTAGTTCCTAAATTAACAATATGTGTCATAACAGTTTGTCTCAAATTAAAATGATAGTCTTCACAGCTTGTCAGTGCAAATGAAATTGCTCTAAAAAAGCAATTGCCATCTCCCCTTACATGTCTCAAATCTTTTGGTGTTCCTATATCTCTCTGATTTAATACATCATATAATGGCATAGATGCAGCCTCTTCAGGAATATTCAGAGATGCACACATATTCATTTGCCAAGTTAAATCAGTTGGTGTAAAGTAAAATAGTTCCATATAAGCATTTGTTTCCTGTACTTCATCACTGGTGTTCTGTGTTGGAGGTTTTACTGTTTCAGAAGACAAAGATGGATTTATATTCAAAGATGTATTTATATTACCATCAAATAAATCTTTTGATGAAGTAGATGTCAAATTTTTGGCCGAAGAAGGCATCTTGCAAAGATGGGTTTTATAACCCTGAAAGGTAGTGAAAATGTGATCACATATTTGGCAATATTTACATTAGTGAGTCTTCAAACGCTGATCTGTACTGTAAGTCATATGACATTTTTTACGCATGAAAGTTCCTTTACAATCAGGTCTCTTAAAGCATTGAGTTAAGAAAGAACTGCATTGCAGGAAGTTTCTGTTGATGAAACTGAAGTTGCCAAACTTGTATGTGTGGAAGGAATTTTACAAAGATGTGTTCTGTAGCGCTGAAAGGTGGTGAATATGTGATCACATATTTGCCAATATTTACATTTGTGAGTCTTCAAACGCTGCTTAGTACTATAAGTCATATGAAATTTTTTACACATGAAAGTTCCTTTATAACTATGTCTCTTAAGGCTTTGAGTTGAAGAAAAAAACTTCTCCACAGGATGGACATATATTACACGAGTGATTCTGTAGTCCCATACTTGTCTTGTATGTTTTACCACACTTGGTACAGCAATGTATATTTCCAAAATACATACGGGCACCCTTGTTTGACAGAAGGTAATGTTGTTTTCCTGAAAATAAATATAAAATACATCGAATTTTATTTATGAGGTGAAAGAATTTGTAATCTTTTTTTCAGAACATAGTGATTATTGTAAATACTGAAAGTTGAATGTTTTTGTGGTATGTAAAACATTGTCATTATTGATTTTTTTTTCATCCAGGAAATTTTAAACATTGAGATTAAACAAATTAATATATCTTTACAGAAAACACCTTTAAAAAATAAATATTATGAGCATATGAGGAGTATATAACTGTATAAATAAATAATATTGATACATGTTTCTCAAATGTATTCCATCTATTTTAAACATTTTGCAATGGGCTTACGTTATACCTCATTCTAGGAGAGTTGATTTTTAACAATGTTAAATTACTCACTATAATACCCATTTCCAATTGTGCCTCTTCCTGCTTCTACTGCAGAGGTATTAGATAGATCAACATCCATTTTGAATAAGCATAACGTTATATGTGTTTCCTACTGCTCTATTGACCTGTTTTTGGTAATTTAAACTCTTTTAGAGCTATTTTCCAAATGCTTGTAGTTTAAACGTTTGGTTGGCTTGCATGCTTTGTTTGTATAAATATATGCTCAAGCATTGTAATCAAGATTGACATCTGCAATCAAAATTATAGGCGGGGCTTCAGCTTGTATACATTATACTTAACACCCAATAATGTTTCAGTATTAAAAAAAATAAATATGAAAATAGCTCTAAGATGATACATCTATAATCTTTAAAATTTAAAATTTCAGTTACGGATCCCAAACCGTTTTAACTAAGAGCAAATTAAATCACATATAAACATTAATTGTTGTGCATTTCTGAGGTAAAATATAAATAACACCTGTAATCCTATGTGCAAAAAAAATGAAACAACAAATGTTAATGAAAGTAATAATTTAAATTTGTTAATACTTTTTAAGTATTTTCCATTTGCGTTCATCAACATTTTATTTGCACTAACTATTATATTCATTTGTGCCATTTAAAGTAATGCATTTGCAACAATCTTTTCATTTAGCCATGTCAAATTACAATACAGATATATCATCTTTCAATCAAGCAAAGTACAATCGTACTATATTTATAATGTGAACTTAATAAAAATATGTTAAGTGAAAATTTACTTTTATGATCTAATATGATGCAAATATAATCTCAGATGACATTCATTTATAAAATGTGACTGCTAGTTATAGTGAGGGGAACAATAAACAGATTGAAACTGTTATAAGTAACAGATATTAACTTACTTACGTACTCTGAAGGTAAGACACCCTTTATAACAATCATAATAAAATAGTATTCACTATTTCCACATAATTATTACTATTATATATTAGTATATTAACTTGTTGAATCAAAGTTTCAAAGTCAATAGACCATGACTGAGGGGACGGAGCCAAATAATCTTCATGGCAATGAATTGTGTCAATGCTAATACAATTATATATTAAATATCAATGACCTACCACAAGTGGATCCCCATAAAAGTGACCTAACACAATTAATACATGTAAAGTAAGCAAACCATTCAAAATCAATAGAACATGACGGAGGGGGTGGAGCCAAATAAAACCCATGGTAATGAGTAGTGCCAATGCTAATACAACTGTATACAAAATATCAATGACCTACCACAAGTGGATTCCCATAAAACTGACCTAATCACAAACAAATACATGTAAAGCAAGCAAACCATTCAAAGTCAGTAGACCATGACAGAGTGGTGGAGCCAAATAATATTTATGGCAATGAATTGTGCCAATGCTAATACAATAACATATTAAATATCAATGACCTACCACAAGTGGATCCCCATAAAAGTGACCTAATTAAAAACTAATACATGTAAAGTAAGCAAACCATTCAAAGTCAATAGACCATGACTGAGGGGGCGGAGCCAAATAATTTCCATGGCAATGAGATGTGGCAATGCTACTACATCTGCATACCAAAAATCATTGACCTACCACTAGTGGCACCCCATAAAACTGACCTAATCACAAACTAATACATTGTTGACGCCTCCGACGCCGGAAACAGCATACCTATGTCTCGCTTTTTGACTCCGTCAAGGCGAGACAAAAATTACGTTTTTTATCCAACGCAATCATAGGTTTGAACGTTGTTTTCAATTTAGACTTGTTTATATATTTTCGTTTTGGCTTGTATTATATTTGCCTTCGGGTTTATATGATCCGTTCATCCTATTTTGACTCTTTCAAAATTCAAGAATCTATCCTAAATGGAGGTAAATTATATGGCCTTCCAAATACCGTTTCGATTCCTAACATCACTGAAGAGACATTAATTGCCGAAATCCGGATATGGTGTACAAATTTTTGCACCTCATGTTTGCGGTATACAATCTTTTCCGCAAGTTTATTGTTTTCTGTTTGGTAATTAATTAATAATAAGATCTATTTTAATACATCTTTTGGTCCGTTTATTTGGCAATCGCCAATGGCAGTCAGCAGGTTTTAAGAACATCAGTTGTTCGACTTGCTAGTCAAATGCGTTTTGTTAAAATAGCAATCATAGGTTTGAACCTTGTTTTCAATTTAGATTTGTTTATATTTTTTCGTTTGAGCTTGTATTATATTTGCCTTCGGATTTATATGATCTGTTCATCCTATTTTGACTCTTTCAAAATCCAAGAGTATATCCTAAATTGAGGTAAATTATATGGCCTTCCAAATACAGTTTCGATTCCTAACATCACTGACGAGACATTAATTGTCGAAATCCGGATATGGTGTACACACTTTTGCACCTCATGGTTGCGGTATACCATCTTTTCCGCAAGTTTATTGTTTTCTGTTTGGAAATAAATTAATAATAAGATCTATTTTCTTACATCTTGTGATCAGTTTATTTGGCAATCGCCAATGGCAGTCAGCAGGTTTTAAGAACATCAGTTGTTCGACTTGCTAGTCAAATGCGTTTTGTTAAAATAGCAATCATAGGTTTGAACCTTGTTTTCAATTTAGATTTGTTTATATTTTTTCGTTTGAGCTTGTATTATATTTGCCTTCGGGTTTATATGATCTGTTCATCCTATTTTGACTCTTTCAAAATCGAAGAGTCTATCCTAAATTGAGGTAAATTATATGGCCTTCCAAATAGTATTTCGATTCCTAACATCACTGACGAGACATTAATTGTCGAAATCCGGATATGGTGTACAAACTTTTGCACCTCATGTTTGCGGTATACCATCTTTTCCGCAAGTTTATTGTTATTAATAATTATTTATTGTTTAATAATAAGATCTATTTTGTTACATCTTGTGATCCATTTATTTGGCAATCGCCAATGGCAGTCAGCAGCGTTAAAGAACATCAGTTGTTCGACTTGCTAGTCAAATGCGTTTTGGTAAAATATACTTTTTCACTCATTTGGTCTTTTGGAAAATGTTGTTTGTGCTGTATTTAGACCCCTATACCAAGAAATTTGTTTTGCATGCACACGTATAAAAATTGCGTTTTTTATCCAACGCAATCATAGGTTTGAACGTTGTTTTCAATTTAGACTTGTTTATATTTTTTCGTTTTGGCTTGTATTATATTTGCCTTCGGGTTTATATGATCCGTTCATCCTATTTTGACTCTTTCAAAATCCAAGAGTCTATCCTAAATTGAGGTAAATTATATGGCTTTCCAAATACTGTTTCGATTCCTAACATCACTGAAGAGACATTAATTGTCGAAATCCGGATATGGTGTACAAACTTTTGCACCTCATGGTTGCGGTATACCATCTTTTCCGCAAGTTTATTGTTTTCTGTTTGGTAATAAACTAATAATAAGATCTATTTTGTTACATCTTGCGAGCCGTTTATTTGGCAATCGCTTATGGCAGTCAGCAGGGTTTAAGAACATCAATTGTTCGACTTGCTAGTCAAATGCGTTTTGTTAAAATATACTTTTTCACTCATTTGGTCTTTTGGAAAATGTTGTTTGTGCTGTATTTAGACCCCTCTACCAAGAAATTTGTTTTGTATGCACACGTATAAAAATTGCGTTTTTTTATCCAACGCAATCATAGGTTTGAACGTTGTTTTCAATTTAGACTTGTTTATATTTTTTCGTTTTGGCTTGTATTATACTTGCCTTCGAGTTTATATGATCCGTTCATCCTATTTTGACTCTTTCAAAATTCAAGAGTCTATCCTAAATTGAGGTAAATTATATGGCATTCCAAATACAGTTTCGATTCCTAACATCACTGAAGAGACATTGATTGTCGAAATCCGGATATGGTGTACAAACTTTTGCACCTCATGTTTGCGGTATACAATCTTTTCCGCAAGTTTTTGTTTTCTGTTTGGTAATAAATTAATAATAAGATCTATTTTGTTACATATTGTGATCCGTTCATTTGGCAATCGCCAATGGCAGTCAGTAGGGTTTAAGAACATCAGTTGTTCGACTTGCTAGTCAAATGCGTTTTGTTAAAATATACTTTTTCACTCATTTGGTCTTTTGGAAAATGTTGTTTGTGCTATATTTAGACCCCTCTTCCAAGAAATTTGTGTTGCATGCACACGTATAAAAATTGCGTTTTTATCTATATATATATATATATATACAGTCTGCCAAAAGTTAAGCACCACCTATTTTTATTGCATCGAAATTTTTTACATTTAAAAAAATCAGTTAATCCTCGAAAAAGAGAAAATATTCATGTAGCTATTTTGCTAACATATACCATAAACAAACCGTAGACTTAAGTTTGTTCACGTATGCAGGTTCTATGCATTTGAAATTTGCGTTCATAGAAATAGTAAAAATTATACAAATCAGAAACGGAATTTAAGTTTCACTGTGATTTAATTTTTTTACAACAATTAGTCACCCAATATCATTAAACGTCTCTACAAATAATCTTTGGTATGTTCGGCAAATTTAATGTCAATATTTGAGTCAATAGGGTGTGTAACACCATCTCTTCCGGTACAGTTCGAGTCTTATACCTTGTACAAGCCTTCTGAACTTTAGTTGAGCAAATTTATTCCATTCAGCAACAATTGCGCTTCTTAAATCGCTAAGCTTTGCAAAGGTAGATCTCTGCGATTGAGATTTCTGCCAATGGCATCACAGACATGTTCGATAGGGTTCATGTCTGGAGACATGGAAGGCCAAAAGATAGTGTCAATGACTTCTTGCTCTTTGTACTCTTTGTACTCGGTTACAATCCTTGCCCTGCGTGGTCTAGCATTGTCGTACATGCACAAGGGTCTTGAAGCAAGTGGAGGATTATCAAAATGAGGGACTACTATGTTTCTAAGCACCAAATCCCTGTATGTCTGTCCGTTTATGTTACCATGCAGAATATGCATACCCACCTTACAACAGTATGAGAAGAAACCTCATACTGTAACACCACCAGCAACGTATGCAGTCGTTGGGCAAATGTTATTTTGGTCATTAGCAGTTTTATTTCCACGGCAAACTCGTATTCTGCCGTCTATTGGTCGTAACAGAAACTAACTCTCATTTGACCAATGAACATTTTGCCAGCTTCTCATGTTCCATCGTGGATGGTCATTAGCCCTTTGAAACCTGATTATACGGTGCCTGGCTGTTAGGGCAGGTCTCTTGACAACACGACGTGTTCTTAGGTAGCCTCGATAGCTATGAAGTCGACGAACCAATGTTCGAACACAAATATGACCACCTTGACGCCAGTGGTATCTAAGTTGTGGGGCAGGAGTAAATGGGTTGGCTTTAGCACAACCAATCAGGAGTCTGTCATCACGATCGGTAGTTAAACGGGGTCTTCCAGACCTTGGTCTATCATTTACAGTTCCTGTGTCAACATGACGTTGTAAAAATCTAACAATGACGGTGTGTTTAACATTGAAGTGGTTACCTATGCAACTAGTGCTCCTACCGGCATTTGACATGTCAATTGCTTGTCAAGGTTCAGTCACATATAAGTTACCTCTTGCCATATTTCACAGTGACTTGGTGAAGGTCAAATTTCACCTGTACGTACGCGGGACAGTAGGAAGATGATTTAAAGGCATCGAAACAGTGTATTCGAAAAAGTGCAGATGACCTTTAATAAAAAATTGCTTGGCGTGTTTATCGGAGTTTATTATTTTTTTGTCGTAATGAATTTTCTTAGTGTATGTTATAGGCAATTCATAACACTAAACATAAATATTTTTTTCGCAATAGTTAAAAAAATATTGCCAGTTATATTTAGGTGGTGCTTAACGTTTGGCGGACTGTATATATAAACAAGTCTAAATTGAAAACAACGTTCAAACTATATATATATATACATGTAATCTGGACGACGCCTCAGCCTGCAAAGGGAAAAGTAAAATTTCCAGACAGGACCAGACATATTTGAAACTGTTTCGTAACGTCACAATCATGTGCGCGTGGTCCTTTAAATAAACAGGGGAAATACAGATTCAAATATAATTAGATGGTGATGGTGGATATCTGTTAGTCGTCCAGCAGCAAATTAAATGGATATTAAGCACGAGAAAATGTTAATGCGATATGAATATGAACCCTGCTTCGTACTTAACCTGTTTACGACACACTGAGTCGGGTAGATTTAAACTTGCTATTTCACGAGGTAATACACATTATTCTGACTCAGAGTCAAACAGTCTAAAACTTTAAATAACTACTTGATACCTTGTGCTTAGCAGCAAATACCAATCTTCCGGAGCATCTGAGATCACCCCCAGTTTTTGGTGGGGTTCGTGTTGCTCAGTTTTTGGTTTTTGTCCCCCGCGTAACGCGTTGCGGGGGACATGGAAATACCGGGCGTCCGTCCGTCCGGTCTTGTTAGCGCTCTTACATGTACAGTTCTTGCCAGATTTTTATAAAACTTATACTATTATAGATTAATATCAGCAATATCGCGGACTAGTTCTATAATGGTGGCCGATCGACTTATTTTAAAAGAGTTATGCCGTTTGGAAATATTAAATTTATGGAAAATGGCCTCGTTAGCGCGCGCTCTCACGGGTACAATTCTTGCCAGATTTTTATAAACTTATATTATAGGTTAATATCAGCAATATCTCGGACAAGTTCTATAATGGTGGCCGATCGACTTTTTTTTAAAGAGTTATGACCCTTGGAAATATTAAATTTATGGGAAATGGCCTCGTTAGCGCTCTCACGGGTACAATTTTTTATAAAACTTGTAGTAAACTATAAGTAATGCCCTTGAAGGTCTGTTTGAAATATTAAGTATACAATAAAAAAAACTTTTTTTATGTACTGTTGTTTGTCTGTTGGTCTTTTTTTTAGCCATGGCGTTGTCAGTTTTAGTTCGACTTATGAGTTTGAATGTCCCTTTGGTATCCATCGCCTCTCTTTAAGGCTTAGATTTGACCCTGCCGAATATCGAATCGTCAACCTTTCGCACTTAGGGCTAGTACACTTTATAGCTACCTCGAGACCACCGAGGCGGACCAATTTAGCTAGACACATACAAGAAAATGTTACATATCAAGGACTTATTTCCCTACAAATTAAAAAATTAGAAATTAAAGAAAAATGCACAAACAACATGTCCCAGTAAATAGTTATACATAGAATCTGGCGGTTCACAGAAAAAAAAAAAAGAAAATTTATAAAGGAAGATGCAAGTATTATTTTTAGAGATGTTAAATCCGTGCATATTCCTTGGAAATTTATAAATGAAAATTCAAGGATATGTATTGGAAGGGGAAAGGAGTGATTAATCCGATAGGTACCTTAAAGCTTAAGACAATGATTTAAATACAAATAAACATGTTGCACTTATCTGAAAACGTGTAATTTGAGGGGATTTGGGCCCTCGATCTTTCTTTTTCGTTAGTTCTTGGGACCTAACCCCTAGCGTTTAATAGGGGAACTGGTTCCCAACTTGTCTATTTAAAAAAAGGAGAAGCATTTACCCAGTTTCTCTGAGCTAATAACGTGCGTTAAATATTTGCCACTGGACTTCACACAAACAATGAAATTAGTGTATCTTTAGAAAGACTTTTACTCTCTTTGGTTGTTTAAACAATTATTCTGATGTTTATAATTATTTTATTATTAATACAATTAATGTCTCTTCAGTGATGGTAGGAATCGAAACGGTATTTGGAAAGCCATACAATTTACCTCAATTTAGGATAGACTCTTGAATTTTGAGGAGTCAAAATATGATGAACGGATCATATAAACCCGAAGGCAAATATAATACAAGCCCAAACGTAAAATTATGAACAAGTCTAAATTGAAAACAACGTTCAAACCTATGATTGCGTTGGATAAAAACCGCAATTTTTATACGTGTGCATGCAAAACAAATTTCTATATATATACACTTCACTTAACCGATAAACTCGCGCTTATACTAAATCCATCAACACCCAATGGTATAAAAGCAGTCGTTTCTTTTATTAAAGAGTCATTAGAACTGAGGAAAGGAGACCAATAACCGTTTTTAACATGACTGTGTCTTAATATTGCTGGGTTTTTCTTATGTTTGTTTTGTGTCTGTATTGCTATGACCAAAATTGGTTTTTGTTTGTTTTGCAATAAAGAACACATATATACACAAAATGGTATCCAATGCTACATGTTGCTGTTGAAGGCTGTTGAATGGAATTTTATACAAAATTGTAAATTTTACAGGTTTTTGTCAAAATTTGCATCGAAGGATATCGCTGATCAAAATGAATTAATTTGTATTAGAAACAAAACATTGCTTTAATTCCATCATAATTTAGTTTTGGTTAAAAATGTCCTTGTACATTTGTCTGATGAATAATACTAAACATTTTCCGAAATCTCTCAAAATTGCGGTTTTTGGTCATTCTTTAATTGTTTATATTATGATGATAAATTAATAAGCCAAAATATTGCAAGACTCTTAATGTATACATATTTGGGTGTGATAAGTAACGTGTTATTTTTTTCTTTTGTTGTTTTTTTTTTTTATTCATAATTGTCTTTATTCTTATGTCATTAATTGCGATAGCCTACATCGTTTCGGTAAGCAGCTAGGGATTGTGATTTGGTGTACTGTCGTGGGAGTAATCTATAGAACACAATTGAATTTACGTGTTGCGTTGATTAATATGATAGTATGAACTTTAATATTCAATTTAGTTTTCAAAGATTGAGAAAAAACGTGTTTTTGCATAAAGTGTGATAAATTGAAGTAAATTCGATCTACACGTTTTATTATGTATATTGCACTTAACAACATACATGACCTTTAATAAAAGTATGTTGATTTGTTATTTGTTTATAAATTTGCCATTTAAACAAGTTTTATTATATACACCACTGAAGCATGTGATGTATTTTCATCACGTCACGTGTTCTCTGATTGACTGAATGTAGTTTTTATGTCATTCGTGAATGACTACCAACAATACAAAGATGGTTAAAGGAATGTCTACTTTCCCGGGGCTAACGGGACTATCTTTAATGGTCAGTTGTTTGTTTACACTGGCTACTTACAATTTAAACCATATTGTCAATTTTCATACATAATACTTGAGTTATTTAAAATGTCTGGTATTTTCTAATTAGGAATAATACAGTTTTAAATATACATTATCTACCTGTGCAGGTAAAATTTTTACCTGTATTAGGCCTCTGTTTACCTTTTGTCACTTTATATTAAATAATTTTAAATATTCCACACGGATCTCTAACGGTGATAGTTCAATCAAATCTTAATTATAAACTGGCGTATCAATTACATTACTTCAATTGATAAAGATTATGATATATACACGATTATGGCAGGATTAGGAGATGACCACTCTGTGCTGATACTGTAAACTCATAATCTACCTGGCTCGATCACTGTCGAAAGTGTTTTTTATTTCGTCAAGTTATGAACAAGCGGAGATATGATTTCGTGTGTGGTTATACTAGTGTTGTTTAGTACTTTCATTCAGTCGTGTTCGAGTTACGAGCAATGCTTTGCAAAACCTCTACAGAAGAATCCGGATGCTGAGGCTAGGTTTTCAGTTATTTTAAGTTTGAGACAAACATCCGGGGATGAAGAATGTCAGGACATTGCTACCTCTGCGATAATGACTGTTGTTGCAATAGATTGGGCAGTATCTAGATTAAATAATGTGACATTGGTACCAGGAGTTAAATTTGGTAAGTTCGTCTGTTTTAGATACATGTAGCACTCGTAATTTGTATTTGTGCCATGGTTGAATTGAGATCAATGATGTGGATCTAAATTTAGCAATTGGGGTATAGGTCGCGTAGATTGAAACTAAAACTCTTTCTCTCTCTCTCTCTCTCTCTCTCTCTCTCTCTCTCTCTCTCTCTCTCTCTCTCTCTCTCTCTCTCTCTCTCGTCTCCATATTATGAAAAAAAAATTTATACATTGTCTTATTAAGTTTACAATTCTAAGCACAAGCATTACGTGACTATGATATAAAATACTAAAGGGGACGACCATTTGATTAGGGAGGTGGAGGAGGATTTTCAAAATGATTAACTTGCCCTGGTTAGAACTGAGAATAAATTAATTCGCACAAGACAGGATGAAAATGAATTTTCTGAGCAACACAAAATGCAGGAAACAAATGACTGTGTACAAAGTGAGAGAAAAATAATAAGGATGCGTAGCAACAGATGAAAATAAATGATCAATACGGAAAAAGTCCTCCTGTTCTCCCAACCCCCCAAACCCGAATATTAAATGGTCGTCCATTTGTCAAAATGGGTACAGAAATTAAATAAAATGCTATATTATCAAGATCGAGATTTAATTCAATTCTGTTGTAACACGTAATATAACAATTTAAATGAATTTCTGTACCTAAACAATATCTTTATTTTGATCTGCATATTTCTATTACACTCCCGCTTAATGGAGTGGGAGTGTTTAGTGATCTTTATGTATGCTCTGCTTTTCGTTTGCTTCTAATTCTGCTTTTTGTATCCGCAACTACATTTAAAACAGTATAATTGGGTTCAAAGAAACTTCCAAAATCTTTTGTTTTATTACCTAGAATATTATGCAAGTTCTGTTTTTTACATTTATCTTTGATGTGATAAAGGTATTTTTGTGTTCCCCAAAGCAAATAACATATTAATAAAATAACAGGAATTACCAAAAACGTTAGACAGTACAACAGACTACAGGATAAAGACCACCGTAGCAAAACAGTTTGGCTTATCGAATCATGGGTACGCATCTTGCTGTTACGCAATATTTTGAAAGCCACTTGGTGTATTTCATTGAAACTTTCACAAAATATTCTTCCTTGCATAATAATGTTTTCATCTCTGATTTCTTTTTTTTTTCCTATCGATATTAAGTGTTTGGTTTATTGTTACAAATAGAAAGCTGGCTATGAATTTTAAAACCTTGCTCACAGTATTTCTTATTTGAGACTTTTTTTTTAGAGATTTGTGCACTAATTTGATAATCCTGTATTCTAAATTACATCTTTATAGTGGATTTAATGAAATGTTCACACTGTCCAGATTCTAGATCTTTGTCCTGTTTAAGTTTTTTATCCCTATTGTTATTTTTTCAAATCTGTTTCTCATCCCCAATTTTACCACTGACTGAATTTTTAAAAAAAATTCACATATCCTTTATCGTATAATAATGCATGCAAATGCTCCTGCTATGTTTAAGAATACATTGTATGGTTTCCAAAGCTAAACGTGAACTATAAATTTGATATATTTATAAAAATGGGGGAAAGGGGGGGGGGGGGGGGGGGGGGGCTATAGAAGCAAGTTGAAAGCTCTTCTCACTGAAATGTTTACTCGTAACTAAATTTTAGGCTATGCCAGATATTTCTGACCGCGGTCCTTTACTGATCTTTATTCATTAAATGCTCAAATATATAAATAAAAAGATGCGGTATGATTGTCAATGCGACAACTTTCCACCAGAGACCAAATGACATAGAAGTTAACAACTATAAAATTAAGAATGGAAATGGGGAATGTGTCAAAGAGACAACAACCCGACCATAGAACAGACAACAGCAGAAGGTCACCAACAGGTCTTCAATGCAGCGAGAAATTCCCGCACCCGGAGGCGTCCTTCAGCTGGCCCCTAAACAAATATATTTACTAGTTAGGTCACCTTCAACAATGAGCAAAACCGTCATACCACATAGTCAGCTATAAAAGGCCCAGAAATGGCAAATGTAAAATGAGAAAACTAACTACCAGATTTATGTACAGATTTATGTACAAAACAATGAACGAAAAACATATATGATGTTTTTTTTCTGTTTTATCAAGTTGTTGGTTTGCTGTTTCATTGGTGTGTACCCCACATCTTGTTTATGCATAAGCTGACTGTATGTAGTTAAAACTACGTTTAGTTTGAAATGTAAGCATTGTTGTTTACTTTGAATTTAAGCGCAGTAAAACGGACATGAAAATAATTGCATATCATAGGACTTAAAGAATCTGCACATTAATCAATTACATGTGGAAAGTTTTATGATATTAATTCCTGTTTATCTTGAAAGTAAGTTTTAAAGTCCACAAAGTTTCAATACACTGTGTACAATTTGTAAGGAGAAAAAGTGCGCGGACATTTTTTTTAGGAATTGCAGGAATTAACGAGAATAAATATACGAAGAATAATCGTATTACATTGAACTTTTTCCTTATTCAGTCATTAAAATTTCCTCCAGACACAAACACGGTCACACTTGTTCAAAAGCCAATAAAATGGTCCAATTCATATAAAAACTGTTTTAACATAATGTGAACAAGTACCAAAGGCTGTATAAATAACACAAATTATCCCAAATTACTTGTTTGTGGATGAATAATCCTTATGACAAGATATATATCAAGATAATTTTAACACAAAGCCTAGCTATCTTTTAATCAAATCGTGCGTATACGTTTCTACATTTTTTTAAATATTTTTTTTTTTCAGTTTGAACAATAATTGTTTCTCCTTCGGTTTAGTGCTGATTTTTTTAAGGAATGAAGGGACGAATGATACGCGCCTAACATAAAGCTTTCTCGAATTTAAAAGAATTTAGTTGTATATGTAATATATCCTTAAACAACGGAAAATTATTTGTGTTAAAATTGAGACTCGAGTAAATCCGCGTACAAACCAGAACGAAGTGAATCATTTGAAGTTTTAGGAATGTTACCTTGTGAACTAGTACGTTTTATAAACATCCTGCTCAGTGCGGCTTTTTATTATACAATTATAGCCTTTGTATGATGTCGATACGATTTTACAGTCAGGATTCTACTTCGTCAAAATTATCTCCCCATTACGCCACCCTTTGTCAAAATTATCTCCCCATTACGCCACCAATTTTTTTATAATCGTAAAAATGGAAGCCATTATAGTGATGACGCGCTGTCAATTTAGCTCTTGAAACACGATCAGTTTATCCACATAGCATGCCATCATTACGATCCTTATATTCCAGTTGGATCTTAAAAGACAAAAGTATCTACTTTCTATTGAGCATCATTTAATGTACTTTTATGCATTTGTTAACTCAGAATCTTTTCGGTTGTCCGGGGGAATTTTCAAAAGTTCAAAAATATTTAAAAAAATTCTAATTAAATATTTCGTGGTGGGCAGACTAAAAATTTTCAGAGGTTGGGGACTAATTATCCTAGATAACACACAAAAAATTAAGTTTTTTTTAAGCTATGCATTTTTAAGATCCACTTGTAAAGTCTGTTTTTAGTAACATGCTGTATGCCCTGTGCAATATGTTGTTTTTGACCTACGAAAAGTAAACACAACAGTGATTGGCGTGCAAACTGAGTAAATACAAATGTACATGTGATCAAACTTTAACGAATCACAAATCCTTAAAAATATTCGATTAATAATATAGTACAAAGGATGGTCCATATTCATATCGCATTAACGCCATGATCCCGTCCTAATATGCATGAAATATTCGCTGCTGGACGTAAAAATCGATTTGTCGTAATTTAATCATCAGGATCATCATCAATGTAACTTCTTCGTATACTTCGAATGTCAAAAGTTTTGAATATAAAACATAAAAAATTAGGAGAAGTGATTTCTATCTCAAAAAACAACGAAAACTGCCCGAAGTCTATTTTATCTTCGAATATTCTTACCATAACTAATGAAATCACATAGTTAAGAAGGACACATCAAAATTAAAAATTGAATATATTTGTTATTTGGATTTACTTGCACTTACTTTTTATATGTATAGATGGAGTTATTTCATTGAAAGGTTATCGTCAACTCAGAAAACATGCTGAGATCTGATTTTTTTCCCTGCAGAATTGCAAATCTTTTTTTGTATAGCTTTGAATCTCTCACTTATATAAATTGTATTAAGAAAAGGATAAAAACCCTTTTTTCCTCTTCGTTTTTTTAAATGTGTCTGCTGTCTGTCTCAAGGTATAGAATAATAATATGACCCAATTTCAGGTTCAGGTCTCGGAATTAGAATTGTACACGGGACATTAAATATGATTGTATTTATGAATGTTGCTGGTTTGGACTAAATATTAACACGTGTTAATTTCTTAAAAAAAAAGTTGCCCCAATACATTTTCATGTTTATTGGTTATTTAAATTGTATTTATCGCTTGTGGTTGAAAAACATGTGGTTTACAATAGCGTGAGATAAAAGCGAGGAATACAAATGAATATGTATACAGTTACAGAGTTTTCTTTAAATGTACCTTAGTAGATATGAAGTTACTAAACAGGTTAAGGTTATGAACAATTTGATAATTGACTTTTGAAGAACGTAAGGTTAACGCATTCGGCTTTGAAATGCTAAATACAGACTGTCTTCGGTAGCTTATTATTAGTTCGGACTGGTTTTACTGCAACGGTTTCTTTGGGGTGAACGTATAATTTGCACCTGTCTTTATTTTTTTCGTCAAATTAACAGCAGCAACAAATCACAGTTTTAATATGTACATTCTCATAACAGTCTAAAACTTCTTCTCCTTGCGGTCAAAGTTAAAATAAAAACGTTCGGTTACTATAACAAATCACCAAACATTATTTTCACTATTTGGTCATTTTATTAAAAACTTTCTGTCGAACTGTGTCGTTTAAAATAAACGTTCAATTACATACTGAATTACTTTGAATTTCATTATTTATCCAGAAAAAAACCTCAAATGAATCATTGTTACATTGATATTTTAAAGAATTAATAATAGACTTTCCTGCATCTTGATAAAATAAAATGCATACAGAATCTAAAGCTATTCCCATTCATTTATTATCAAGGTGTTTCTAATTGGTTTAAGAATCATGTGTACATTTTCTCGAAGTGTATCATTTTTTAAGTCAACTGCTGCGTTTTCGAACGATTTACTTATTTTCATGGAAAATTTCAATATAAAAAGGCTGCTATAAAAAGATGGCGCCACTGTATGAACATATCGGTTTTAAGTTTTTTCTGTCCATGTAAAAATTTGAAGGAAAAATATATTTACAAGCAAGATTATCCAAAGGGGGATTTAACTATTTGCTTAACACTTATCGTTCGGGTCGTTTTAATTGTTACACTTATATGTACGGTTTCTTGATTACATGTACATGTTTGAATAGCATTCCTTTAATATTTGACTTGGTGACTTAATTCCAGAAGATTTAATCAGGGGCCAAGATTTCGAAAGTATATTCTAGGATAGACATGTCTTATGGCAGAATTAAGGAATTGTATATGACCATCGTAGGATCTTTATTATACTTACTCTAAACCAAAGCTGTCTTTAGATGGTCCTTATCAGGATGGTCTCGGGACTGTTAAGCATGAACAATAAAAATGAATCTTTATTACATGCAGCACCTGTATTATAAAAGTATTAAATTTGAACCGTTAGACGAAGTTATGGAAAAAAACATGTACGCATTGCACGATAATTTAATGGGAAAGTATTAACGAACAATGTGTATTTTATAAAAATATCTTAATTTCATTAAATGTGTAAAAGCCAAATAAAACCTTTAAAGCATGAAAAGGTAGAGTAGCAAAATAGATGTGTTATCGATACAGTCTTAAAGTAAAAACATTTCGGAATATCCTGAGACCATCTTAACTTATTAACATTTATTTTGATGTCCTAATTTTAAAATAGTTTTAGCTTTATCTCAAATTAAGACACGTTCAAAACCATCACATAGACTAAGATATGTCCTAAGACCATATTAGTACATGCCATTAGTCCTAAGATACTTTCAAAAACCAGGGCCCCGTGCTGCACGTCATTCATTTTGTTAAATTTTTTCCGCTGTCGTAGCTTCGTAACTGTACGGACTTTTTGTCGTTCTACTGTTCAACTAGTGGAAAAAGAACTTGAGTTTATCTAACCATTACTTTAGGAATTTGTTCGCCTAACAATTTCATAATCTAATTTTAACCGACCGTGCGAGGGCTTTATAGCCAGTCAAGGTCGTTAAAAAACCCCCATAAGTAAGCCACCTTAAAAAAGTCCTTGCGAACAACGTTGCAATCATTGAAGAGTTCTATTTGGAAGGAAGATAATTTTTAGTCAACAGTTTCACTCTTACAGCATGTTTTGTATATATCAAAGACTGATTTTTATGTATTTGCACACTATGGGATTTCTTTTTTTATCTTTATATATATGAATATACATCGTTTTTTCTTTTACTTTTTTTTTACCAGGATATGACTTATACGATGACTGTGGTATTGAACGGTACAGCATGTATAGTGTTCTAGATGCCATGGATTACTATTTCCCGCCAGATCTGAGATCATGCACAGGCAATAGTTCAACATATTATCTAGGTATTATAATATAACTTCTGTTCTTTCAGTTTTCAATGATTATTTATTTTCTAAAATGACTGATAGCAACTTTCAATTAATCACAAAATTATACATAATATTAAGTTTAATATTGTAACATAACCATTAATTGTGCTTGTGAAGTATTTTCGAAATTTCAGTAAAGATTTGTTCCTTTGAATACATTATATTGATAAATTTATTTCTTATCACAACATTTACAAAGAGTACAAATAATAATATTTGAGTCTACGATACTGATATTCGAAAACAGATAAGTCATTTAAATATGACATTTCACTAGTGATGTAAATAAATACACCATTCTAAAGCTCACATGGTTATATACTTCGACGCCCTGTAGTGTCGCTTTGTCTTCTATATCTGCTCAAATTATACAAATCCTTTTTTTTCTATAACGCAAGCACTACATTATAAATAGTGAAAATAAAACCGATTAATTTGGTGCTATGTGACCAGGGAAAAGGCAGCTTCATTTTATTGTTTAGGACTTTAATACAAAATTCTCAATTTTGATATTTTAGACTTTCATTGTCAGTGTTTTATAATTCATCTTATTTTATATTTTCGTTTCTATTTACATTTCATATCCAGGACTTAAATCAACATGCTTTGATATGTATTTAATTCTCAGTTTGGACATAGAGTGACATGTTTTACTCTGTTAGCTAATAAGTGACAGTTTACTTTTTTCATAATTATATGTTTTTAAATATCATAATCAGATTAGTAAATTCTAAAAATAGTTTAATCTTTGTCAGTGTACAATATAACTCAAACTAATTATTATTTGTTATGTTTATTCTTGTCATTTCAATTGTGTATAAATACTTGTTTATGATTTGGACTCAGGACTTTACACTGTACACAGTCCATCTGTAATAAAAGTATCCATGCTGATTTATTGATTTATTCATCGCTAGTTCCAGAGTCTCAAGAGTTAGTTTTCACCAGAGTTTCAGTCACAGGGTTGTAATTGCTATTCAGAGCATTCGTTCGTTGTGTGATCAGGTGCATCACACAGTTTCAGTAACAAGAGGCCTTTCAGTCAGGCTCTTGTTACACAACCCTATAAGTCACCCAGTTTCCCCGGTGACAGCTTCCTGCATTACGGCCAGTGCAAAATAGTTCTTCTTCTTTCGTTACAGAAAACCATCAACGTACTGATGTTTACTTTCCGGCGCATGCCTGGTAAATGTTTCTAAATAAATTGATATGGATAATTTTTTATGTCAAACCATGATAGATTAACAAAATATTTCTTGTTTTAAGTTGATTTTGGTCATATATTTTCGTATTTTCAATTTTTACAATTTATCTTTGTTTTTAATTTATACAATTTTTTATTTAGTTTTAAATATTACATTTTTTATTTTATTTTTTGGTTTAAGATAAAAACAAGAGTATCTGTTATTTCCGATGAGGGTAAGTATCAAGGAGCACATCGTGTGTGAGTGCACCCTTGAAGTTTTCTGAAGTAGTGTTTTTAGTAATTTCAGATGATAATTTGTTCCAGTCTTTGATGGTTTGACAGAAAAAAGAAAATTTATAGCTGTCTTTATTGCATTGAATTTGTCTGTAAGATTCTTTATTGGTTGATCTTGTAGTAGACTGACTCTGTTGTAATACATTATGCGATGGAATGACTATATTTTCATTTACAATTTTGTGGAACATTATAAGCCTTGTTCGTAGTCGGCGTTCTTGTAATGTTTGCCAATTCATGGTGTCTATCATCTAAGACACACTGCTGGTGTTGTGATGTCTGTTGCACACGTACCTTGCCGCCCGTCTCTGTACTTTTTCTAGTGATTTTATATTTTCGTTTGTAAATGGGTCCCATACAGTACAACAGTATTCTAACTTTGGTCTTATAAGTGTTTGGTACGCTCTTTCTTTAATTGTTTGCGACTGGACTTTAAGGTTTCTTCTGATGAAACATAAGGATTGATTTGCTTTAGCGGCGGTTTGTTGGATGTGGGTGTTCCATTTTAGGTCTGTTGAGATGGTGATACCTAGGTATTAAGCATGTTTTACCGATTCTAAAATGTGTCCATACATGTTGTAATAAAAGTGGATGGGATTTCTTTTTGTTGTTATGTTCATGACGTTACACTTGTCTGGATGGAAAGCCATAAGCCAATCTTGTTCCCATTGAATGGCAGCTTCAAGGTCTTCTTGAAGCTTGAGGCAGTCGTTTTGAGTTTTAATTTGTCGGTAGATTATACTGTCATCTGCGAAGAGTCTGATTTTGCTATGTTGGATGTACTCTGGGAGGTCATTTATGTAGATTAAGAATAGTATCGGTCCTAGCACTGTACCCTGTGGGACACCTGATGAGACTGGTATTTTTGAAGATGACATGTTTTCTAAAAGTAATGTTTGAGTTCTATTTGAAAGAAAGGATTCAACCCAGTTAATGATTTGATCTGATATGCCAAAGTATTTCATTTTGTATAGTAATCTTTTGTGTGGTACCTTGTCAAAAGCTTTAGCAAAATCCATGATTATAAGATCTGTTTGTCATTGTTTTGGAATAATTCATGTATCAGTAAGATAACTTGGGACTCACATGATCGTTTTGCCCTAAATCCATGTTGTAATTCATACAGAGTGTTGTTTGTTTCTAGATGATTCATCATGCTGCTTGCAAAGATATGTTCGAGTAATTTGCAAGCTATGCATGTTAAGGATATAGGCCTATAGTTGCCTGGGTTGTGTTTATCCCCTTTTTTAAATACAGGTGTGACGTTTGCGTGGTTCCAGTCAGATGGTACATTTCCTGTTTGTAGTGATCGTGCATATTCAGGACGTACAAAGAAAACAAACTATATTAAACAAGAAATACATGGATTTTACCATCTATTACAAAAGTTAAGTCTTTATGGCTGTTCTACAAGTAGTTTTCAACGAACATGAAGAAGGTGCGCATGGTTAAAACTTTTATAACCTTTCTTACTGAACTTAACGAGAAAAAACACACGAGGCTCGTCCACAATATGTATGAAATGTTTGCCACTGGACGTTAAGGTATCGACAAAAAGTAAGTGTTGTCAAAGCGGAGAATTATTTTTTTTATTCATTTGTTATTTATTTATTTTTTCCGAAACTTGTTGGCTTATGTTGTAACCTAACCAACATATGATATTTCTTTAGATAATAGGACCACCATTTGAGTTTCGTGAGGGGGAGGGGGAAATGAATACCCTGTCCTGGTAAGAACTTGGAAAAAAACCTCACCTTGCACACATCAGGATGAAAATAATATTCTACAATACAAAAGGCAAGATTTGATTGTGTAAACGTACAAAATTTAATATAAATAACAATCGAACAAGAATATTCCGCCCGAAAAGTAACCTATTCCCCATCGAAAATCAAATGGTCATCCCCTAACTGCAAACTTACTCACACGTCCCTACTAAAACTAATGATTTTTTGTTGTTTGATCACAGGTATACTTGGTCCCTCACGCAGTCAGAATACGCAAAAAGTTTTAGAAATGGTAGAAAATATGGACATTCCTGTAGTAAGTCCAACATCAACGTCTCCTGATTTACGCAACAGTCCTAACTTTTTCCGAACGGTTCCTTCGGATGATGATCAAGTTCGCGTAAGTTAATATTTTTTTTTATTGTAATGTTACTATAGTGAAAGCTTATGTTGACAATGCCTTTTAATAATAACAATGATAATTTAGTTTGTATAATAATAATGCAATTTTCGAAAAATTAAAGAAATTAACATGAATAAAGCCTACAAATATCTAAGTTAGGTATTTAAAATTGAGAATGGAAATGGGGAATATGTCAAAGAGACAACAACCCGACCAAAGAGCAGACAACAGCCGAATGCCACCAATGGGTCTTCAACGCAGCGAGAAAATCCCGCACCCGGAGGTGGTCCTCAGCTGGTCCCTAAATAAAATTGTGTGTTTGACTACCTGTTAGTATAAAAGTAAGGCGATGTGGTATGTTTGCCAATGAGACAACTATCCACAGAGTTCAAATGAAGTGGATATAAGAAATTAGGCAACCGTACGGCTTAAGTAAGAAAAAACCTATACCGTATAGTCGGCGATAAAAAACGAGAAAACGAACGGCATAATTTATGATAAAACAATTTACGAAAAGCAAATATAACAGATATGAACACACGACAACCACTGAACTACAGGCTGCTGACTTGGGACAGGCACATATAGAATGTGTCGGGGTTTAACATGTTTGTGAGCGTTCAACCCTCCCCGAACCTGAGATAGTGGTGTAAGGTACATAATTTGACATGGGTAATGATTTTTCTACTATACTGCCTGTTCATGGGCGAATAACTTACAAAAAAATCACTGCGGATCATTGAATTATCACCCGTTACAGAACTTGCATATTGCATATGAGCTTGGGTTAAAGTAGAAAGTAGCTTATAATATAACTTTTCGTGCTTTTTGTAGGTGTTTGTTGACTTGATGGAACAGCACAACTGGAACTATGTAGTTGCAATGCACACGGACGATAATTACGGTCGATATGGAGTAACAAAAATTGTTCACCTCGCAAAAATTCGCAATATTTGTGTAAATGTCATTCCTGGATTTAAAACTACAGAAACATTTGATGACACATCATTCAGAGACAGCATACTTCAGAAATTATTGAAACACGTTGAAAACACAACAGATGAAACATTAGGTGTACTGTTTTTTGGTCAACGAAACGTTATTCAGCAGCTTCTAAGTAAAATGCAGCTAACAGCCAACATTAAAGCAAAATTAAAGAATATAAAATGGATAATGTCTGAATCAATAGGTACTCGTGTCAGTGTATTATCTGGAGCACCGGATGTTACAAACGAGGCTATGACCATTTCTATGACAACCTTAGATATTCCAGAAGTTCTTGAACATGCAAATAAAATTCGTTCATCTGCATCAACGTCGGATGATATTTCTTCGCTCATAAAGAATTTTGGAGTTATTTCCGGTGATGATTGGAAAGACTATGTTGTATCTATTTTAGATAGTGTTTTTGCTGTAACCACTTCTTTGAAAACAGCATTCGACACAAGATGCACCGGCTATAAAGTTATCTGTGAAGGATTTGAAGATTATTACAATTCCAAAAAGTTAGAAACGATGAATAACACAAAAGTGAACTACACTGATTTAGGTCCAGATATTTCTCCAACTGAATTTATCAACAAGCGCAGAGTTGTTACATTTAATGGCTTTGGTGACCTGGTTCCCGATTCAAATACCCCACTTTACGACATCAACATGTACACAAAACCACAACTGCTGAGGGTAAGTTCTAATAATTTTTATACCTCTGGCAGACTTTTATTTTGAACCATACAAATTCGGCAAGTTACCAAAATATGACGACGATACACGCACCAAATCCGAATCAACCTGAAAACAACGAAGTTCTTTAAATAAACACAAACTTGGAACACGTGCACTGGGGAGGTATCATGTTTCTACCAATAAATACTCCAACCAGGATCGTAAAAAAAGTTCAAATCATATTTAGTCAAGTTTATCGTTTTGCAAACCTTTCAGTTATCTGATATCACCACACAAACTTAAACATCAATGGTAAACGTATATACAAATCTTATAGCTAACTTTTGTATCTATACATGTATTCATTAGTCATAATCTATTGCTTATACTGCTTCAATTTGCATTAAAATTCATATAACTTTATTTTGTAGGTAGGTTCATATGTTAATAGTTCTCTCAGCATTAATTCTGAGTTTCCAAATGGGTTTTCTTCTTCGAAATGTCAAAAAGGATGTGAATTGTGTGTAGAGACTCCAAACATAGCCTACGAATTTATTGAAGGCGATGTCTATATTTTGGGATTCTTTTCCCTACACAGATTATCGGACGATCCTTTTGGTTGCGGCGAATTTAGAAATTTGACATTTGACGTTCTGTCAGTTGAAGCCTTTTTAAATAGCATTAAAGAATCTCAGTCGGAAACTAATATAAAATTTGGAGGAATAGCTTTTGATGATTGTTACAGCTCAAGCAGGGCTTCGATGATTATTAGTGACTTGTATACTGGTAAGCTAAAAATACCATCTGAAACAAACCCGATAGATCCAGAAAAAATTGTTGGCGTTGTGGGTCCTTTTCCGAGCGGCGTCACTGTTCCTGTCACTTTTCTGTTTTCTAGTATTGCTCTTCCATCAATTTCATATGCATCGACGTCACCAGATCTCGACGACAAAGAAATAAATTTTCCGTACTTTTTCCGAACAGTTCCGAGTGATGTAGATCAAGCACATGCAATGGTAGAGGTTCTTAATGCTATGGGTTGGCAATCAGTTGGTCTAGTCTATGTAAATAGCAATTATGGAAGCAAAGGAAAAGATGCCTTTAAACGTGTGGCAAATGCCTCTGGTATTTGTATAGTAGGAGAAATAAAAGTGCAACAAGAAGATAGTGCACAGTGGAATTTTGAAGTTCAGAAAAGTCTGGAATCCATTATGAATCAAGGAACGAATCTGTTCATATATTTTGGAACAGAAGGGCGAATGGTTGATATTTTGTCCCATATCAAAGACATCGACAAAACAGGTGCGAATCAAAATAAATATATTTTTATTGGAAGCGACGATTGGGCTGACAGTAGAAATATAAAGAACATGTTTGGAGAAATGATCGAAGGTTCGATGTCCTTCAAGATAAAAACGAGAACAACAAATACCAACTTTGTTGAAAATTTAATTAAGAAGACTTCGTCCTTAGAGACAGCCAGTTACTGGTATAAGAAATTTTTTCGAAACTATTTTCAATGTTATTTCGAAGACGATTTCGTTAAAACATTTCCCAAACCATGTTCTGACAATATCACAATAACAGATACAAATGGCATAATGGCGGATGGAAGAGTTTCGCATTGCATATTAGCTGTTAAAGCATTGACTAAAGGTATAGCTAAAGCCAAAACAGAGTTATGCCAAGGAGAGACAGAATTTCCGTGTGCAAACTATAACAGATATATCGACCATGTTCGGGATAAAATAGCAGAAGTTAACATATTGGACGAAAACCAGATATCTTTTAATGTCTTCGACAAAAACAGGAATGGCGATGTTGGTTTCCAGATTCTTCAAATAAGAAAAGATGGAGACGACTTTGTATATGCAGAGGTAACTCTCATATTTTCGGTGTTTTTTTTCAAGAGTATAACTTGTAAATCAATTTCATATATTGAAATTGCTCTTTTCTCATTTTTTATGGACCAAATGATATCGCTTTTTAGCTCACCGTTCCGAAGAAACGGTGAGCTTAGCCATCACTTGGCGTCCGTCGTCCGTCGTCGTCGTCCGTCTGGTGTAAACTATTTCAAACATCTTCTCCTCTGAAACTACTGAACCAATTCCAACCAAACTTAAGCTGAATGATCCTTAGGGTATCTAGATTAAAGTTTGTGTTTATTTTCTGTTTGGTCAAAAAACATGGCCACCATGTCTTAAAATAGAACATAGGGGTGAAATGCAGTTTTTGGCTTATATCTAAAAAACAAAAGGAGTTAGAACAAATCTGACATGGGGTAAAAGTGTTCATTAGGCGAAGTTCTATCAGCCCTGAAATTTTCAGATGAATGTAATAACCCATTGTTGGGTTGCTGCCACTAAATTGGTAATTTTAAGGAAATATTGCAGTTTTTGGTTATTATCTTGAATAGTATTAATGATAAAGATAAACCGTAGACAGCAAATTGTAAAATGTGTCCTTAAGGAGTTATTGCCCTTTAAAGACAATTTTTCACAATTTGTTCATCTAGTTTGCTTACTTTAAAAAATCTTCTCCTTTGAAACTGCTGAATCAATTTCAGCCAAACTTGGGCTGAATGAGTTTCAGAGTATCTAGTATAAATTTGTATTTTATTTTCTTGTATGTCAAGAAACATAGCCACTATGGCTAAAATGGAACATAGGGGTAAAATGTATTTCTTTGCTTTTGAAGAAAATATGACAGATACAAAGAACATCTCAATGGAATTTTTAAGCCACTCATTAATATATATTAAAAGCAAAAATAATCATTGATGAAAGATTTAAGTAAAAAATTACAGGTGAGCAATTAAGGCTCTTGAGAGCCTCTTGTTTGGAATGTCGCTGAATGATATAGATGACATGAAATAAGATGCGGACTCTGTTCATTTCCTACACCAGGAATAAATTACCTTATCTGTATTTGGCAAAAACTTTCGGTATTTTGGTCCTCAATTCTCTTCAACTTCGTACTTTATTTGGCCTTTATTATCTTTTGATATTCGAGCGTCACTGGTCTTTTGTATCTACGAAACGCGCGTCTGGCGTACAAAATTTTAATCCTGGTATCTATGATGAGTTTATTAACAGTACTTGCCGTTTTATCCAAATTTATTCAAAATGCTATAATCGAACTTATACATGATAAATGAAGGGTAAATATGAGCTACATTTTCAACGTTTGAAGTCACTGTAGAGACATAACACTTAGACTAAGGTTGGAATTTTGCGCTTAATATTGTTGATGCATTTATCTTTAAGTTTGAAGACTGAATCAAAATCAGTGTGCGAAATTATTACGGACTTTTCAAATAATAATTTTCTATTTGGTCAAGCAAACTAGAACATGTCATTAAACAAAAAAATGTAATTCACATATATTAACTGAACGGTAATATGAACTATAATGTTTTTCACCTTCATACATTTCATAATATTGCTTTATCATCGTGTATTGTTTCTTAATATTCATTTAAATATTTCAAGAATATAGTGTTATAAAGATCTAGACTGTCAGCTCGTATTACAAGTTAAGTATGTACGTGGAAATGACTTATGCTTAATGTCACATAGTAACCGAAGAAGTTTTGGTAGACACCCAGGCCGATGTAAAACTTGAACTTTTAAATTATTAAAAACTAAAAGCATTATTTGCACAAAAGGACAGTATTCATTTTTAGAGAAAAGAAAAAAAGAAAATGATAATATAGAGTTAGATGTTTTGTTATACTGTTCACTTCGGAATTTTTCTTCGTTTAAATGCATGTTTTCAATGTATAAATTTTAGGTTGGTTCCTATGACAACGACAATTTGATGATTAAATCCGAAAATGTAAGAACTGTTGTAGCAAACACACTGTCAGTTGCCGAATGTGAAGCAAATCAAGGTCTTGCAATATCAGATCTATCATCTTCGTCACCAGAACAGGAAGACTTCCGATTGGCGGACATTGTAGTGATAGCTCTACTCGGATCTCTTTGTGTTGTTCTGATAATTGTAATTTTTGCTGTCATCTATTGTTTTTGGAGGAAATCAGCGGGTAAGATTACTAGTGTTTGGATAACCCGAATAATTCAGTCGTTATATTCCGCTTATCTACGATTACTACATTAAAGTTAGCTTGGGATCCTGGCTCACTCCTCGACAGTAGTATTAGATTGGGTCAGGCTATACCAGGCTACATAAAGTAAGTAGGAGAGATCCGATCGATTGCGGAGAGGAACTGAATTATTCGGGTTAGAGTTTGAACATATCTTTAAGTATTCATCTGAAACAAATCTTAATTAGAAAATTGGAAAGATGGCCTTCAATTTATTGACAATATCATCTAAAAATGTAAGATACGACTCCAAATCGTTTATTGTATTTAGAAAATGCGAATTTTTACAGTTGTTTCTCAATTTTCGAATAAAGCATTGCCTTTGCTTCTGTTAACCCATGCCGCAAATGTTTTGAACGAACAAACCCAAATACCAAACGTTAGAATTTCAGGTTCAGCTTACCAATATCATAATTCGTTTGCTATATTTTCTTAAAAAGAACGGCAAAAGTTTGATCTCAAGAAGTAGGATAGTTTGTAAAATGCTATACAGTGTTGGTTCTGAAAAAGAGATTGCGAAAACATGATATATTGTTGAAAGACCAACCTGCGAAAGATCCGAGGCAAGGTGTTGCGCGGATATTATAACCACGGCGCCATATGCCATCGAACTTTTCAATAAACATTTGGTTGGTCCGTTAATGGTCATGCTGTAAACAAAACTGTAGTAATTATACTTAAATATATCTATATATTATTGATGTATCATTTGCGAACTTGGTGGTTGTTTATTGGATATTAACGGTGTTTCTAAGTTCTTTAATTCGGTGTCATCCTGGTTTGCCCACATTTAATTGGAGGTTTATAAAAACACAGGGTGTTTTGTTGTTTTAACAATTATAGTTTATTTCTGAATTATAGTCATATGCTAATCTTTATTTTACCTGTAAAATTCTATAAAAGATACTTAATTTTACTATTAAATCAAGGAAAAGTTGCAAAGGTATTTTATAAATTTACCAGAAAATTGTATTGAATTTGACAAATTTTAAAACAAAAATACAAAAAATGTTTACAAGTTTGACAAATTATTGACATTTTTTTTAAATTGTTGGTACATTCTGAAACAAAATATGTAAGAAGTAAATAAATGAAACTTGAAAATAAATAAGTGTCATTTAAAATTCTTTTTATTTATTCACTGTATTTATTAAGTCTCCCAAACGAAGTTTGGGAAGACTTATTGTTTTTGCTCAGTTCTTATTATTATTATTATTATTCTTCTTCTTCTTCTTCTTCTTCTTCTTCTTCTTCTTCTTCTTCTTCTTCTTCTTCTTCTTCTTCTTCTTCTTCCGCCGCTTTTAAATTTGAACTTGTCCGCACCCGTTCTCCAAAACCGCTTGTCAGATTAACTTAGGGTTTCACAATATGTTAGACTAACATGGCTAGTGGTGCAATCAGGGTTTTGTTTGTGCAATGGGGTTTATAAAGGGGTACTTTGAGGGGCAAAAAGAAAAGAGGGTTTTACTATAGAACCCTATGGGATTTTATTTTTTTAAATTTTCAAATGATTATAAATTGAAAACCGTTTGTGATAGACACAATCTTTTTAATTGAAAATGTTCTAAATGATAAAGCCCATTAAATGAAATACAGGGTTAGTCCCCAGGGGTCACCCCCACCCCCTGCCATTTAAGAAAGTTCTAATACCTTGTAAGTGGTCAAGATCCCCACCCCTAAACCATATATATTCTGGTTTGTCATGCTAAGATGGTTTGAATGATATACAGGGTTAGTCCCCAGGAGTCATCCCGACCCCCTGCCATTTGAGAAAGTTCTAATATCTTGTAAATGGTCGAGATCCCCACCCCTAAACCATATATATTCTGGTTTGTCATGATAAAGCACATCAAATGAAATACAGGGTTAGTCCCCAGGGGTCACCCCCACCCCCTGCCATTTAAGAAAGTTCTAATATCTTGTAAGTGGTCAAGATCCCCACCCCTAAACCATATATATTCTGGTTTGTCATGCGAAGATGGTTTGAATGATATACAGGGTTAGTCCCCAGGGGTCATCCCAACCCCCTGCCATTTGAGAAAGTTCTAATATCTTGTAAATGGTTGAGATCCCCGCCCCTAAACCATATATATTCCTATTTGTCATGTCTCGAACATTTGAATGACGTATACGGTCAGTCCCCAGGGGTTCCCCCCACCCCCAATGTTCTAATATCTTGTAAATGGTTGAGATCCCCACCCCTAAACCATATATATTCCTGTTCGTCATGTAATGAACATTTGAATGACGTGTAGGGCTAGTCCCAAGGGGTTCCGCCCCACCCCCAATGTTCTAGTATCTTGTAAATGGTCGAGATCCCCACCCCTAAACCATATATATTCTGGTTTGTCATGCCAAGATGATTTGAATGATATACAAGGTTAGTCCCCAGGCATCACTAATGCATATTACTTTACTGGACCAAACCAATTTTCACTGGACGTTGCCCAATGTCAGGCGACCCTGGGAATTACGAATTATGGGAGCTTCGTTTGGGAGACTTCGTAACAGCATCCTGTTACTATCATTTCTTGTTTTTATTGATTTTAATAAATACTTTGTTCTGAAATTTACATCCAAGCTGTTTATAATTTCACACACAGAAGTAGCACCATGCTGCATAAATATAAAGAAGCTTGCCCATTGCCAGAGTGTCATAACTGAACTTGCTAAATCAGCAATAGAAAATGAAAAAAAAGGAAATGTGGACACTGTAAATTAGCTGGACATTGTAAATCAAAAAATAGGAAAAGTACACGCCCAGCATTGCCTTAACAATAAATTATGAGGATTGTTAAATATATATAATTATTTCAAATTCTTTACTTCATTATTTTTTAAAGAGATATGATGACAGGGTATCATTTCTTTTTGTTAATTGTTTAACCTAGATATATATACAAGTCTAAATTGAAAACAACGTTCAAACCTATATATATAAATAAGTCTAAATTGAAAAACAACGTTCAAACCTATATATATATAAATAAGTCTAAATTGAAAACAACGTTCAAACCTATGATTACGTTGGATAAAAAGCGCAATTTTTATACGTGTGCATGCAAAACAAATTTCTTGGTAGAGGGGTCTAAATACAGCACAAACAACATCTTCCAAAAGACCAAAAAAGTTAAAAAGTATATTTTAACAAAACGCACTTGACTAACAGGTCGAACAACGGATGTTCTCAAACCCTGCTGACTGCCATTGGCGATTGCCTAATAAACGGATCACAAGATGTAACAAAAAGGATCTTTATTATTAATTCAATACCAAACAGAAAACAATAAACTTGCAGTTTTATTTCAATTAGACAGATGTAATAACAAACACAGCTGTTGTATTCTGTGTTTTTTTTTTAAATTTTCACCAAATACCAGAAACAAGGGCAAAATTGTTATTTTTCACTATTGAGATAAAACATTTGTAACAAAAGGCTATTTCTTATAAAACTACAGCCCGTATCACTCTGAAAATTTGCAGTAATGTTACTCTTACAAATAGGTATTTATTGAAAAAAAAATCTCATTTTGCACCATGTTCCTCATTTGGACCCAAAATTTCATGTTTGGTCATATATAGTGCCCTTTATTACTTGATTTTAACCGTAGTGCTTAATTTATTTAGTTATGCAATGCATGTATAAATTTGATTCATAAATAATATAAATTATGTCTGCAATAAAAGACAATTTTATCATATATTGGTGTATTTTTAACATAATTGTTTTGTTATTAGTTGTATGTCAAATGAATCGCTTGAATTGATATTAAATTATTAAGAAAAAAATGTTCGATTTATTTATCATTTATCTATAGAAATATAAACTACAAAATGAAAAATACCTGAATATATAGAAAACACAGATAAACTATAGACCTATTAAGTTGGAACAGGCTATACAATTGTATGCTCATTAAACCTTTTGTCTTTTTTGTTTTTTTACTAAAAGATAATTAGTATAATTAAATGTGGGCAAACCAGGAGTAAACCCTTTAATTCACACCAATAAAAAGCCAATTACTCAAAATATTGTATTGACTGTGTACAAGAAAAATATGTCATTTCATATAGATCTTCATCAATATAGTATCGAGCTAGCCTAAAGTCAATTTTCTAGAACAAAACAAATAACTTTATTTACTTTCTGGAAGTTTTCTGCTTAACGTCTAATTTACTTGTGGTGAGTAACGTTTTCTTTGTTCATTTTAATAATTAATTTCTCAAATTCATCTTCTGTTTTTCAGGTCTCCACAAAATGCTGGAAGAAACAAAAGCCAGAATTACATACTACAACCAGATAGGAACGCCTAAAAAACAGAAGCAAAAACATTCTGGAAAGAAAAATGGAGATATTGGTAGTTTTGACAACCCTGTATTTCCAAATGGCGGTCTCGTCCCTGTAGAACCGCCCGGTCAACACTATCTTCCATTACATGAATCTGGACAAGTTCGTAGTGCTCATAGATATGACGGTAACCGCCTTGATTTGTTGAATCAGACGACTCCGAAACAATCAGTATCTACCAGTAATCAGTCACTTCTTGAAACAACTCGTCCAGATTTACCTCCAAGAAATGTCCCCGAACAAAGAATAGTATCCAAATCGGAAAGTGACATTCACAATTCATATCCTGTTATTAAACCAAAAATGGGAAATTACTTTGCATTAAGCAATCAACCACGCATGGGAACTGCGATGAATACGACACCAACTGATTCTCTCCACTCGCAGGGAAGTGTATTTGGTTTCCCTCGCCATCAAGTTACTACAACCCCAGACGAAGAAAATCCGGAAAACATACTCCTACAAACCGAAAACCACATTCCTCCGTCCAAAAGCCTACCTTCCTCACCTCGATCGCCATATGAAAAACATAAAATATCACAAACAGTCCAAGAAAATCGAACTCGGTCTCAATCGTCACCTCTATCTCATAACAATTCAATTCATTCCCAATTTTCTGGTGAAACCCTACATATGACCGGAAACTTATCTCCACAGCGACGAAAAAGACTGAAAAGTTTCTCATCAGAAGAACCACAGAAAATATCACGTGTTTAACATTCTCATACCACATGACTTGATATTACTAGTAATCGGCATTTACATTCCAGATCTGACAGTTAACCCTGAGAATATTTTGTTTATTTTATACATTAGAATATTTTACAATATGTTACTATTATTATTATTATTATTATTAATATAAAAATATATCATGGAAAAAGAATTTCATTTTTTGTTTGTTTTTATGTAGCCTCTCGACAATAGTATAGGGTACTTAGATGCTGACAATGGCAAGCTTCCACGTAGTAACTATTGCTTGCTCTAATCCGATGGAAATGATCCGTTGTTTAAACTGTCGTTAAAATATAGTTAAACTTGCATGTTGATCTGTATTTTCTAGTGATAAACAGACTTGTATTTACAAGTTTCGACATAAGAACAGATAATGGTACCATTCGATGCACATATTTGATACGAAATTTTCATATTTTTATTTTCGATAGCCTAAGAACGGGCTCAGCCATTGATCTGTGCTCCTCTTAATTTTCATGCTAGATTATACAATTTCAAGATTGATTAATAGTTTTCAGAAGTAATAAAAAGTCGGTTTCTCCACGAGTTTTTCGCCAGTTTCATAGCGAGAGAAAATAAATTTAGCTTTCTGATAATATGTATATTTTATTTCATCATATATATTGTATTAAACATCTAACAATTCTTTATCAGGATATTTCAGGGAAATCATGATAGGAAGGTCGACTGGTAGTTACACACTGCATGAATGTTGCTACAAAAAAAGGAATAAAATGGTTACCAGTAAATCGTCGTAAAAGTTTATTTTTTATACCATTTATTGTATATTATTAACAAAATGGCTGATTGCAATATATAACAAATCAAATTGTTTCGCGTTAAGGATGAAATGAGGTAAAACTCATTTCAACTTCTACTTAAAAGAAATTGTTCGAGTAGGTTTTTTTTTTGGCAAAGGGAGACAACTTTTAATACAAACAGTATGGGTTTCCTCCTGATACAAACCTTCAGAAAAGAGATTTTTTTTTATGTACATGAAAATGTTTAGAATTTACATTTCGTTACCATCTATTTTTCAATCCCTTTTTTTACCATGAAAATGTAATGCACTTACGAAGTAGAAGATATGATTAGAACCGCACAATACAGCTTGCTTGTACAACGTGCTTTGTATGATATTAATTAAAGCAGGGACCACACCTGTCTTCTTACCTTGGAGTTGTCTCCCTTTTCAAACAGATAATACTGGGGAAAAGTTGAAATTAAACATATTATCACGCTTGAAGTGTTATTTCAAATCGAACTGTTGACCCATGTGATTGTAGGGTGTACGTACTTGGTAATGGGTGAAACTATCTATATATCATTATATCTTTGTTTTCATACAGTCTATACATTACATGTGCACAAAGAAAGACAATTGCATATATACAGTAAACATAATAAAAATATAGCGATGAGAGGGGCAAAATTTTAAAAATAACATCTGATGTAACAAAGCTTAGCCAGAAGGACAAACACGCTTACCAACGCGTTTGATATACAAAGTTTATTTAGAATTGGACTTGACGTTAAGCAACCAACAATCAATCAATCAATCTTCAGAATTGCTTTACGGTAACAGGATATCAGTTCTAAAAGCTAAATTACGTTGTGTCTGTTTAATATTTAAATTAAATTAGTTTTAAAACATCTTGTTATTTTTTTTATGAAACTCTCAAACTGCCATACTAGTGCAATAAAGATATCTAATTCCTTACAAAAATGTTTCCTTTTTTAGTCTTGAGCGGGGAAATAATTTTGTGTAATAATTTGAGGTTCTTGTGATTTTTTTTTGTAAGATTTGAGATTGAAACCTTTAGTATTTTGGAAATTTGGTATCTGTAAATGAGATATTATCATGGAGTTTATTTTTTTTAAGACCATCCAACTACAGTAACTCATAACGAGCATGAATTATTGATACGTTTAACAACTTAACTTCAAGTTAGTAACTAATATAGACAGTATAATTCTACTGATAAGAATATTGTATCAGGAATTTCTGTAATCAACTTCTAAAGGGTTTTTTTGGGGGGCTTGAGAGTTTAAGATATTTTAGATGCAGTTATTTTAGAAAGAGAGAAGTCCGTACCCATATAAATATAGGAACAGGTGGCTGGCTGTATTGATGTCACAACAATTTGAGCCTCTTTTTCGAAAATATTTTTGACTTTGAAAACAGTCTGCAGCAAAAGTTATTGGGTTCACTTCTTGTTTTCCCAAGGCTCTTGTTGTCTGATCTTTATTTTTTAGGGGTTATTTGTAGACTCCCGTTTGTCTTTTCGATTTTTTTTTCTTTTGGCATATTTTTTTTTTGGTATACACTTCGTATTGTCTTACTCATTTATTATCCGTCAACCATACTCATATGATTTTACGATGCCTAGATCCAATGTCTCCGATGAAAACTGGAACGATATAATAGGAATATATGGTTTCTTTCTTGTATCCATACAGAATATTTAAAAATTTGTTTTGATATATTTAGCAAGAAAAGACAACTCTCGTGTCTTCAATTCTCTTTTTAAACGACCGACCTCTGCATTCTGTATAAAGTTGCGATGGCAGAAAAAAATACATTGTGATATTGCGCTTTATTCTGTACTTATTTATATGCTACAGAAAAATACGGTAACAGGAATAGTCAACATTACGGTACAAAACAACACAGAATTGATCAAAGATAGGGAACATTAAACAGCCGTTTTAGAACTGCAGCAGGATACCATAGTTAATAACAGAAAAAAATTAACACGTTTACAAATCAATTAGAACCGTACAAAGAAACCACTTGAATAATAACAAAAATAGAAGTATACCATAGGGCATTGTTGATTTAAAAAAAAAACGTCAAGTAGTCGGAATAGTATAGGATGCAATATAACATGGTAAGTTCCCTTTCTTTTTAAAGAAATAAACTTTTTTGGGACGTGGTTCTCGAAGGAAATACCAGGGTTCTACGTACACAATTCGGTCATAAAGTTAGCAAGTAGTGTCGACGACATCGGTGAACATTTCCAACTGTAACTTTATATATAGGCGTGAACAAAAAAAAGGAAATAATAAATACAAGTATCTATAAATGTTTCAGATAACATATATCTTTCGTCAGTATGTCAGTATGATAATGATGATTTCAAAAATGAATCAAATTGGCACATTGTCCAAAATCATGAATAATTTATTCGTTTAGAAAATAATACCATTTGAAAAAAAATCTGCTCACAGATATATTTGAATTAGTTTGTAACGCCATACACTATTTCTACAGTTAAAATATGTCAATTAATTTAAACTGTAACCTTTAATATATAGAATAGAAATAAAATTTGATTTGGTCATTAAATGGGTGGTTTCAATTGTGCCAATCAAATTCAAGAGAGTTGCATTGTAAACGATCGATGAACAGAGGGGACGCTTTACCTGGTGTCACATTTGATTATCAAGACCATAAATGTTCACAAATGTCAGTCGACACTATTTGCTAACTTTGTGACAGAAAATGAAGATGAAAAAGAGTAATATTTTGGATAAATATAAGTTTCAGTATGATAATTCAACATTATCTTTCTGAGCTTGATATACTTGGAACAACCATGTCTGAAAAAGTCTGTAATGATAAACGACTTGCACTGTGCATCCGTAAAGCATGTGAACAGATCAAACTAATCACTAGAAGTCTAGATTCACTACAAATAAGATACGACAAAATCAAACAAGATGACATGGAGAGCTTCAGATACATGTTACGGTTACAACTAGCCACGACAGAAGGAGCCAGCGATATGTTTTATAAGTATGCTGTCAGACAGGCCACACAAGTCGGTCGTCTAAAAAGAATTAAAGACACAAAAACTGCCGAAAGTTGAACAGTGAGGTACTACAACAGATATAAAATCGTGCACTCAGATTTGAATGTTGCAGATTTATTAACAAACATCGATATCAGTAGAAGCCTACAGAAAGAAATTGGATGTTGGCAGCGAAGAAACAGAAGGTTAAAACCGACGACAAGTTGGTGAGGTCTTAAACAGCTTTTGCTGAAGAAGGCTCTTTTCAGAGCCAAACACATTTTCCAAAAAGAATCTGAAATTGTTGTGACATCTTCCTAATATAACTATTTCCCTATTTCTCTTTGATTCTCAGACTTCTTCTCTTTTTTATCCTTCAATCATCTGTTTTACGATATAAATACAGGCGAACAAAAGAAAATAAACTCGTGCGAATATATCCCTGTAGGTCATTCTGCCATTCGTGGTAATATTCAAATTGTTTTGTAATACTCTGGTTTTCTCTGCAAGGTCCGCGTGACAAACACTTTCTTTTTCTTTGAAAAGAAAAACTAGACAACAGTTAGAAATATGAAAAAGAAAGCACCTAAATCAGAATAATATTATTAAATAAAAAAAGACATCAGCCAATTGTGAGAAAACATCTTTTTTAATCAGTTACCGTTTGAAATAAGAAAAATAGCTACATGAGATAAATTCTCTATTTGTTTTCTAAAAATTGGAACCATCCGATCCAATCCAATCCAATCCAATCCAATCCAATACAATCCAATACAATACAATACAATCCAATCCAATACAATACAATACAATCCAATACAATACAATACAATACAATACAATACAATACAATCCACTACAATACAATACAATACAATCCAATACAATACAATACAATCAATGCAATACAATGCAATACAATACAATGCAATACAATGCAATACAATGCAATACAATGCAATACAATACAATACATTACAATACAATGCAATGCAATACAATGCAATGCAATACAATACAATTGCAATACAAATGCAATACAATGCAATACAATACAATACAATACAATACAATACAAATACAATACAATACAACGTTTGTTGTTTATCCGTTAACGGCCCAAGCAGGATAAAAAGTACCCTAATTTGTGAATTTCACATTAGATATAAAAATGGCATGGAGGGATAAAATACCAAATTAGCAATAAGAAAGCAAAAGAGCAAAAATGAAAGAAACTACGGAAAAATGAGATATCTTTTTTTTCTGCAACCATATTTTATCGAAGTTAAGACGTTGGGGTGCGACATTTTTACTGTTCTCATAAAATGTCTTTTGATATTTTTAATGCGTATTTTCATCTAAAAGCAAAACTTGTTATTCCTTTATCTTTAGGAAAACTGACCACCTATACTATCTTGATTTCTGCTCCAGGATTTGTTAAAAGTTTTTCTATGTATTTTAAAATATTTGGAAAAAAACCGGATAAGTTAATAAAATAAGTGTATCCAATTGTTAAGATTCGCCAATCAACTCGTATTATTTATCAATATATCCAAATATGGTAACCTTCACCATTTAGACAAAGAAAAAAAATATCTGATTGGATCTTTAAAAAAGTGTGTTTTCAATTATTAAGATTTTGCCAATCAAATTCCAGAGAATGTCATGTTAACGATGGTCTGAACAGATGGGACGCTGTTACCTGTTGGTGTCACATTTGTTCACCGCCACCGGAAATGTTCACCGATGTCAGTCGACACTATTTGCTAACTTTGTGACAGAACATGAAGATGACAAAGAGTAATATTTTTGATGAATATAAATTTGGAGAATGATATTTCAACTTCATCTTAATTTCAAAGTTTGATAACATTGAACAACCATGTCTGAAAAAGTTTGTACTGATAAACGACTGACATTATACATTGCCGAAAATAAATTCCGTAAAGCATGTGAACAGATCAAACTAATCACCAGACGTTACAATTTACTACAGATCAGATACGACAAAGCCAAACGTGATGACATGAAGAGCTTCAGATACACATTACGGTTACAACTAGCCACGACAGAAGGTGCCAGAAACATGTTTTATGAGTATGCTGTCAGACAGGCCACACAAGTCGGTCGTCTAAAGAGAGAATTAAAGACACAACAACTGCCGAAAGTTGAACAGTCAGGTACTACAACAGATATGAAATCGTGCACTCAGATTTGAATGTTGCAGATTTATTAACAAACATCGATATCAGTAGAAGTCTGCAGAAAGAAAATGGATTTTGACACCGAAAAAACAGAAGGTTAAAGCCGACGACAAGATGATGAGGTCTAAAACAGCTTTTGCTGAAGAAGGCTCTTTTCAGAGCCAAACATATTTTCTTAAAAGAATCTGAAATTGTTGTGACATCTTCCTAATATAGCTATTTCCCTATTTCTCTTTGATTCTCAGACTTCTTCCCGTTTTTATCCTCCAATCATCTATTTTACGATATAAATACAGGCGAGCAAAAGAAATAAACTCGTGCGAATATATCCCTGTATGTCATTCTGCCATTCGTGGTAATATTCAAATTGTTTTGTAATACTCTGGTATTCTCTGCAAAGGCCGCGTGACAAACACTTTCTTTTTCTTTGAAAAGAAAAACTAAAGACAACAGTTGAAAATATGAAAAGTAAACCACTTATATCAGAATCATATTATTAAATAAAAAAAGACATCAGCCCATTCTGAGAAAACATCTTTTTTATCAGTTACCGTTTGATACAATACAATACAATACAATACAATACAATACAATACAATACAATACAATACAATACAATACAATACAATACAATACAATACAATACAATACAATACAATACAATACAATACAATACAATACAATACAATACAATACAATACAGACAATACAATACAATACAATACAATACAACGTTTGTTGTTTATCCGTTAACAGCCCAAGCAGGATAAAAAGTACCCCAATTAGTGATCTTCACATTACATCTAAAAAACGGCATGGAGGAATAAAGTACAAAATAAGCAATCAGAAAGCAAAAGAGCAAAAATAAAAGAAACTACGGAAAAATGAGATATCTTTTTTTTCTGCAACCATATTTCATCGAAGTTAAGACGTTGAGGTGCGACATTTTTACTGTTCTCAGAGAATGTCTTTTGGTATTTTTAATGCTTATTTTCATCTAAAAGTAAAACTTGTTATTCCTTTATCTTTAGGAAAACTGACCACCTATACTATCTTGATTTCTGCTCCGGTATTTGTAAAAAGTTTTTCTATGTATTTTAAAATATGTAAAAAAACGCATAAGTTAATAAAATAAGTGTATTCAATTGTTAAGATTCGCCAATTAACTCGTATTATTTATCAAAATATTCAAATATGGTAACCTTCACCATTTAGACAAAGAAAAAAAATATCTGATTGGATCTTTAAAAAAGTGTGTTTTCAATTATTAAGATTTTGCCAATCAAATTCCAGAGAGTGTCATGTTAACGATCGTCTGAACAGATGGGACGCTGTTACCTGTTGGTGTCACATTTGTTCACCGCCACCGGAAATGTTCACCGATGTCAGTCGACACTATTTGCTAACTTTGTGACAGAACATGAAGATGACAAAGATTAATATTTTTGATGAATATAAATTTGGAGAATGATATTTCAACTTCATCTTAATTTCAAAGTTTGATAACATTGAACAACCATGTCTGAAAAAGTTTGTACTGATAAACGACTGACATTGTACATTGCCGAAAATAAATTCCGTAAAGCATGTGAACAGATCAAACTAATCACCAGACGTTTAAATTTACTACAGATCAGATACAACAAAGCCAAACGTGATGACATGAAGAGCTTCAGATACACATTACGGTTACAACTAGCCACGACAGAAGGTGCCAGAAACATGTTTTATGAGTATGCTGTCAGACAGGCCACACAAGTCGGTCGTCTAAAGAGAGAATTAAAGACACAACAACTGCCGAAAGTTGAACAGTCAGGTACTACAACAGATATGAAATCGTGCACTCAGATTTGAATGTTGCAGATTTATTAACAAACATCGATATCAGTAGAAGTCTGCAGAAAGAAAATGGATTTTGACACCGAAAAAACAAAAGGTTAAAGCCGACGACAAGATGATGAGGTCTAAAACAGCTTTTGCTGAAGAAGGCTCTTTTCAGAGCCAAACATATTTTCCGAAAAGAATCTGAAATTGTTGTGACATCTTCCTAATATAGCTATTTCCCTATTTCTCTTTGATTCCCAGACTTCTTCCCGTTTTTATCCTCCAATCATCTGTTTTACGATATAAATACAGGCGAGCAAAAGAAATAAACTCGTGCGAATATATCCCTGTATGTCATTCTGCCATTCGTGGTAATATTCAAATTGTTTTGTAATACTCTGGTATTCTCTACAAAGTCCGCGTGACAAACACTTTCTTTTTCTTTGAAAAGAAAAACTAAAGACAACAGTTGAAAATATGAAAAGTAAACCACTTATATCAGAATCATATTATTAAATAAAAAAAGACATCAGCCCATTCTGAGAAAACATTTTTTTTATCAGTTACCGTTTGATACAATACAATACAATACAATACAATACAATACAATACAATACAATACAATACAATACAATACAATACAATACAATACAATACAATACAATACAATACAATACAATACAATACAATACAATACAATACAATACAATACAATACAATACAATACAATACAATACAATACAATACAATACAATACAACGTTTGTTGTTTATCCGTTAACAGCCCATTCAGGATAAAAAGTACCCCAATTAGTGATCTTCACATTACATCTAAAAACGGCATGGAGGAATAAAGTACAAAATAAGCAATCAGAAATCAAAAGAGCAAAAATAAAAGAAACTACGGAAAAATGAGATATCTTTTTTTTCTGCAACCATATTTCATCGAAGTTAAGACGTTGAGGTGCGACATTTTTACTGTTCTCAGAAAATGTCTTTTGGTATTTTTAATGCTTATTTTCATCTAAAAGCAAAACTTGTTATTCCTTTATCTTTAGGAAAACTGACCACCTATACTATCTTGATTTCTGCTCCAGTATTTGTAAAAAGTTTTTCTATCTATTTTAAAATATGTAAAAAAACGCATAAGTTAATAAAATAAGTGTTTCCAATTGTTAAGATTCGCCAATTAACTCGTATTATTTATCAAAATATTCAAATATGGTAACCTTCACCATTTAGACAAAGAAAAAAAATATCTGATTGGATCTTTAAAAAAGTGTGTTTTCAATTATTAAGATTTTGCCAATCAAATTCCAGAGAGTGTCATGTTAACGATCGTCTGAACAGATGGGACGCTGTTACCTGTTGGTGTCACATTTGTTCACCGCCACCGGAAATGTTCACCGATGTCAGTCGACACTATTTGCTAACTTTGTGACAGAACATGAAGATGACAAAGAGTAATATTTTTGATGAATATAAATTTGGAGAATGATATTTCAACTTCATCTTAATTTCAAAGTTTGATAACATTGAACAACCATGTCTGAAAAAGTTTGTACTGATAAACGACTGACATTGTACATTGCCGAAAATAAATTCCGTAAAGCATGTGAACAGATCAAACTAATCACCAGACGTTTAAATTTACTACAGATCAGATACGACAAAGCCAAACGTGATGACATGAAGAGCTTCAGATACACATTACGGTTACAACTAGCCACGACAGAAGGTGCCAGAAACATGTTTTATGAGTATGCTGTCAGATAGGCCACACAAGTCGGTCGTCTAAAGAGAGAATTAAAGACACAACAACTGCCGAAAGTTGAACAGTCAGGTACTACAACAGATATGAAATCGTAGACTCAGATTTGAATGTTGCAGATTTATTAACAAACATCGATATCAGTAGAAGTCTGCAGAAAGAAAATGGATTTTGACACCGAAAAAACAGAAGGTTAAAGCCGACGACAAGATGATGAGGTCTAAAACAGCTTTTGCTGAAGAAGGCTCTTTTCAGAGCCAAACATATTTTCCGAAAAGAATCTGAAATTGTTGTGACATCTTCCTAATATAGCTATTTCCCTATTTCTCTTTGATTCTCAGACTTCTTCCCGTTTTTATCCTCCAATCATCTGTTTTACGATATAAATACAGGCGAGCAAAAGAAATAAACTCGTGCGAATATATCCCTGTATGTCATTCTGCCATTCGTGGTAATATTCAAATTGTTTTGTAATACTCTGGTATTCTCTGCAAAGTCCGCGTGACAAACACTTTCTTTTTCTTTGAAAAGAAAAACTAAAGACAACAGTTGAAAATATGAAAAGTAAACCACTTATATCAGAATCATATTATTAAATAAAAAAAGACATCAGCCCATTCTGAGAAAACATCTTTTTTATCAGTAACCGTTTGATACAATACAATACAATACAATACAATACAATACAATACAATACAATACAATACAATACAATACAATACAATACAATACAATACAATACAATACAGACAATACAATACAATACAATACAATACAATACAACGTTTGTTGTTTATCCGTTAACAGCCCAAGCAGGATAAAAAGTACCCCAATTAGTGATCTTCACATTACATCTAAAAAACGGCATGGAGGAATAAAGTACAAAATAAGCAATCAGAAAGCAAAAGAGCAAAAATAAAAGAAACTACGGAAAAATGAGATATCTTTTTTTTCTGCAACCATATTTCATCGAAGTTAAGACGTTGAGGTGCGACATTTTTACTGTTCTCAGAAAATGTCTTTTGGTATTTTTAATGCTTATTTTCATCTAAAAGCAAAACTTGTTATTCCTTTATCTTTAGGAAAACTGACCACCTATACTATCTTGATTTCTGCTCCGGTATTTGTAAAAAGTTTTTCTATGTATTTTAAAATATGTAAAAAAACGCATAAGTTAATAAAATAAGTGTATTCAATTGTTAAGATTCGCCAATTAACTCGTATTATTTATCAAAATATTCAAATATGGTAACCTTCACCATTTAGACAAAGAAAAAAAATATCTGATTGGATCTTTAAAAAAGTGTGTTTTCAATTATTAAGATTTTGCCAATCAAATTCCAGAGAGTGTCATGTTAACGATCGTCTGAACAGATGGGACGCTGTTACCTGTTGGTGTCACATTTGTTCACCGCCACCGGAAATGTTCACCGATGTCAGTCGACACTATTTGCTAACTTTGTGACAGAACATGAAGATGACAAAGATTAATATTTTTGATGAATATAAATTTGGAGAATGATATTTCAACTTCATCTTAATTTCAAAGTTTGATAACATTGAACAACCATGTCTGAAAAAGTTTGTACTGATAAACGACTGACATTGTACATTGCCGAAAATAAATTCCGTAAAGCATGTGAACAGATCAAACTAATCACCAGACGTTTAAATTTACTACAGATCAGATACAACAAAGCCAAACGTGATGACATGAAGAGCTTCAGATACACATTACGGTTACAACTAGCCACGACAGAAGGTGCCAGAAACATGTTTTATGAGTATGCTGTCAGACAGGCCACACAAGTCGGTCGTCTAAAGAGAGAATTAAAGACACAACAACTGCCGAAAGTTGAACAGTCAGGTACTACAACAGATATGAAATCGTGCACTCAGATTTGAATGTTGCAGATTTATTAACAAACATCGATATCAGTAGAAGTCTGCAGAAAGAAAATGGATTTTGACACCGAAAAAACAAAAGGTTAAAGCCGACGACAAGATGATGAGGTCTAAAACAGCTTTTGCTGAAGAAGGCTCTTTTCAGAGCCAAACATATTTTCCGAAAAGAATCTGAAATTGTTGTGACATCTTCCTAATATAGCTATTTCCCTATTTCTCTTTGATTCCCAGACTTCTTCCCGTTTTTATCCTCCAATCATCTGTTTTACGATATAAATACAGGCGAGCAAAAGAAATAAACTCGTGCGAATATATCCCTGTATGTCATTCTGCCATTCGTGGTAATATTCAAATTGTTTTGTAATACTCTGGTATTCTCTACAAAGTCCGCGTGACAAACACTTTCTTTTTCTTTGAAAAGAAAAACTAAAGACAACAGTTGAAAATATGAAAAGTAAACCACTTATATCAGAATCATATTATTAAATAAAAAAAGACATCAGCCCATTCTGAGAAAACTTTTTTTTTATCAGTTACCGTTTGATACAATACAATACAATACAATACAATACAATACAATACAATACAATACAATACAATACAATACAATACAATACAATACAATACAATACAATACAATACAATACAATACAATACAATACAATACAATACAATACAATACAATACAACGTTTGTTGTTTATCCGTTAACAGCCCATTCAGGATAAAAAGTACCCCAATTAGTGATCTTCACATTACATCTAAAAACGGCATGGAGGAATAAAGTACAAAATAAGCAATCAGAAATCAAAAGAGCAAAAATAAAAGAAACTACGGAAAAATGAGATATCTTTTTTTTCTGCAACCATATTTCATCGAAGTTAAGACGTTGAGGTGCGACATTTTTACTGTTCTCAGAAAATGTCTTTTGGTATTTTTAATGCTTATTTTCATCTAAAAGCAAAACTTGTTATTCCTTTATCTTAAGGAAAACTGACCACCTATACTATCTTGATTTCTGCTCCGGTATTTGTAAAAAGTTTTTCTATGTATTTTAAAATATGTAAAAAAACGCATAAGTTAATAAAATAAGTGTATCCAATTGTTAAGATTCGCCAATTAACTCGTATTATTTATCAAAATATTCAAATATGGTAACCTTCACCATTTAGACAAAGAAAAAAAATATCTGATTGGATCTTTAAAAAAGTGTGTTTTCAATTATTAAGATTTTGCCAATCAAATTCCAGAGAGTGTCATGTTAACGATCGTCTGAACAGATGGGACGCTGTTACCTGTTGGTGTCACATTTGTTCACCGCCACCGGAAATGTTCACCGATGTCAGTCGACACTATTTGCTAACTTTGTGACAGAACATGAAGATGACAAAGAGTAATATTTTTGATGAATATAAATTTGGAGAATGATATTTCAACTTCATCTTAATTTCAAAGTTTGATAACATTGAACAACCATGTCTGAAAAAGTTTGTACTGATAAACGACTGACATTGTACATTGCCGAAAATAAATTCCGTAAAGCATGTGAACAGATCAAACTAATCACCAGACGTTTAAATTTACTACAGATCAGATACGACAAAGCCAAACGTGATGACATGAAGAGCTTCAGATACACATTACGGTTACAACTAGCCACGACAGAAGGTGCCAGAAACATGTTTTATGAGTATGCTGTCAGACAGGCCACACAAGTCGGTCGTCTAAAGAGAGAATTAAAGACACAACAACTGCCGAAAGTTGAACAGTCAGGTACTACAACAGATATGAAATCGTAGACTCAGATTTGAATGTTGCAGATTTATTAACAAACATCGATATCAGTAGAAGTCTGCAGAAAGAAAATGGATTTTGACACCGAAAAAACAGAAGGTTAAAGCCGACGACAAGATGATGAGGTCTAAAACAGCTTTTGCTGAAGAAGGCTCTTTTCAGAGCCAAACATATTTTCCGATAAGAATCTGAAATTGTTGTGACATCTTCCTAATATAGCTATTTCCCTATTTCTCTTTGATTCTCAGACTTCTTCCCGTTTTTATCCTCCAATCATCTGTTTTACGATATAAATACAGGCGAGCAAAAGAAATAAACTCGTGCGAATATATCCCTGTATGTCATTCTGCCATTCGTGGTAATATTCAAATTGTTTTGTAATACTCTGGTATTCTCTGCAAAGTCCGCGTGACAAACACTTTCTTTTTCTTTGAAAAGAAAAACTAAAGACAACAGTTGAAAATATGAAAAGTAAACCACTTATATCAGAATCATATTATTAAATAAAAAAAGACATCAGCCCATTCTGAGAAAACATCTTTTTTATCAGTAACCGTTTGATACAATACAATACAATACAATACAATACAATACAATACAATACAATACAATACAATACAATACAATACAATACAATACAATACAATACAATACAATACAATACAATACAATACAATACAATACAATACAATACAATACAATACAATACAATACAATACAATACAATACAATACAACGTTTGTTGTTTATCCGTTAACAGCCCAAGGAGGATAAAAAGTACCCCAATTAGTGATCTTCACATTACATCTAAAAACGGCATGGAGGAATAAAGTACAAACTAAGCAATCAGAAAGCAAAAGAGCAAAAATAAAAGAAACTACGGAAAAATGAGATATCTTTTTTTTCTGCAACCATATTTCATCGAAGTTAAGACGTTGAGGTGCGACATTTTTACTGTTCTCAGAAAATGTCTTTTGGTATTTTTAATGCTTATTTTCATCTAAAAGTAAAACTTGTTATTCCTTTATCTTTAGGAAAACTGACCACCTATACTATCTTGATTTCTGCTCCAGTATTTGTAAAAAGTTTTTCTATGTATTTTAAAATATGTAAAAAAACGCATAAGTTAATAAAATAAGTGTATCCAATTGTTAAGATTCGCCAATTAACTCGTATTATTTATCAAAATATTCAAATATGGTAACCTTCACCATTTAGACAAAGAAAAAAAAATATCTGATTGGATCTTTAAAAAAGTGTGTTTTCAATTATTAAGATTTTGCCAATCAAATTCCAGAGAGTGTCATGTTAACGATCGTCTGAACAGATGGGACGCTGTTACCTGTTGGTGTCACATTTGTTCACCGCCACCGGAAATGTTCACCGATGTCAGTCGACACTATTTGCTAACTTTGTGACAGAACATGAAGATGACAAAGAGTAATATTTTTGATGAATATAAATTTGGAGAATGATATTTCAACTTCATCTTAATTTCAAAGTTTGATAGCATTGAACAACCATGTCTGAAAAAGTTTGTACTGATAAACGACTGGCATTGTACATTGCCGAAAATAAATTGAGTAAAGCATGTGAACAGATCAAACTAATCACCAGACGTTTAAATTTACTACAGATCAGATACGACAAAGCCAAACGTGATGACATGAAGAGCTTCAGATACACATTACGGTTACAACTAGCCACGACAGAAGGTACCAGAAACATGTTTTATGAGTATGCTGTCAGACAGGCCACACAAGTCGGTCGTCTAAAGAGAGAATTAAAGACACAACAACTGCCGAAAGTTGAACAGTCAGGTACTACAACAGATATGAAATCGTGCACTCAGATTTGAATGTTGCAGATTTATTAACAAACATCGATATCAGTAGAAGTCTGCAGAAAGAAAATGGATTTTGACACCGAAAAAAACAGAAGGTTAAAGCCGACGACAAGATGATGAGGTCTAAAACAGCTTTTGCTGAAGAAGGCTCTTTTCAGAGCCAAACACATTTTCCGAAAAGAATCTGAAATTGTTGTGACATCTTCCTAATATAGCTATTTCCCTATTTCTCTTTGATTCTCAGACTTCTTCCCGTTTTTATCCTCCAATCATCTGTTTTACGATATAAATACAGGCGAGCAAAAGAAATAAACTCGTGCGAATATATCCCTGTATGTCATTCTGCCATTCGTGGTAATATTCAAATTGTTTTGTAATACTCTGGTATTCTCTGCAAAGTCCGCGTGACAAACACTTTCTTTTTCTTTGAAAAGAAAAACTAAAGACAACAGTTGAAAATATGAAAAGTAAACCACTTATATCAGAATCATATTATTAAATAAAAAAAGACACCAGCCCATTCTGAGAAAACATCTTTTTTATCAGTTACCGTTTGATACAATACAATACAATACAATACAATACAATACAATACAATACAATACAATACAATACAATACAATACAATACAATACAATACAATACAATACAATACAATACAATACAATACAATACAATACAATACAATACAATACAATACAATACAATACAATACAATACAATACAATACAATACAATACAATGCAACGTTTGTTGTTTATCCGTTAACAGCCTAAGCAGGATAAAAAGTACCCCAATTAGTGATCTTCACATTACATCTAAAACCGGCATGGAGGAATAAAGTACAAAATAAGCAATCAGAAATCAAAAGAGCAAAAATAAAAGAAACTACGGAAAAATGAGATATCTTTTTTTTCTGCAACCATATTTCATCGAAGTTAAGACGTTGAGGTGCGACATTTTTACTGTTCTCAGAAAATGTCTTTTGGTATTTTTAATGCTTATTTTCATCTAAAAGCAAAACTTGTTATTCCTTTATCTTTAGGAAAACTGACCACCTATACTATCTTGATTTCTGCTCCAGTATTTGTAAAAAGTTTTTCTATGTATTTTAAAATATGTAAAAAAACGCATAAGTTAATAAAATAAGTGTATCCAATTGTTAAGATTCGCCAATTAACTCGTATTATTTATCAAAATATTCAAATATGGTAACCTTCACCATTTAGACAAAGAAAAAAAAATATCTGATTGGATCTTTAAAAAAGTGTGTTTTCAATTATTAAGATTTTGCCAATCAAATTCCAGAGAGTGTCATGTTAACGATCGTCTGAACAGATGGGACGCTGTTACCTGTTGGTGTCACATTTGTTCACCGCCACCGGAAATGTTCACCGATGTCAGTCGACACTATTTGCTAACTTTGTGACAGAACATGAAGATGACAAAGAGTAATATTTTTGATGAATATAAATTTGGAGAATGATATTTCAACTTCATCTTAATTTCAAAGTTTGATAACATTGAACAACCATGTCTGAAAAAGTTTGTACTGATAAACGACTGACATTGTACATTGCCGAAAATAAATTCCGTAAAGCATGTGAACAGATCAAACTAATCACCAGACGTTTAAATTTACTACAGATCAGATACGACAAAGCCAAACGTGATGACATGAAGAGCTTCAGATACACATTACGGTTACAACTAGCCACGACAGAAGGTGCCAGAAACATGTTTTATGAGTATGCTGTCAGACAGGCCACACAAGTCGGTCGTCTAAAGAGAGAATTAAAGACACAACAACTGCCGAAAGTTGAACAGTCAGGTACTACAACAGATATGAAATCGTAGACTCAGATTTGAATGTTGCAGATTTATTAACAAACATCGATATCAGTAGAAGTCTGCAGAAAGAAAATGGATTTTGACACCGAAAAAACAGAAGGTTAAAGCCGACGACAAGATGATGAGGTCTAAAACAGCTTTTGCTGAAGAAGGCTCTTTTCAGAGCCAAACATATTTTCCGAAAAGAATCTGAAATTGTTGTGACATCTTCCTAATATAGCTATTTCCCTATTTCTCTTTGATTCTCAGACTTCTTCCCGTTTTTATCCTCCAATCATCTGTTTTACGATATAAATACAGGCGAGCAAAAGAAATAAACTCGTGCGAATATATCCCTGTATGTCATTCTGCCATTCGTGGTAATATTCAAATTGTTTTGTAATACTCTGGTATTCTCTGCAAAGTCCGCGTGACAAACACTTTCTTTTTCTTTGAAAAGAAAAACTAAAGACAACAGTTGAAAATATGAAAAGTAAACCACTTATATCAGAATCATATTATTAAATAAAAAAAGACATCAGCCCATTCTGAGAAAACATCTTTTTTATCAGTTACCGTTTGATACAATACAATACAATACAATACAATACAATACAATACAATACAATACAATGCAATACAATGCAATGCAATGCAATACAATACAATACAATACAATACAATACAATACAATACAATACAATACAATACAATACAATACAATACAATACAATACAATACAATACAATACAATACAATACAATACAATACAATACAATACAATACAACGTTTGTTGTTTATCCGTTAACAGCCCAAGGAGGATAAAAAGTACCCCAATTAGTGATCTTCACATTACATCTAAAAACGGCATGGAGGAATAAAGTACAAAATAAGCAATCAGAAAGCAAAAGAGCAAAAATAAAAGAAACTACGGAAAAATGAGATATCTTTTTTTTCTGCAACCATATTTCATCGAAGTTAAGACGTTGAGGTGCGACATTTTTACTGTTCTCAGAAAATGTCTTTTGGTATTTTTAATGCTTATTTTCATCTAAAAGCAAAACTTATTATTCCTTTATCTTTAGGAAAACTGACCACCTATACTATCTTGATTTCTGCTCCAGTATTTGTAAAAAGTTTTTCTATGTATTTTAAAATATGTAAAAAAAAACGCATAAGTTAATAAAATAAGTGTATCCAATTGTTAAGATTCGCCAATTAACTCGTATTATTTATCAAAATATTCAAATATGGTAACCTTCACCATTTAGACAAAGAAAAAAAATATCTGATTGGATCTTTAAAAAAGTGTGTTTTCAATTATTAAGATTTTGCCAATCAAATTCCAGAGAGTGTCATGTTAACGATCGTCTGAACAGATGGGACGCTGTTACCTGTTGGTGTCACATTTGTTCACCGCCACCGGAAATGTTCACCGATGTCAGTCGACACTATTTGCTAACTTTGTGACAGAACATGAAGATGACAAAGAGTAATATTTTTGATGAATATAAATTTGGAGAATGATATTTCAACTTCATCTTAATTTCAAAGTTTGATAACATTGAACAACCATGTCTGAAAAAGTTTGTACTGATAAACGACTGACATTGTACATTGCCGAAAATAAATTCCGTAAAGCATGTGAACAGATCAAACTAATCACCAGACGTTTAAATTTACTACAGATCAGATACGACAAAGCCAAACGTGATGACATGAAGAGCTTCAGATACACATTACGGTTACAACTAGCCACGACAGAAGGTGCCAGAAACATGTTTTATGAGTATGCTGTCAGACAGGCCACACAAGTCGGTCGTCTAAAGAGAGAATTAAAGACACAACAACTGCCGAAAGTTGAACAGTCAGGTACTACAACAGATATGAAATCGTAGACTCAGATTTGAATGTTGCAGATTTATTAACAAACATCGATATCAGTAGAAGTCTGCAGAAAGAAAATGGATTTTGACACCGAAAAAACAGAAGGTTAAAGCCGACGACAAGATGATGAGGTCTAAAACAGCTTTTGCTGAAGAAGGCTCTTTTCAGAGCCAAACATATTTTCCGAAAAGAATCTGAAATTGTTGTGACATCTTCCTAATATAGCTATTTCCCTATTTCTCTTTGATTCTCAGACTTCTTCCCGTTTTTATCCTCCAATCATCTGTTTTACGATATAAATACAGGCGAGCAAAAGAAATAAACTCGTGCGAATATATCCCTTTATGTCATTCTGCCATTCGTGGTAATATTCAAATTGTTTTGTAATACTCTGGTATTCTCTGCAAAGTCCGCGTGACAAACACTTTCTTTTTCTTTGAAAAGAAAAACTAAAGACAACAGTTGAAAATATGAAAAGTAAACCACTTATATCAGAATCATATTATTAAATAAAAAAAGACATCAGCCCATTCTGAGAAAACATCTTTTTTATCAGTTACCGTTTGATACAATACAATACAATAATACAATACTATACAATACAATACAATACAATACAATACAATACAATACAATACAATACAATACAATACAATACAATACAATACAATACAATACAATACAATACAATACAATACAATACAATACAATACAACGTTTGTTGTTTATCCGTTAACAGCCCAAGGAGGATAAAAAGTACCCCAATTAGTGATCTTCACATTACATCTAAAAACGGCATGGAGGAATAAAGTACAAAATAAGCAATCAGAAAGCAAAAGAGCAAAAATAAAAGAAACTACGGAAAAATGAGATATCTTTTTTTTCTGCAACCATATTTCATCGAAGTTAAGACGTTGAGGTGCGACATTTTTACTGTTCTCAGAAAATGTCTTTTGGTATTTTTAATGCTTATTTTCATCTAAAAGCAAAACTTGTTATTCCTTTATCTTTAGGAAAACTGACCACCTATACTATCTTGATTTCTGCTCCAGTATTTGTAAAAAGTTTTTCTATGTATTTTAAAATATGTAAAAAAACCGCATAAGTTAATAAAATAAGTGTATCCAATTGTTAAGATTTGCCAATTAACTCGTATTATTTATCAAAATATTCAAATATGGTAACCTTCACCATTTAGACAAAGAAAAAAAAATATCTGATTGGATCTTTAAAAAAGTGTGTTTTCAATTATTAAGATTTTGCCAATCAAATTCCAGAGAGTGTCATGTTAACGATCGTCTGAACAGATGGGACGCTGTTACCTGTTGGTGTCACATTTGTTAACCGCCACCGGAAATGTTCACCGATGTCAGTCGACACTATTTGCTAACTTTGTGACAGAACATGAAGATGACAAAGAGTAATATTTTTGATGAATATAAATTTGGAGAATGATATTTCAACTTCATCTTAATTTCAAAGTTTGATAACATTGAACAACCATGTCTGAAAAAGTTTGTACTGATAAACGACTGACATTGTACATTGCCGAAAATAAATTCCGTAAAGCATGTGAACAGATCAAACTAATCACCAGACGTTTAAATTTACTACAGATCAGATACGACAAAGCCAAACGTGATGACATGAAGAGCTTCAGATACACATTACGGTTACAACTAGCCACGACAGAAGGTGCCAGAAACATGTTTTATGAGTATGCTGTCAGACAGGCCACACAAGTCGGTCGTCTAAAGAGAGAATTAAAGACACAACAACTGCCGAAAGTTGAACAGTCAGGTACTACAACAGATATGAAATCGTAGACTCAGATTTGAATGTTGCAGATTTATTAACAAACATCGATATCAGTAGAAGTCTGCAGAAAGAAAATGGATTTTGACACCGAAAAAACAGAAGGTTAAAGCCGACGACAAGATGATGAGGTCTAAAACAGCTTTTGCTGAAGAAGGCTCTTTTCAGAGCCAAACATATTTTCCGAAAAGAATCTGAAATTGTTGTGACATCTTCCTAATATAGCTATTTCCCTATTTCTCTTTGATTCTCAGACTTCTTCCCGTTTTTATCCTCCAATCATCTGTTTTACGATATAAATACAGGCGAGCAAAAGAAATAAACTCGTGCGAATATATCCCTGTATGTCATTCTGCCATTCGTGGTAATATTCAAATTGTTTTGTAATACTCTGGTATTCTCTGCAAAGTCCGCGTGACAAACACATTTTTTTTCTTTGAAAAGAAAAACTAAAGACAACAGTTGAAAATATGAAAAGTAAACCACTTATATCAGAATCATATTATTAAATAAAAAAAACATCAGCCCATTCTGAGAAAACATCTTTTTTATCAGTAACCGTTTGATACAATACAATACAATACAATACAATACAATACAATACAATACAATACAATACAATACAATACAATACAATACAATACAATACAATACAATACAATACAATACAATACAATACAATACAATACAATACAATACAATACAACGTTTGTTGTTTATCCGTTAACAGCCCAAGCAGGATAAAAAGTACCCCAATTAGTGATCTTCACATTACATCTAAAAACGGCATGGAGGAATAAAGTACAAAATAAGCAATCAGAAAGCAAAAGAGCAAAAATAAAAGAAACTACGGAAAAATGAGATATCTTTTTTTTCTGCAACCATATTTCATCGAAGTTAAGACGTTGAGGTGCGACATTTTTACTGTTCTCAGAAAATGTCTTTTGGTATTTTTAATGCTTATTTTCATCTAAAAGTAAAACTTGTTATTCCTTTATCTTTAGGAAAACTGACCACCTATACTATCTTGATTTCTGCTCCAGTATTTGTAAAAAGTTTTTCTATGTATTTTAAAATATGTAAAAAAACGCATAAGTTAATAAAATAAGTGTATCCAATTGTTAAGATTCGCCAATTAACTCGTATTATTTATCAAAATATTCAAATATGGTAACCTTCACCATTTAGACAAAGAAAAAAAAATATCTGATTGGATCTTTAAAAAAGTGTGTTTTCAATTATTAAGATTTTGCCAATCAAATTCCAGAGAGTGTCATGTTAACGATCGTCTGAACAGATGGGACGCTGTTACCTGTTGGTGTCACATTTGTTCACCGCCACCGGAAATGTTCACCGATGTCAGTCGACACTATTTGCTAACTTTGTGACAGAACATGAAGATGACAAAGAGTAATATTTTTGATGAATATAAATTTGGAGAATGATATTTCAACTTCATCTTAATTTCAAAGTTTGATAACATTGAACAACCATGTCTGAAAAAGTTTGTACTGATAAACGACTGACATTGTACATTGCCGAAAATAAATTCCGTAAAGCATGTGAACAGATCAAACTAATCACCAGACGTTTAAATTTACTACAGATCAGATACGACAAAGCCAAACGTGATGACATGAAGAGCTTCAGATACACATTACGGTTACAACTAGCCACGACAGAAGGTGCCAGAAACATGTTTTATGAGTATGCTGTCAGACAGGCCACACAAGTCGGTCGTCTAAAGAGAGAATTAAAGACACAACAACTGCCGAAAGTTGAACAGTCAGGTACTACAACAGATATGTAATCGTAGACTCAGATTTGAATGTTGCAGATTTATTAACAAACATCGATATCAGTAGAAGTCTGCAGAAAGAAAATGGATTTTGACACCGAAAAAACAGAAGGTTAAAGCCGACGACAAGATGATGAGGTCTAAAACAGCTTTTGCTGAAGAAGGCTCTTTTCAGAGCCAAACATATTTTCCGAAAAGAATCTGAAATTGTTGTGACATCTTCCTAATATAGCTATTTCCCTATTTCTCTTTGATTCTCAGACTTCTTCCCGTTTTTATCCTCCAATCATCTGTTTTACGATATAAATACAGGCGAGCAAAAGAAATAAACTCGTGCGAATATATCCCTGTATGTCATTCTGCCATTCGTGGTAATATTCAAATTGTTTTGTAATACTCTGGTATTCTCTGCAAAGTCCGCGTGACAAACACTTTCTTTTTCTTTGAAAAGAAAAACTAAAGACAACAGTTGAAAATATGAAAAGTAAACCACTTATATCAGAATCATATTATTAAATAAAAAAAGACATCAGCCCATTCTGAGAAAACATCTTTTTTATCAGTAACCGTTTGATACAATACAATACAATACAATACAATACAATACAATACAATACAATACAATACAATACAATACAATACAATACAATACAATACAATACAATACAATACAAATACAATACAATACAATACAATACAATACAATACAATACAATACAATACAATACAACGTTTGTTGTTTATCCGTTAACAGCCCAAGGAGGATAAAAAGTACCCCAATTAGTGATCTTCACATTACATCTAAAAACGGCATGGAGGAATAAAGTACAAAATAAGCAATCAGAAAGCAAAAGAGCAAAAATAAAAGAAACTACGGAAAAATGAGATATCTTTTTTTTCTGCAACCATATTTCATCGAAGTTAAGACGTTGAGGTGCGACATTTTTACTGTTCTCAGAAAATGTCTTTTGGTATTTTTAATGCTTATTTTCATCTAAAAGCAAAACTTGTTATTCCTTTATCTTTAGGAAAACTGACCACCTATACTATCTTGATTTCTGCTCCAGTATTTGTAAAAAGTTTTTCTATGTATTTTAAAATATGTAAAAAAACGCATAAGTTAATAAAATAAGTGTATCCAATTGTTAAGATTCGCCAATTAACTCGTATTATTTATCAAAATATTCAAATATGGTAACCTTCACCATTTAGACAAAGAAAAAAAAATATCTGATTGGATCTTTAAAAAAGTGTGTTTTCAATTATTAAGATTTTGCCAATCAAATTCCAGAGAGTGTCATGTTAACGATCGTCTGAACAGATGGGACGCTGTTACCTGTTGGTGTCACATTTGTTCACCGCCACCGGAAATGTTCACCGATGTCAGTCGACACTATTTGCTAACTTTGTGACAGAACATGAAGATGACAAAGAGTAATATTTTTGATGAATATAAATTTGGAGAATGATATTTCAACTTCATCTTAATTTCAAAGTTTGATAACATTGAACAACCATGTCTGAAAAAGTTTGTACTGATAAACGACTGACATTGTACATTGCCGAAAATAAATTCCTTAAAGCATGTGAACAGATCAAACTAATCACCAGACGTTTAAATTTACTACAAATCAGATACGACAAAGCCAAACGTGATGACATGAAGAGCTTCAGATACACATTACGGTTACAACTAGCCACGACAGAAGGTGCCAGAAACATGTGTTATGAGTATGCTGTCAGACAGGCCACACAAGTCGGTCGTCTAAAGAGAGAATTAAAGACACAACAACTGCCGAAAGTTGAACAGTCAGGTACTACAACAGATATGAAATCGTGCACTCAGATTTGAATGTTGCAGATTTATTAACAAACATCGATATCAGTAGAAGTCTGCAGAAAGAAAATGGATTTTGACACCGAAAAAACAGAAGGTTAAAGCCGACGACAAGATGATGAGGTCTAAAACAGCTTTTGCTGAAGAAGGCTCTTTTCAGAGCCAAACATATTTTCCGATAAGAATCTGAAATTGTTGTGACGTCTTCCTAATATAGCTATTTCCCTATTTCTCTTTGATTCTCAGACTTCTTCCCGTTTTCATCCTCCAATCATCTGTTTTACAATATAAATACAGGCGAGCAAAAGAAATAAACTCGTGCGAATATATCCCTGTATGTCATTCTGCCATTCGTGGTAATATTCAAATTGTTTTGTAATACTCTGGTATTCTCTGCAAAGTCCGCGTGAAAAACACTTTCTTTTTCTTTAAAAAGAAAAACTAAAGACAACAGTTGAAAATATAAAAAGTAAACCACTTATATCAGAATCATATTATTAAATAAAAAAAGACATCAGCCCATTCTGAGAAAACATCTTTTTTATCAGTTACCGTTTGATACAATACAATACAATACAATACAATACAATACAATACAATACAATACAATACAATACAATACAATACAATACAATACAATACAATACAATACAATACAATACAATACAATACAATACAATAAACAATACAATACAATACAATACAATACAATACAATACAATACAATACAATACAATAATACAATAATACAATAGAATACAATACAACGTTTGTTGTTTATCCGTTAACAGCCCAAGGAGGATAAAAAGTACCCCAATTAGTGATCTTCACATTACATCTAAAAACGGCATGGAGGAATAAAGTACAAAATAAGCAATCAGAAAGCAAAAGAGCAAAAATAAAAGAAACTACGGAAAAATGAGATATCTTTTTTTTCTGCAACCATATTTCATCGAAGTTAAGACGTTGAGGTGCGACATTTTTACTGTTCTCAGAAAATGTCTTTTGGTATTTTTAATGCTTATTTTCATCTAAAAGCAAAACTTGTTATTCCTTTATCTTTAGGAAAACTGACCACCTATACTATCTTGATTTCTGCTCCAGTATTTGTAAAAAGTTTTTCTATGTATTTTAAAATATGTAAAAAAAACGCATAAGTTAATAAAATAAGTGTATCCAATTGTTAAGATTCGCCAATTAACTCGTATTATTTATCAAAATATTCAAATATGGTAACCTTCACCATTTTGACAAAGAAAAAAAATATCTGATTGGATCTTTAAAAAAGTGTGTTTTCAATTATTAAGATTTTGCCAATCAAATTCCAGAGAGTGTCATGTTAACGATCGTCTGAACAGATGGGACGCTGTTACCTGTTGGTGTCACATTTGTTCACCGCCACCGGAAATGTTCACCGATGTCAGTCGACACTATTTGCTAACTTTGTGACAGAACATGAAGATGACAAAGAGTAATATTTTTGATGAATATAAATTTGGAGAATGATATTTCAACTTCATCTTAATTTCAAAGTTTGATAACATTGAACAACCATGTCTGAAAAAGTTTGTACTGATAAACGACTGACATTGTACATTGCCGAAAATAAATTCCGTAAAGCATGTGAACAGATCAAACTAATCACCAGACGTTTAAATTTACTACAGATCAGATACGACAAAGCCAAACGTGATGACATGAAGAGCTTCAGATACACATTACGGTTACAACTAGCCACGACAGAAGGTGCCAGAAACATGTTTTATGAGTATGCTGTCAGACATGCCACACAAGTCGGTCGTCTAAAGAGAGAATTAAAGACACAACAACTGCCGAAAGTTGAACAGTCAGGTACTACAACAGATATGAAATCGTAGACTCAGATTTGAATGTTGCAGATTTATAAACAAACATCGATATCAGTAGAAGTCTGCAGAAAGAAAATGGATTTTGACACCGAAAAAACAGAAGGTTAAAGCCGACGACAAGATGATGAGGTCTAAAACAGCTTTTGCTGAAGAAGGCTCTTTTCAGAGCCAAACATATTTTCCGAAAAGAATCTGAAATTGTTGTGACATCTTCCTAATATAGCTATTTCCCTATTTCTCTTTGATTCTCAGACTTCTTCCCGTTTTTATCCTCCAATCATCTGTTTTACGATATAAATACAGGCGAGCAAAAGAAATAAACTCGTGCGAATATATCCCTGTATGTCATTCTGCCATTCGTGGTAATATTCAAATTGTTTTGTAATACTCTGGTATTCTCTGCAAAGTCCGCGTGACAAACACTTTCTTTTTCTTTGAAAAGAAAAACTAAAGACAACAGTTGAAAATATGAAAAGTAAACCACTTATATCAGAATCATATTATTAAATAAAAAAAGACATCAGCCCATTCTGAGAAAACATCTTTTTTATCAGTAACCGTTTGATACAATACAATACAATACAATACAATACAATACAATACAATACAATACAATACAATACAATACAATACAATACAATACAATACAATACAATACAACGTTTGTTGTTTATCCGTTAACAGCCCAAGGAGGATAAAAAGTACCCCAATTAGTGATCTTCACATTACATCTAAAAAAAGCATGGAGGAATAAAGTACAAAATAAGCAATCAGAAAGCAAAAGAGCAAAAATAAAAGAAACTACGGAAAAATGAGATATCTTTTTTTTCTGCAACCATATTTCATCGAAGTTAAGACGTTGAGGTGCGACATTTTTACTGTTCTCAGAAAATGTCTTTTGGTATTTTTAATGCTTATTTTCATCTAAAAGCAAAACTTGTTATTCCTTTATCTTTAGGAAAACTGACCACCTATACTATCTTGATTTCTGCTCCAGTATTTGTAAAAAGTTTTTCTATGTATTTTAAAATATGTAAAAAAACGCATAAGTTAATAAAATAAGTGTATCCAATTGTTAAGATTCGCCAATTAACTCGTATTATTTATCAAAATATTCAAATATGGTAACCTTCACCATTTAGACAAAGAAAAAAAAATATCTGATTGGATCTTTAAAAAAGTGTGTTTTCAATTATTAAGATTTTGCCAATCAAATTCCAGAGAGTGTCATGTTAACGATCGTCTGAACAGATGGGACGCTGTTACCTGTTGGTGTCACATTTGTTCACCGCCACCGGAAATGTTCACCGATGTCAGTCGACACTATTTGCTAACTTTGTGACAGAACATGAAGATGACAAAGAGTAATATTTTTGATGAATATAAATTTGGAGAATGATATTTCAACTTCATCTTAATTTCAAAGTTTGATAACATTGAACAACCATGTCTGAAAAAGTTTGTACTGATAAACGACTGACATTGTACATTGCCGAAAATAAATTCCTTAAAGCATGTGAACAGATCAAACTAATCACCAGACGTTTAAATTTACTACAGATCAGATACGACAAAGCCAAACGTGATGACATGAAGAGCTTCAGATACACATTACGGTTACAACTAGCCACGACAGAAGGTGCCAGAAACATGTTTTATGAGTATGCTGTCAGACAGGCCACACAAGTCGGTCGTCTAAAGAGAGAATTAAAGACACAACAACTGCCGAAAGTTGAACAGTCAGGTACTACAACAGATATGAAATCGTGCACTCAGATTTGAATGTTGCAGATTTATTAACAAACATCGATATCAGTAGAAGTCTGCAGAAAGAAAATGGATTTTGACACCGAAAAAACAGAAGGTTAAAGCCGACGACAAGATGATGAGGTCTAAAACAGCTTTTGCTGAAGAAGGCTCTTTTCAGAGCCAAACATATTTTCCGATAAGAATCTGAAATTGTTGTGACGTCTTCCTAATATAGCTATTTCCCTATTTCTCTTTGATTCTCAGACTTCTTCCCGTTTTCATCCTCCAATCATCTGTTTTACAATATAAATACAGGCGAGCAAAAGAAATAAACTCGTGCGAATATATCCCTGTATGTCATTCTGCCATTCGTGGTAATATTCAAATTGTTTTGTAATACTCTGGTATTCTCTGCAAAGTCCGCGTGAAAAACACTTTCTTTTTCTTTAAAAAGAAAAACTAAAGACAACAGTTGAAAATATAAAAAGTAAACCACTTATATCAGAATCATATTATTAAATAAAAAAAGACATCAGCCCATTCTGAGAAAACATCTTTTTTATCAGTTACCGTTTGATACAATACAATACAATACAATACAATACAATACAATACAATACAATACAATACAATACAATACAATACAATACAATACAATACAATACAATACAATACAATACAATACAATACAATACAATACAATACAATACAATACAATACAATAAACAATACAATACAATACAATACAATACAATACAATACAATACAATACAATACAATAATACAATAATACAATAGAATACAATACAACGTTTGTTGTTTATCCGTTAACAGCCCAAGGAGGATAAAAAGTACCCCAATTAGTGATCTTCACATTACATCTAAAAACGGCATGGAGGAATAAAGTACAAAATAAGCAATCAGAAAGCAAAAGAGCAAAAATAAAAGAAACTACGGAAAAATGAGATATCTTTTTTTTCTGCAACCATATTTCATCGAAGTTAAGACGTTGAGGTGCGACATTTTTACTGTTCTCAGAAAATGTCTTTTGGTATTTTTAATGCTTATTTTCATCTAAAAGCAAAACTTGTTATTCCTTTATCTTTAGGAAAACTGACCACCTATACTATCTTGATTTCTGCTCCAGTATTTGTAAAAAGTTTTTCTATGTATTTTAAAATATGTAAAAAAAACGCATAAGTTAATAAAATAAGTGTATCCAATTGTTAAGATTCGCCAATTAACTCGTATTATTTATCAAAATATTCAAATATGGTAACCTTCACCATTTTGACAAAGAAAAAAAATATCTGATTGGATCTTTAAAAAAGTGTGTTTTCAATTATTAAGATTTTGCCAATCAAATTCCAGAGAGTGTCATGTTAACGATCGTCTGAACAGATGGGACGCTGTTACCTGTTGGTGTCACATTTGTTCACCGCCACCGGAAATGTTCACCGATGTCAGTCGACACTATTTGCTAACTTTGTGACAGAACATGAAGATGACAAAGAGTAATATTTTTGATGAATATAAATTTGGAGAATGATATTTCAACTTCATCTTAATTTCAAAGTTTGATAACATTGAACAACCATGTCTGAAAAAGTTTGTACTGATAAACGACTGACATTGTACATTGCCGAAAATAAATTCCGTAAAGCATGTGAACAGATCAAACTAATCACCAGACGTTTAAATTTACTACAGATCAGATACGACAAAGCCAAACGTGATGACATGAAGAGCTTCAGATACACATTACGGTTACAACTAGCCACGACAGAAGGTGCCAGAAACATGTTTTATGAGTATGCTGTCAGACATGCCACACAAGTCGGTCGTCTAAAGAGAGAATTAAAGACACAACAACTGCCGAAAGTTGAACAGTCAGGTACTACAACAGATATGAAATCGTAGACTCAGATTTGAATGTTGCAGATTTATAAACAAACATCGATATCAGTAGAAGTCTGCAGAAAGAAAATGGATTTTGACACCGAAAAAACAGAAGGTTAAAGCCGACGACAAGATGATGAGGTCTAAAACAGCTTTTGCTGAAGAAGGCTCTTTTCAGAGCCAAACATATTTTCCGAAAAGAATCTGAAATTGTTGTGACATCTTCCTAATATAGCTATTTCCCTATTTCTCTTTGATTCTCAGACTTCTTCCCGTTTTTATCCTCCAATCATCTGTTTTACGATATAAATACAGGCGAGCAAAAGAAATAAACTCGTGCGAATATATCCCTGTATGTCATTCTGCCATTCGTGGTAATATTCAAATTGTTTTGTAATACTCTGGTATTCTCTGCAAAGTCCGCGTGACAAACACTTTCTTTTTCTTTGAAAAGAAAAACTAAAGACAACAGTTGAAAATATGAAAAGTAAACCACTTATATCAGAATCATATTATTAAATAAAAAAAGACATCAGCCCATTCTGAGAAAACATCTTTTTTATCAGTAACCGTTTGATACAATACAATACAATACAATACAATACAATACAATACAATACAATACAATACAATACAATACAATACAATACAATACAATACAATACAACGTTTGTTGTTTATCCGTTAACAGCCCAAGGAGGATAAAAAGTACCCCAATTAGTGATCTTCACATTACATCTAAAAAAAGCATGGAGGAATAAAGTACAAAATAAGCAATCAGAAAGCAAAAGAGCAAAAATAAAAGAAACTACGGAAAAATGAGATATCTTTTTTTTCTGCAACCATATTTCATCGAAGTTAAGACGTTGAGGTGCGACATTTTTACTGTTCTCAGAAAATGTCTTTTGGTATTTTTAATGCTTATTTTCATCTAAAAGCAAAACTTGTTATTCCTTTATCTTTAGGAAAACTGACCACCTATACTATCTTGATTTCTGCTCCAGTATTTGTAAAAAGTTTTTCTATGTATTTTAAAATATGTAAAAAAACGCATAAGTTAATAAAATAAGTGTATCCAATTGTTAAGATTCGCCAATTAACTCGTATTATTTATCAAAATATTCAAATATGGTAACCTTCACCATTTAGACAAAGAAAAAAAAATATCTGATTGGATCTTTAAAAAAGTGTGTTTTCAATTATTAAGATTTTGCCAATCAAATTCCAGAGAGTGTCATGTTAACGATCGTCTGAACAGATGGGACGCTGTTACCTGTTGGTGTCACATTTGTTCACCGCCACCGGAAATGTTCACCGATGTCAGTCGACACTATTTGCTAACTTTGTGACAGAACATGAAGATGACAAAGAGTAATATTTTTGATGAATATAAATTTGGAGAATGATATTTCAACTTCATCTTAATTTCAAAGTTTGATAACATTGAACAACCATGTCTGAAAAAGTTTGTACTGATAAACGACTGACATTGTACATTGCCGAAAATAAATTCCTTAAAGCATGTGAACAGATCAAACTAATCACCAGACGTTTAAATTTACTACAGATCAGATACGACAAAGCCAAACGTGATGACATGAAGAGCTTCAGATACACATTACGGTTACAACTAGCCACGACAGAAGGTGCCAGAAACATGTTTTATGAGTATGCTGTCAGACAGGCCACACAAGTCGGTCGTCTAAAGAGAGAATTAAAGACACAACAACTGCCGAAAGTTGAACAGTCAGGTACTACAACAGATATGAAATCGTGCACTCAGATTTGAATGTTGCAGATTTATTAACAAACATCGATATCAGTAGAAGTCTGCAGAAAGAAAATGGATTTTGACACCGAAAAAACAGAAGGTTAAAGCCGACGACAAGATGATGAGGTCTAAAACAGCTTTTGCTGAAGAAGGCTCTTTTCAGAGCCAAACATATTTTCCGATAAGAATCTGAAATTGTTGTGACGTCTTCCTAATATAGCTATTTCCCTATTTCTCTTTGATTCTCAGACTTCTTCCCGTTTTCATCCTCCAATCATCTGTTTTACAATATAAATACAGGCGAGCAAAAGAAATAAACTCGTGCGAATATATCCCTGTATGTCATTCTGCCATTCGTGGTAATATTCAAATTGTTTTGTAATACTCTGGTATTCTCTGCAAAGTCCGCGTGAAAAACACTTTCTTTTTCTTTAAAAAGAAAAACTAAAGACAACAGTTGAAAATATAAAAAGTAAACCACTTATATCAGAATCATATTATTAAATAAAAAAAGACATCAGCCCATTCTGAGAAAACATCTTTTTTATCAGTTACCGTTTGATACAATACAATACAATACAATACAATACAATACAATACAATACAATACAATACAATACAATACAATACAATACAATACAATACAATACAATACAATACAATACAATACAATACAATACAATACAATACAATACAATACAACGTTTGTTGTTTATCCGTTAACAGCCCAAGCAGGATAAAAAGTACCCCAATTAGTGATCTTCACATTACATCTAAAAACGGCATGGAGGAATAAAGTACAAAATAAGCAATCAGAAAGCAAAAGAGCAAAAATAAAAGAAACTACGGAAAAATGAGATATCTTTTTTTTCTGCAACCATATTTCATCGAAGTTAAGACGTTGAGGTGCGACATTTTTACTGTTCTCAGAAAATGTCTTTTGGTATTTTTAATGCTTATTTTCATCTAAAAGCAAAACTTGTTATTCCTTTATCTTTAGGAAAACTGACCACCTATACTATCTTGATTTCTGCTCCAGTATTTGTAAAAAGTTTTTCTATGTATTTTAAAATATGTAAAAAAAACGCATAAGTTAATAAAATAAGTGTATCCAATTGTTAAGATTCGCCAATTAACTCGTATTATTTATCAAAATATTCAAATATGGTAACCTTCACCATTTTGACAAAGAAAAAAAATATCTGATTGGATCTTTAAAAAAGTGTGTTTTCAATTATTAAGATTTTGCCAATCAAATTCCAGAGAGTGTCATGTTAACGATCGTCTGAACAGATGGGACGCTGTTACCTGTTGGTGTCACATTTGTTCACCGCCACCGGAAATGTTCACCGATGTCAGTCGACACTATTTGCTAACTTTGTGACAGAACATGAAGATGACAAAGAGTAATATTTTTGATGAATATAAATTTGGAGAATGATATTTCAACTTCATCTTAATTTCAAAGTTTGATAACATTGAACAACCATGTCTGAAAAAGTTTGTACTGATAAACGACTGACATTGTACATTGCCGAAAATAAATTCCGTAAAGCATGTGAACAGATCAAACTAATCACCAGACGTTTAAATTTACTACAGATCAGATACGACAAAGCCAAACGTGATGACATGAAGAGCTTCAGATACACATTACGGTTACAACTAGCCACGACAGAAGGTGCCAGAAACATGTTTTATGAGTATGCTGTCAGACATGCCACACAAGTCGGTCGTCTAAAGAGAGAATTAAAGACACAACAACTGCCGAAAGTTGAACAGTCAGGTACTACAACAGATATGAAATCGTAGACTCAGATTTGAATGTTGCAGATTTATTAACAAACATCGATATCAGTAGAAGTCTGCAGAAAGAAAATGGATTTTGACACCGAAAAAACAGAAGGTTAAAGCCGACGACAAGATGATGAGGTCTAAAACAGCTTTTGCTGAAGAAGGCTCTTTTCAGAGCCAAACATATTTTCCGAAAAGAATCTGAAATTGTTGTGACATCTTCCTAATATAGCTATTTCCCTATTTCTCTTTGATTCTCAGACTTCTTCCCGTTTTTATCCTCCAATCATCTGTTTTACGATATAAATACAGGCGAGCAAAAGAAATAAACTCGTGCGAATATATCCCTGTATGTCATTCTGCCATTCGTGGTAATATTCAAATTGTTTTGTAATACTCTGGTATTCTCTGCAAAGTCCGCGTGACAAACACTTTCTTTTTCTTTGAAAAGAAAAACTAAAGACAACAGTTGAAAATATGAAAAGTAAACCACTTATATCAGAATCATATTATTAAATAAAAAAAGACATCAGCCCATTCTGAGAAAACATCTTTTTTATCAGTAACCGTTTGATACAATACAGTACAATACAATACAATACAATACAATACAATACAATACAATACAATACAATACAATACAATACAATACAATACAATACAATACAATACAATACAATACAATACAATACAATACAACGTTTGTTGTTTATCCGTTAACAGCCCAAGGAGGATAAAAAGTACCCCAATTAGTGATCTTCACATTACATCTTAAAAAAGCATGGAGGAATAAAGTACAAAATAAGCAATCAGAAAGCAAAAGAGCAAAAATAAAAGAAACTACGGAAAAATGAGATATCTTTTTTTTCTGCAACCATATTTCATCGAAGTTAAGACGTTGAGGTGCGACATTTTTACTGTTCTCAGAAAATGTCTTTTGGTATTTTTAATGCTTATTTTCATCTAAAAGCAAAACTTGTTATTCCTTTATCTTTAGGAAAACTGACCACCTATACTATCTTGATTTCTGCTCCAGTATTTGTAAAAAGTTTTTCTATGTATTTTAAAATATGTAAAAAAACGCATAAGTTAATAAAATAAGTGTATCCAATTGTTAAGATTCGCCAATTAACTCGTATTATTTATCAAAATATTCAAATATGGTAACCTTCACCATTTAGACAAAGAAAAAAAAATATCTGATTGGATCTTTAAAAAAGTGTGTTTTCAATTATTAAGATTTTGCCAATCAAATTCCAGAGAGTGTCATGTTAACGATCGTCTGAACAGATGGGACGCTGTTACCTGTTGGTGTCACATTTGTTCACCGCCACCGGAAATGTTCACCGATGTCAGTCGACACTATTTGCTAACTTTGTGACAGAACATGAAGATGACAAAGAGTAATATTTTTGATGAATATAAATTTGGAGAATGATATTTCAACTTCATCTTAATTTCAAAGTTTGATAACATTGAACAACCATGTCTGAAAAAGTTTGTACTGATAAACGACTGACATTGTACATTGCCGAAAATAAATTCCTTAAAGCATGTGAACAGATCAAACTAATCACCAGACGTTTAAATTTACTACAGATCAGATACGACAAAGCCAAACGTGATGACATGAAGAGCTTCAGATACACATTACGGTTACAACTAGCCACGACAGAAGGTGCCAGAAACATGTTTTATGAGTATGCTGTCAGACAGGCCACACAAGTCGGTCGTCTAAAGAGAGAATTAAAGACACAACAACTGCCGAAAGTTGAACAGTCAGGTACTACAACAGATATGAAATCGTGCACTCAGATTTGAATGTTGCAGATTTATTAACAAACATCGATATCAGTAGAAGTCTGCAGAAAGAAAATGGATTTTGACACCGAAAAAACAGAAGGTTAAAGCCGACGACAAGATGATGAGGTCTAAAACAGCTTTTGCTGAAGAAGGCTCTTTTCAGAGCCAAACATATTTTCCGATAAGAATCTGAAATTGTTGTGACGTCTTCCTAATATAGCTATTTCCCTATTTCTCTTTGATTCTCAGACTTCTTCCCGTTTTCATCCTCCAATCATCTGTTTTACAATATAAATACAGGCGAGCAAAAGAAATAAACTCGTGCGAATATATCCCTGTATGTCATTCTGCCATTCGTGGTAATATTCAAATTGTTTTGTAATACTCTGGTATTCTCTGCAAAGTCCGCGTGAAAAACACTTTCTTTTTCTTTAAAAAGAAAAACTAAAGACAACAGTTGAAAATATAAAAAGTAAACCACTTATATCAGAATCATATTATTAAATAAAAAAAGACATCAGCCCATTCTGAGAAAACATCTTTTTTATCAGTTACCGTTTGATACAATACAATACAATACAATACAATACAATACAATACAATACAATACAATACAATACAATACAATACAATACACAATACAATACAATACAATACAATACAATACAATACAATACAATACAATAATACAATAGAATACAATACAACGTTTGTTGTTTATCCGTTAACAGCCCAAGGAGGATAAAAAGTACCCCAATTAGTGATCTTCACATTACATCTAAAAACGGCATGGAGGAATAAAGTACAAAATAAGCAATCAGAAAGCAAAAGAGCAAAAATAAAAGAAACTACGGAAAAATGAGATATCTTTTTTTTCTGCAACCATATTTCATCGAAGTTAAGACGTTGAGGTGCGACATTTTTACTGTTCTCAGAAAATGTCTTTTGGTATTTTTAATGCTTATTTTCATCTAAAAGCAAAACTTGTTATTCCTTTATCTTTAGGAAAACTGACCACCTATACTATCTTGATTTCTGCTCCAGTATTTGTAAAAAGTTTTTCTATGTATTTTAAAATATGTAAAAAAAACGCATAAGTTAATAAAATAAGTGTATCCAATTGTTAAGATTCGCCAATTAACTCGTATTATTTATCAAAATATTCAAATATGGTAACCTTCACCATTTTGACAAAGAAAAAAAATATCTGATTGGATCTTTAAAAAAGTGTGTTTTCAATTATTAAGATTTTGCCAATCAAATTCCAGAGAGTGTCATGTTAACGATCGTCTGAACAGATGGGACGCTGTTACCTGTTGGTGTCACATTTGTTCACCGCCACCGGAAATGTTCACCGATGTCAGTCGACACTATTTGCTAACTTTGTGACAGAACATGAAGATGACAAAGAGTAATATTTTTGATGAATATAAATTTGGAGAATGATATTTCAACTTCATCTTAATTTCAAAGTTTGATAACATTGAACAACCATGTCTGAAAAAGTTTGTACTGATAAACGACTGACATTGTACATTGCCGAAAATAAATTCCGTAAAGCATGTGAACAGATCAAACTAATCACCAGACGTTTAAATTTACTACAGATCAGATACGACAAAGCCAAACGTGATGACATGAAGAGCTTCAGATACACATTACGGTTACAACTAGCCACGACAGAAGGTGCCAGAAACATGTTTTATGAGTATGCTGTCAGACAGGCCACACAAGTCGGTCGTCTAAAGAGAGAATTAAAGACACAACAACTGCCGAAAGTTGAACAGTCAGGTACTACAACAGATATGAAATCGTGCACTCAGATTTGAATGTTGCAGATTTATTAACAAACATCGATATCAGTAGAAGTCTGCAGAAAGAAAATGGATTTTGACACCGAAAAAACAGAAGGTTAAAGCCGACGACAAGATGATGAGGTCTAAAACAGCTTTTGCTGAAGAAGGCTCTTTTCAGAGCCAAACATATTTTCCGAAAAGAATCTGAAATTGTTGTGACGTCTTCCTAATATAGCTATTTCCCTATTTCTCTTTGATTCTCAGACTTCTTCCCGTTTTTATCCTCCAATCATCTGTTTTACGATATAAATACAGGCGAGCAAAAGAAATAAACTCGTGCGAATATATCCCTGTATGTCATTCTGCCATTCGTGGTAATATTCAAATTGTTTTGTAATACTCTGGTATTCTCTGCAAAGTCCGCGTGACAAACACTTTCTTTTTCTTTGAAAAGAAAAACTAAAGACAACAGTTGAAAATATGAAAAGTAAACCACTTATATCAGAATCATATTATTAAATAAAAAAAGACATCAGCCCATTCTGAGAAAACATCTTTTTTATCAGTTACCGCTTGATACAATACAATACAATACAATACAATACAATACAATACAATACAATACAATACAATACAATACAATACAATACAATACAATACAATACAATACAATACAATACAATACAATACAATACAATACAATACAATACAATACAATACAATACAATAAATACAATACAATACAATACAATACAATACAATATAATACAATACAATACAATAAAATACAATACAATAAATACAACGTTTGTTGTTTATCCGTTAACAGCCCAAGCAGGATAAAAAGTACCCCAATTAGTGATCTTCACATTACATCTAAAAACGGCATGGAGGAATAAAGTACAAAATAAGCAATCAGAAAGCAAAAGAGCAAAAATAAAAGAAACTACGGAAAAATGAGATATCTTTTTTTTCTGCAACCATATTTCATCGAAGTTAAGACGTTGAGGTGCGACATTTTTACTGTTCTCAGAAAATGTCTTTTGGTATTTTTAATGCTTATTTTCATCTAAAAGCAAAACTTGTTATTCCTTTATCTTTAGGAAAACTGACCACCTATACTATCTTGATTTCTGCTCCAGTATTTGTAAAAAGTTTTTCTATCTATTTTAAAATATGTAAAAAAACGCATAAGTTAATAAAATAAGTGTATCCAATTGTTAAGATTCGCCAATTAACTCGTATTATTTATCAAAATATTCAAATATGGTAACCTTCACCATTTTGACAAAGAAAAAAAATATCTGATTGGATCTTTAAAAAAGTGTGTTTTCAATTATTAAGATTTTGCCAATCAAATTCCAGAGAGTGTCATGTTAACGATCGTCTGAACAGATGGGACGCTGTTACCTGTTGGTGTCACATTTGTTCACCGCCACCGGAAATGTTCACCGATGTCAGTCGACACTATTTGCTAACTTTGTGACAGAACATGAAGATGACAAAGAGTAATATTTTTGATGAATATAAATTTGGAGAATGATATTTCAACTTCATCTTAATTTCAAAGTTTGATAACATTGAACAACCATGTCTGAAAAAGTTTGTACTGATAAACGACTGACATTGTACATTGCCGAAAATAAATTCCGTAAAGCATGTGAACAGATCAAACTAATCACCAGACGTTTAAATTTACTACAGATCAGATACGACAAAGCCAAACGTGATGACATGAAGAGCTTCAGATACACATTACGGTTACAACTAGCCACGACAGAAGGTGCCAGAAACATGTTTTATGAGTATGCTGTCAGACAGGCCACACAAGTCGGTCGTCTAAAGAGAGAATTAAAGACACAACAACTGCCGAAAGTTGAACAGTCAGGTACTACAACAGATATGAAATCGTGCACTCAGATTTGAATGTTGCAGATTTATTAACAAACATCGATATCAGTAGAAGTCTGCAGAAAGAAAATGGATTTTGACACCGAAAAAACAGAAGGTTAAAGCCGACGACAAGATGATGAGGTCTAAAACAGCTTTTGCTGAAGAAGGCTCTTTTCAGAGCCAAACATATTTTCCGAAAAGAATCTGAAATTTTTGTGACGTCTTCCTAATATAGCTATTTCCCTATTTCTCTTTGATTCTCAGACTTCTTCCCGTTTTTATCCTCCAATCATCTGTTTTACGATATAAATACAGGCGAGCAAAAGAAATAAACTCGTGCGAATATATCCCTGTATGTCATTCTGCCATTCGTGGTAATATTCAAATTGTTTTGTAATACTCTGGTATTCTCTGCAAAGTCCGCGTGACAAACACTTTCTTTTTCTTTGAAAAGAAAAACTAAAGACAACAGTTGAAAATATGAAAAGTAAACCACTTATATCAGAATCATATTATTAAATAAAAAAAGACATCAGCCCATTCTGAGAAAACATCTTTTTTATCAGTTACCGCTTGATACAATACAATACAATACAATACAATACAATACAATACAATACAATAAAATACAATACAATAAATACAACGTTTGTTGTTTATCCGTTAACAGCCCAAGCAGGATAAAAAGTACCCCAATTAGTGATCTTCACATTACATCTAAAAACGGCATGGAGGAATAAAGTACAAAATAAGCAATCAGAAAGCAAAAGAGCAAAAATAAAAGAAACTACGGAAAAATGAGATATCTTTTTTTTCTGCAACCATATTTCATCGAAGTTAAGACGTTGAGGTGCGACATTTTTACTGTTCTCAGAAAATGTCTTTTGGTATTTTTAATGCTTATTTTCATCTAAAAGCAAAACTTGTTATTCCTTTATCTTTAGGAAAACTGACCACCTATACTATCTTGATTTCTGCTCCAGTATTTGTAAAAAGTTTTTCTATGTATTTTAAAATATGTAAAAAAACGCATAAGTTAATAAAATAAGTGTATCCAATTGTTAAGATTCGCCAATTAACTCGTATTATTTATCAAAATATTCAAATATGGTAACCTTCACCATTTAGACAAAGAAAAAAAAATATCTGATTGGATCTTTAAAAAAGTGTGTTTTCAATTATTAAGATTTTGCCAATCAAATTCCAGAGAGTGTCATGTTAACGATCGTCTGAACAGATGGGACGCTGTTACCTGTTGGTGTCACATTTGTTCACCGCCACCGGAAATGTTCACCGATGTCAGTCGACACTATTTGCTAACTTTGTGACAGAACATGAAGATGACAAAGAGTAATATTTTTGATGAATATAAATTTGGAGAATGATATTTCAACTTCATCTTAATTTCAAAGTTTGATAACATTGAACAACCATGTCTGAAAAAGTTTGTACTGATAAACGACTGACATTGTACATTGCCGAAAATAAATTCCGTAAAGCATGTGAACAGATCAAACTAATCACCAGACGTTTAAATTTACTACAGATCAGATACGACAAAGCCAAACGTGATGACATGAAGAGCTTCAGATACACATTACGGTTACAACTAGCCACGACAGAAGGTGCCAGAACATGTTTTATGAGTATGCTGTCAGACAGGCCACACAAGTCGGTCGTCTAAAGAGAGAATTAAAGACACAACAACTGCCGAAAGTTGAACAGTCAGGTACTACAACAGATATGAAATCGTGCACTCAGATTTGAATGTTGCAGATTTATTAACAAACATCGATATCAGTAGAAGTCTGCAGAAAGAAAATGGATTTTGACACCGAAAAAACAGAAGGTTAAAGCCGACGACAAGATGATGAGGTCTAAAACAGCTTTTGCTGAAGAAGGCTCTTTTCAGAGCCAAACATATTTTCCGAAAAGAATCTGAAATTGTTGTGACGTCTTCCTAATATAGCTATTTCCCTATTTCTCTTTGATTCTCAGACTTCTTCCCGTTTTTATCCTCCAATCATCTGTTTTACGATATAAATACAGGCGAGCAAAAGAAATAAACTCGTGCGAATATATCCCTGTATGTCATTCTGCCATTCGTGGTAATATTCAAATTGTTTTGTAATACTCTGGTATTCTCTGCAAAGTCCGCGTGACAAACACTTTCTTTTTCTTTGAAAAGAAAAACTAAAGACAACAGTTGAAAATATGAAAAGTAAACCACTTATATCAGAATCATATTATTAAATAAAAAAAGACATCAGCCCATTCTGAGAAAACATCTTTTTTATCAGTTACCGTTTGATACAATACAATAAAATACAATACAATACAATACAATACAATACAATACAATACAATACAATACAATACAATACAATACAATACAATACAATACAATACAATACAATACAATACAATACAATACAATACAATACAATACAATACAATACAATACAATAATACAATACAATACAACGTTTGTTGTTTATCCGTTAACAGCCCAAGCAGGATAAAAAGTACCCCAATTAGTGATCTTCACATTACATCTAAAAACGGCATGGAGGAATAAAGTACAAAATAAGCAATCAGAAAGCAAAAGAGCAAAAATAAAAGAAACTACGGAAAAATGAGATATCTTTTTTTTCTGCAACCATATTTCATCGAAGTTAAGACGTTGAGGTGCGACATTTTTACTGTTCTCAGAAAATGTCTTTTGGTATTTTTAATGCTTATTTTCATCTAAAAGTAAAACTTGTTATTCCTTTATCTTTAGGAAAACTGACCACCTATACTATCTTGATTTCTGCTCCAGTATTTGTAAAAAGTTTTTCTATGTATTTTAAAATATGTAAAAAAAACGCATAAGTTAATAAAATAAGTGTATCCAATTGTTAAGATTCGCCAATTAACTCGTATTATTTATCAAAATATTCAAATATGGTAACCTTCACCATTTAGACAAAGAAAAAAAAATATCTGATTGGATCTTTAAAAAAGTGTGTTTTCAATTATTAAGATTTTGCCAATCAAATTCCAGAGAGTGTCATGTTAACGATCGTCTGAACAGATGGGACGCTGTTACCTGTTGGTGTCACATTTGTTCACCGCCACCGGAAATGTTCACCGATGTCAGTCGACACTATTTGCTAACTTTGTGACAGAACATGAAGATGACAAAGAGTAATATTTTTGATGAATATAAATTTGGAGAATGATATTTCAACTTCATCTTAATTTCAAAGTTTGATAACATTGAACAACCATGTCTGAAAAAGTTTGTACTGATAAACGACTGACATTGTACATTGCCGAAAATAAATTCCGTAAAGCATGTGAACAGATCAAACTAATCACCAGACGTTTAAATTTACTACAGATCAGATACGACAAAGCCAAACGTGATGACATGAAGAGCTTCAGATACACATTACGGTTACAACTAGCCACGACAGAAGGTGCCAGAACATGTTTTATGAGTATGCTGTCAGACAGGCCACACAAGTCGGTCGTCTAAAGAGAGAATTAAAGACACAACAACTGCCGAAAGTTGAACAGTCAGGTACTACAACAGATATGAAATCGTGCACTCAGATTTGAATGTTGCAGATTTATTAACAAACATCGATATCAGTAGAAGTCTGCAGAAAGAAAATGGATTTTGACACCGAAAAAACAGAAGGTTAAAGCCGACGACAAGATGATGAGGTCTAAAACAGCTTTTGCTGAAGAAGGCTCTTTTCAGAGCCAAACATATTTTCCGAAAAGAATCTGAAATTGTTGTGACGTCTTCCTAATATAGCTATTTCCCTATTTCTCTTTGATTCTCAGACTTCTTCCCGTTTTTATCCTCCAATCATCTGTTTTACGATATAAATACAGGCGAGCAAAAGAAATAAACTCGTGCGAATATATCCCTGTATGTCATTCTGCCATTCGTGGTAATATTCAAATTGTTTTGTAATACTCTGGTATTCTCTGCAAAGTCCGCGTGACAAACACTTTCTTTTTCTTTGAAAAGAAAAACTAAAGACAACAGTTGAAAATATGAAAAGTAAACCACTTATATCAGAATCATATTATTAAATAAAAAAAGACATCAGCCCATTCTGAGAAAACATCTTTTTTATCAGTTACCGTTTGATACAATACAATAAAATACAATACAATACAATACAATACAATACAATACAATACAATACAATACAATACAATACAATACAATACAATACAATACAATACAATACAATACAATACAATACAATACAATAATACAATACAATACAACGTTTGTTGTTTATCCGTTAACAGCCCAAGCAGGATAAAAAGTACCCCAATTAGTGATCTTCACATTACATCTAAAAACGGCATGGAGGAATAAAGTACAAAATAAGCAATCAGAAAGCAAAAGAGCAAAAATAAAAGAAACTACGGAAAAATGAGATATCTTTTTTTTCTGCAACCATATTTCATCGAAGTTAAGACGTTGAGGTGCGACATTTTTACTGTTCTCAGAAAATGTCTTTTGGTATTTTTAATGCTTATTTTCATCTAAAAGTAAAACTTGTTATTCCTTTATCTTTAGGAAAACTGACCACCTATACTATCTTGATTTCTGCTCCAGTATTTGTAAAAAGTTTTTCTATGTATTTTAAAATATGTAAAAAAAACGCATAAGTTAATAAAATAAGTGTATCCAATTGTTAAGATTCGCCAATTAACTCGTATTATTTATCAAAATATTCAAATATGGTAACCTTCACCATTTAGACAAAGAAAAAAAAATATCTGATTGGATCTTTAAAAAAGTGTGTTTTCAATTATTAAGATTTTGCCAATCAAATTCCAGAGAGTGTCATGTTAACGATCGTCTGAACAGATGGGACGCTGTTACCTGTTGGTGTCACATTTGTTCACCGCCACCGGAAATGTTCACCGATGTCAGTCGACACTATTTGCTAACTTTGTGACAGAACATGAAGATGACAAAGAGTAATATTTTTGATAAATATAAATTTGGAGAATGATATTTCAACTTCATCTTAATTTCAAAGTTTGATAACATTGAACAACCATGTCTGAAAAAGTTTGTACTGATAAACGACTGACATTGTACATTGCCGAAAATAAATTCCGTAAAGCATGTGAACAGATCAAACTAATCACCAGACGTTTAAATTTACTACAGATCAGATACGACAAAGCCAAACGTGATGACATGAAGAGCTTCAGATACACATTACGGTTACAACTAGCCACGACAGAAGGTGCCAGAACATGTTTTATGAGTATGCTGTCAGACAGGCCACACAAGTCGGTCGTCTAAAGAGAGAATTAAAGACACAACAACTGCCGAAAGTTGAACAGTCAGGTACTACAACAGATATGAAATCGTGCACTCAGATTTGAATGTTGCAGATTTATTAACAAACATCGATATCAGTAGAAGTCTGCAGAAAGAAAATGGATTTTGACACCGAAAAAACAGAAGGTTAAAGCCGACGACAAGATGATGAGGTCTAAAACAGCTTTTGCTGAAGAAGGCTCTTTTCAGAGCCAAACATATTTTCCGAAAAGAATCTGAAATTGTTGTGACGTCTTCCTAATATAGCTATTTCCCTATTTCTCTTTGATTCTCAGACTTCTTCCCGTTTTTATCCTCCAATCATCTGTTTTACGATATAAATACAGGCGAGCAAAAGAAATAAACTCGTGCGAATATATCCCTGTATGTCATTCTGCCATTCGTGGTAATATTCAAATTGTTTTGTAATACTCTGGTATTCTCTGCAAAGTCCGCGTGACAAACACTTTCTTTTTCTTTGAAAAGAAAAACTAAAGACAACAGTTGAAAATATGAAAAGTAAACCACTTATATCAGAATCATATTATTAAATAAAAAAAGACATCAGCCCATTCTGAGAAAACATCTTTTTTATCAGTTACCGCTTGATACAATACAATACAATACAATACAATACAATACAATACAATACAATACAATACAATACAATACAATACAATACAATAAAATACAATACAATAAATACAACGTTTGTTGTTTATCCGTTAACAGCCCAAGCAGGATAAAAAGTACCCCAATTAGTGATCTTCACATTACATCTAAAAACGGCATGGAGGAATAAAGTACAAAATAAGCAATCAGAAAGCAAAAGAGCAAAAATAAAAGAAACTACGGAAAAATGAGATATCTTTTTTTTCTGCAACCATATTTCATCGAAGTTAAGACGTTGAGGTGCGACATTTTTACTGTTCTCAGAAAATGTCTTTTGGTATTTTTAATGCTTATTTTCATCTAAAAGTAAAACTTGTTATTCCTTTATCTTTAGGAAAACTGACCACCTATACTATCTTGATTTCTGCTCCAGTATTTGTAAAAAGTTTTTCTATGTATTTTAAAATATGTAAAAAAAACGCATAAGTTAATAAAATAAGTGTATCCAATTGTTAAGATTCGCCAATTAACTCGTATTATTTATCAAAATATTCAAATATGGTAACCTTCACCATTTAGACAAAGAAAAAAAAATATCTGATTGGATCTTTAAAAAAGTGTGTTTTCAATTATTAAGATTTTGCCAATCAAATTCCAGAGAGTGTCATGTTAACGATCGTCTGAACAGATGGGACGCTGTTACCTGTTGGTGTCACATTTGTTCACCGCCACCGGAAATGTTCACCGATGTCAGTCGACACTATTTGCTAACTTTGTGACAGAACATGAAGATGACAAAGAGTAATATTTTTGATGAATATAAATTTGGAGAATGATATTTCAACTTCATCTTAATTTCAAAGTTTGATAACATTGAACAACCATGTCTGAAAAAGTTTGTACTGATAAACGACTGACATTGTACATTGCCGAAAATAAATTCCGTAAAGCATGTGAACAGATCAAACTAATCACCAGACGTTTAAATTTACTACAGATCAGATACGACAAAGCCAAACGTGATGACATGAAGAGCTTCAGATACACATTACGGTTACAACTAGCCACGACAGAAGGTGCCAGAACATGTTTTATGAGTATGCTGTCAGACAGGCCACACAAGTCGGTCGTCTAAAGAGAGAATTAAAGACACAACAACTGCCGAAAGTTGAACAGTCAGGTACTACAACAGATATGAAATCGTGCACTCAGATTTGAATGTTGCAGATTTATTAACAAACATCGATATCAGTAGAAGTCTGCAGAAAGAAAATGGATTTTGACACCGAAAAAACAGAAGGTTAAAGCCGACGACAAGATGATGAGGTCTAAAACAGCTTTTGCTGAAGAAGGCTCTTTTCAGAGCCAAACATATTTTCCGAAAAGAATCTGAAATTGTTGTGACGTCTTCCTAATATAGCTATTTCCCTATTTCTCTTTGATTCTCAGACTTCTTCCCGTTTTTATCCTCCAATCATCTGTTTTACGATATAAATACAGGCGAGCAAAAGAAATAAACTCGTGCGAATATATCCCTGTATGTCATTCTGCCATTCGTGGTAATATTCAAATTGTTTTGTAATACTCTGGTATTCTCTGCAAAGTCCGCGTGACAAACACTTTCTTTTTCTTTGAAAAGAAAAACTAAAGACAACAGTTGAAAATATGAAAAGTAAACCACTTATATCAGAATCATATTATTAAATAAAAAAAGACATCAGCCCATTCTGAGAAAACATCTTTTTTATCAGTTACCGTTTGATACAATACAATACAATACAATACATACAATACAATACAATACAATACAATACAATACAATACAATACAATACAATACAATACAATACAATACAATACAATACAATACAATACAATACAATACAATACAATACAATACAATACAATACAATACAATACAATACAATACAATACAATAATACAATACAATACAACGTTTGTTGTTTATCCGTTAACAGCCCAAGCAGGATAAAAAGTACCCCAATTAGTGATCTTCACATTACATCTAAAAACGGCATGGAGGAATAAAGTACAAAATAAGCAATCAGAAAGCAAAAGAGCAAAAATAAAAGAAACTACGGAAAAATGAGATATCTTTTTTTTCTGCAACCATATTTCATCGAAGTTAAGACGTTGAGGTGCGACATTTTTACTGTTCTCAGAAAATGTCTTTTGGTATTTTTAATGCTTATTTTCATCTAAAAGTAAAACTTGTTATTCCTTTATCTTTAGGAAAACTGACCACCTATACTATCTTGATTTCTGCTCCAGTATTTGTAAAAAGTTTTTCTATGTATTTTAAAATATGTAAAAAAAACGCATAAGTTAATAAAATAAGTGTATCCAATTGTTAAGATTCGCCAATTAACTCGTATTATTTATCAAAATATTCAAATATGGTAACCTTCACCATTTAGACAAAGAAAAAAAAATATCTGATTGGATCTTTAAAAAAGTGTGTTTTCAATTATTAAGATTTTGCCAATCAAATTCCAGAGAGTGTCATGTTAACGATCGTCTGAACAGATGGGACGCTGTTACCTGTTGGTGTCACATTTGTTCACCGCCACCGGAAATGTTCACCGATGTCAGTCGACACTATTTGCTAACTTTGTGACAGAACATGAAGATGACAAAGAGTAATATTTTTGATGAATATAAATTTGGAGAATGATATTTCAACTTCATCTTAATTTCAAAGTTTGATAACATTGAACAACCATGTCTGAAAAAGTTTGTACTGATAAACGACTGACATTGTACATTGCCGAAAATAAATTCCGTAAAGCATGTGAACAGATCAAACTAATCACCAGACGTTTAAATTTACTACAGATCAGATACGACAAAGCCAAACGTGATGACATGAAGAGCTTCAGATACACATTACGGTTACAACTAGCCACGACAGAAGGTGCCAGAACATGTTTTATGAGTATGCTGTCAGACAGGCCACACAAGTCGGTCGTCTAAAGAGAGAATTAAAGACACAACAACTGCCGAAAGTTGAACAGTCAGGTACTACAACAGATATGAAATCGTGCACTCAGATTTGAATGTTGCAGATTTATTAACAAACATCGATATCAGTAGAAGTCTGCAGAAAGAAAATGGATTTTGACACCGAAAAAACAGAAGGTTAAAGCCGACGACAAGATGATGAGGTCTAAAACAGCTTTTGCTGAAGAAGGCTCTTTTCAGAGCCAAACATATTTTCCGAAAAGAATCTGAAATTGTTGTGACGTCTTCCTAATATAGCTATTTCCCTATTTCTCTTTGATTCTCAGACTTCTTCCCGTTTTTATCCTCCAATCATCTGTTTTACGATATAAATACAGGCGAGCAAAAGAAATAAACTCGTGCGAATATATCCCTGTATGTCATTCTGCCATTCGTGGTAATATTCAAATTGTTTTGTAATACTCTGGTATTCTCTGCAAAGTCCGCGTGACAAACACTTTCTTTTTCTTTGAAAAGAAAAACTAAAGACAACAGTTGAAAATATGAAAAGTAAACCACTTATATCAGAATCATATTATTAAATAAAAAAAGACATCAGCCCATTCTGAGAAAACATCTTTTTTATCAGTTACCGCTTGATACAATACAATACAATACAATACAATACAATACAATACAATACAATACAATACAATACAATACAATACAATACAATACAATACAATACAATAAAATACAATACAATAAATACAACGTTTGTTGTTTATCCGTTAACAGCCCAAGCAGGATAAAAAGTACCCCAATTAGTGATCTTCACATTACATCTAAAAACGGCATGGAGGAATAAAGTACAAAATAAGCAATCAGAAAGCAAAAGAGCAAAAATAAAAGAAACTACGGAAAAATGAGATATCTTTTTTTTCTGCAACCATATTTCATCGAAGTTAAGACGTTGAGGTGCGACATTTTTACTGTTCTCAGAAAATGTCTTTTGGTATTTTTAATGCTTATTTTCATCTAAAAGTAAAACTTGTTATTCCTTTATCTTTAGGAAAACTGACCACCTATACTATCTTGATTTCTGCTCCAGTATTTGTAAAAAGTTTTTCTATGTATTTTAAAATATGTAAAAAAAACGCATAAGTTAATAAAATAAGTGTATCCAATTGTTAAGATTCGCCAATTAACTCGTATTATTTATCAAAATATTCAAATATGGTAACCTTCACCATTTAGACAAAGAAAAAAAAATATCTGATTGGATCTTTAAAAAAGTGTGTTTTCAATTATTAAGTTTTTGCCAATCAAATTCCAGAGAGTGTCATGTTAACGATCGTCTGAACAGATGGGACGCTGTTACCTGTTGGTGTCACATTTGTTCACGCCACCGGAAATGTTCACCGATGTCAGTCGACACTATTTGCTAACTTTGTGACAGAACATGAAGATGACAAAGAGTAATATTTTTGATGAATATAAATTTGGAGAATGATATTTCAACTTCATCTTAATTTCAAAGTTTGATAACATTGAACAACCATGTCTGAAAAAGTTTGTACTGATAAACGACTGACATTGTACATTGCCGAAAATAAATTCCGTAAAGCATGTGAACAGATCAAACTAATCACCAGACGTTTAAATTTACTACAGATCAGATACGACAAAGCCAAACGTGATGACATGAAGAGCTTCAGATACACATTACGGTTACAACTAGCCACGACAGAAGGTGCCAGAAACATGTTTTATGAGTATGCTGTCAGACAGGCCACACAAGTCGGTCGTCTAAAGAGAGAATTAAAGACACAACAACTGCCGAAAGTTGAACAGTCAGGTACTACAACAGATATGAAATCGTGCACTCAGATTTGAATGTTGCAGATTTATTAACAAACATCGATATCAGTAGAAGTCTGCAGAAAGAAAATGGATTTTGACACCGAAAAAACAGAAGGTTAAAGCCGACGACAAGATGATGAGGTCTAAAACAGCTTTTGCTGAAGAAGGCTCTTTTCAGAGCCAAACATATTTTCCGAAAAGAATCTGAAATTGTTGTGACGTCTTCCTAATATAGCTATTTCCCTATTTCTCTTTGATTCTCAGACTTCTTCCCGTTTTTATCCTCCAATCATCTGTTTTACGATATAAATACAGGCGAGCAAAAGAAATAAACTCGTGCGAATATATCACTGTATGTCATTCTGCCATTCGTGGTAATATTCAAATTGTTTTGTAATACTCTGGTATTCTCTGCAAAGTCCGCGTGACAAACACTTTCTTTTTCTTTGAAAAGAAAAACTAAAGACAACAGTTGAAAATATGAAAAGTAAACCACTTATATCAGAATCATATTATTAAATAAAAAAAGACATCAGCCCATTCTGAGAAAACATCTTTTTTATCAGTTACCGCTTGATACAATACAATACAATACAATACAATACAATACAATACAATACAATACAATACAATACAATACAATACAATACAATACAATACAATACAATACAATACAATACAATACAATACAATACAATACAATACAATACAATACAATACAATACAACGTTTGTTGTTTATCCGTTAACAGCCCAAGCAGGATAAAAAGTACCCCAATAAGTGATCTTCACATTACATCTAAAAACGGCATGGAGGAATAAAGTACAAAATAAGCAATCAGAAAGCAAAAGAGCAAAAATAAAAGAAACTACGGAAAAATGAGATATCTTTTTTTTCTGCAACCATATTTCATCGAAGTTAAGACGTTGAGGTGCGACATTTTTACTGTTCTCAGAAAATGTCTTTTGGTATTTTTAATGCTTATTTTCATCTAAAAGCAAAACTTGTTATTCCTTTATCTTTAGGAAAACTGACCACCTATACTATCTTGATTTCTGCTCCAGTATTTGTAAAAAGTTTTTCTATGTATTTTAAAATATGTAAAAAAAACGCATAAGTTAATAAAATAAGTGTATCCAATTGTTAAGATTCGCCAATTAACTCGTATTATTTATCAAAATATTCAAATATGGTAACCTTCACCATTTAGACAAAGAAAAAAAAATATCTGATTGGATCTTTAAAAAAGTGTGTTTTCAATTATTAAGATTTTGCCAATCAAATTCCAGAGAGTGTCATGTTAACGATCGTCTGAACAGATGGGACGCTGTTACCTGTTGGTGTCACATTTGTTCACCGCCACCGGAAATGTTCACCGATGTCAGTCGACACTATTTGCTAACTTTGTGACAGAACATGAAGATGACAAAGAGTAATATTTTTGATGAATATAAATTTGGAGAATGATATTTCAACTTCATCTTAATTTCAAAGTTTGATAACATTGAACAACCATGTCTGAAAAAGTTTGTACTGATAAACGACTGACATTGTACATTGCCGAAAATAAATTCCGTAAAGCATGTGAACAGATCAAACTAATCACCAGACGTTTAAATTTACTACAGATCAGATACGACAAAGCCAAACGTGATGACATGAAGAGCTTCAGATACACATTACGGTTACAACTAGCCACGACAGAAGGTGCCAGAACATGTTTTATGAGTATGCTGTCAGACAGGCCACACAAGTCGGTCGTCTAAAGAGAGAATTAAAGACACAACAACTGCCGAAAGTTGAACAGTCAGGTACTACAACAGATATGAAATCGTGCACTCAGATTTGAATGTTGCAGATTTATTAACAAACATCGATATCAGTAGAAGTCTGCAGAAAGAAAATGGATTTTGACACCGAAAAAACAGAAGGTTAAAGCCGACGACAAGATGATGAGGTCTAAAACAGCTTTTGCTGAAGAAGGCTCTTTTCAGAGCCAAACATATTTTCCGAAAAGAATCTGAAATTGTTGTGACGTCTTCCTAATATAGCTATTTCCCTATTTCTCTTTGATTCTCAGACTTCTTCCCGTTTTTATCCTCCAATCATCTGTTTTACGATATAAATACAGGCGAGCAAAAGAAATAAACTCGTGCGAATATATCCCTGTATGTCATTCTGCCATTCGTGGTAATATTCAAATTGTTTTGTAATACTCTGGTATTCTCTGCAAAGTCCGCGTGACAAACACTTTCTTTTTCTTTGAAAAGAAAAACTAAAGACAACAGTTGAAAATATGAAAAGTAAACCACTTATATCAGAATCATATTATTAAATAAAAAAAGACATCAGCCCATTCTGAGAAAACATCTTTTTTATCAGTTACCGTTTGATACAATACAATACAATACAATACAATACAATACAATACAATACAATACAATACAATACAATACAATACAATAAATACAATACAATACAATACAATACAATACAATACAATACAATACAATACAATACAATACAATACAATACAATAATACAATACAATACAACGTTTGTTGTTTATCCGTTAACAGCCCAAGCAGGATAAAAAGTACCCCAATTAGTGATCTTCACATTACATCTAAAAACGGCATGGAGGAATAAAGTACAAAATAAGCAATCAGAAAGCAAAAGAGCAAAAATAAAAGAAACTACGGAAAAATGAGATATCTTTTTTTTCTGCAACCATATTTCATCGAAGTTAAGACGTTGAGGTGCGACATTTTTACTGTTCTCAGAAAATGTCTTTTGGTATTTTTAATGCTTATTTTCATCTAAAAGTAAAACTTGTTATTCCTTTATCTTTAGGAAAACTGACCACCTATACTATCTTGATTTCTGCTCCAGTATTTGTAAAAAGTTTTTCTATGTATTTTAAAATATGTAAAAAAAACGCATAAGTTAATAAAATAAGTGTATCCAATTGTTAAGATTCGCCAATTAACTCGTATTATTTATCAAAATATTCAAATATGGTAACCTTCACCATTTAGACAAAGAAAAAAAAATATCTGATTGGATCTTTAAAAAAGTGTGTTTTCAATTATTAAGATTTTGCCAATCAAATTCCAGAGAGTGTCATGTTAACGATCGTCTGAACAGATGGGACGCTGTTACCTGTTGGTGTCACATTTGTTCACCGCCACCGGAAATGTTCACCGATGTCAGTCGACACTATTTGCTAACTTTGTGACAGAACATGAAGATGACAAAGAGTAATATTTTTGATGAATATAAATTTGGAGAATGATATTTCAACTTCATCTTAATTTCAAAGTTTGATAACATTGAACAACCATGTCTGAAAAAGTTTGTACTGATAAACGACTGACATTGTACATTGCCGAAAATAAATTCCGTAAAGCATGTGAACAGATCAAACTAATCACCAGACGTTTAAATTTACTACAGATCAGATACGACAAAGCCAAACGTGATGACATGAAGAGCTTCAGATACACATTACGGTTACAACTAGCCACGACAGAAGGTGCCAGAAACATGTTTTATGAGTATGCTGTCAGACAGGCCACACAAGTCGGTCGTCTAAAGAGAGAATTAAAGACACAACAACTGCCGAAAGTTGAACAGTCAGGTACTACAACAGATATGAAATCGTGCACTCAGATTTGAATGTTGCAGATTTATTAACAAACATCGATATCAGTAGAAGTCTGCAGAAAGAAAATGGATTTTGACACCGAAAAAACAGAAGGTTAAAGCCGACGACAAGATGATGAGGTCTAAAACAGCTTTTGCTGAAGAAGGCTCTTTTCAGAGCCAAACATATTTTCCGAAAAGAATCTGAAATTGTTGTGACGTCTTCCTAATATAGCTATTTCCCTATTTCTCTTTGATTCTCAGACTTCTTCCCGTTTTTATCCTCCAATCATCTGTTTTACGATATAAATACAGGCGAGCAAAAGAAATAAACTCGTGCGAATATATCCCTGTATGTCATTCTGCCATTCGTGGTAATATTCAAATTGTTTTGTAATACTCTGGTATTCTCTGCAAAGTCCGCGTGACAAACACTTTCTTTTTCTTTGAAAAGAAAAACTAAAGACAACAGTTGAAAATATGAAAAGTAAACCACTTATATCAGAATCATATTATTAAATAAAAAAAGACATCAGCCCATTCTGAGAAAACATCTTTTTTATCAGTTACCGTTTGATACAATACAATACAATACAATACAATACAATACAATACAATACAATACAATACAATACAATACAATACAATACAATACAATACAATACAATACAATACAATAAATACAATACAATACAATACAATACAATACAATACAATACAATACAATAATACAATACAATACAACGTTTGTTGTTTATCCGTTAACAGCCCAAGCAGGATAAAAAGTACCCCAATTAGTGATCTTCACATTACATCTAAAAACGGCATGGAGGAATAAAGTACAAAATAAGCAATCAGAAAGCAAAAGAGCAAAAATAAAAGAAACTACGGAAAAATGAGATATCTTTTTTTTCTGCAACCATATTTCATCGAAGTTAAGACGTTGAGGTGCGACATTTTTACTGTTCTCAGAAAATGTCTTTTGGTATTTTTAATGCTTATTTTCATCTAAAAGTAAAACTTGTTATTCCTTTATCTTTAGGAAAACTGACCACCTATACTATCTTGATTTCTGCTCCAGTATTTGTAAAAAGTTTTTCTATGTATTTTAAAATATGTAAAAAAAACGCATAAGTTAATAAAATAAGTGTATCCAATTGTTAAGATTCGCCAATTAACTCGTATTATTTATCAAAATATTCAAATATGGTAACCTTCACCATTTAGACAAAGAAAAAAAAATATCTGATTGGATCTTTAAAAAAGTGTGTTTTCAATTATTAAGATTTTGCCAATCAAATTCCAGAGAGTGTCATGTTAACGATCGTCTGAACAGATGGGACGCTGTTACCTGTTGGTGTCACATTTGTTCACCGCCACCGGAAATGTTCACCGATGTCAGTCGACACTATTTGCTAACTTTGTGACAGAACATGAAGATGACAAAGAGTAATATTTTTGATGAATATAAATTTGGAGAATGATATTTCAACTTCATCTTAATTTCAAAGTTTGATAACATTGAACAACCATGTCTGAAAAAGTTTGTACTGATAAACGACTGACATTGTACATTGCCGAAAATAAATTCCGTAAAGCATGTGAACAGATCAAACTAATCACCAGACGTTTAAATTTACTACAGATCAGATACGACAAAGCCAAACGTGATGACATGAAGAGCTTCAGATACACATTACGGTTACAACTAGCCACGACAGAAGGTGCCAGAAACATGTTTTATGAGTATGCTGTCAGACAGGCCACACAAGTCGGTCGTCTAAAGAGAGAATTAAAGACACAACAACTGCCGAAAGTTGAACAGTCAGGTACTACAACAGATATGAAATCGTGCACTCAGATTTGAATGTTGCAGATTTATTAACAAACATCGATATCAGTAGAAGTCTGCAGAAAGAAAATGGATTTTGACACCGAAAAAACAGAAGGTTAAAGCCGACGACAAGATGATGAGGTCTAAAACAGCTTTTGCTGAAGAAGGCTCTTTTCAGAGCCAAACATATTTTCCGAAAAGAATCTGAAATTGTTGTGACGTCTTCCTAATATAGCTATTTCCCTATTTCTCTTTGATTCTCAGACTTCTTCCCGTTTTTATCCTCCAATCATCTGTTTTACGATATAAATACAGGCGAGCAAAAGAAATAAACTCGTGCGAATATATCACTGTATGTCATTCTGCCATTCGTGGTAATATTCAAATTGTTTTGTAATACTCTGGTATTCTCTGCAAAGTCCGCGTGACAAACACTTTCTTTTTCTTTGAAAAGAAAAACTAAAGACAACAGTTGAAAATATGAAAAGTAAACCATTTATATCAGAATCATATTATTAAATAAAAAAAGACATCAGCCCATTCTGAGAAAACATCTTTTTTATCAGTTACCGCTTGATACAATACAATACAATACAATACAATACAATACAATACAATACAATACAATACAATACAATACAATACAATACAATACAATACAATACAATACAATACAATACAATACAATACAATACAATACAATACAATACAATACAATACAATACAATACAATACAATACAATACAATACAATACAATACAATACAATACAATACAATACAACGTTTGTTGTTTATCCGTTAACAGCCCAAGCAGGATAAAAAGTACCCCAATTAGTGATCTTCACATTACATCTAAAAACGGCATGGAGGAATAAAGTACAAAATAAGCAATCAGAAAGCAAAAGAGCAAAAATAAAAGAAACTACGGAAAAATGAGATATCTTTTTTTTCTGCAACCATATTTCATCGAAGTTAAGACGTTGAGGTGCGACATTTTTACTGTTCTCAGAAAATGTCTTTTGGTATTTTTAATGCTTATTTTCATCTAAAAGCAAAACTTGTTATTCCTTTATCTTTAGGAAAACTGACCACCTATACTATCTTGATTTCTGCTCCAGTATTTGTAAAAAGTTTTTCTATGTATTTTAAAATATGTAAAAAAACCGCATAAGTTAATAAAATAAGTGTATCCAATTGTTAAGATTTGCCAATTAACTCGTATTATTTATCAAAATATTCAAATATGGTAACCTTCACCATTTAGACAAAGAAAAAAAAATATCTGATTGGATCTTTAAAAAAGTGTGTTTTCAATTATTAAGATTTTGCCAATCAAATTCCAGAGAGTGTCATGTTAACGATCGTCTGAACAGATGGGACGCTGTTACCTGTTGGTGTCACATTTGTTCACCGCCACCGGAAATGTTCACCGATGTCAGTCGACACTATTTGCTAACTTTGTGACAGAACATGAAGATGACAAAGAGTAATATTTTTGATGAATATAAATTTGGAGAATGATATTTCAACTTCATCTTAATTTCAAAGTTTGATAACATTGAACAACCATGTCTGAAAAAGTTTGTACTGATAAACGACTGACATTGTACATTGCCGAAAATAAATTCCGTAAAGCATGTGAACAGATCAAACTAATCACCAGACGTTTAAATTTACTACAGATCAGATACGACAAAGCCAAACGTGATGACATGAAGAGCTTCAGATACACATTACGGTTACAACTAGCCACGACAGAAGGTGCCAGAAACATGTTTTATGAGTATGCTGTCAGACAGGCCACACAAGTCGGTCGTCTAAAGAGAGAATTAAAGACACAACAACTGCCGAAAGTTGAACAGTCAGGTACTACAACAGATATGAAATCGTGCACTCAGATTTGAATGTTGCAGATTTATTAACAAACATCGATATCAGTAGAAGTCTGCAGAAAGAAAATGGATTTTGACACCGAAAAAACAGAAGGTTAAAGCCGACGACAAGATGATGAGGTCTAAAACAGCTTTTGCTGAAGAAGGCTCTTTTCAGAGCCAAACATATTTTCCGAAAAGAATCTGAAATTGTTGTGACGTCTTCCTAATATAGCTATTTCCCTATTTCTCTTTGATTCTCAGACTTCTTCCCGTTTTTATCCTCCAATCATCTGTTTTACGATATAAATACAGGCGAGCAAAAGAAATAAACTCGTGCGAATATATCACTGTATGTCATTCTGCCATTCGTGGTAATATTCAAATTGTTTTGTAATACTCTGGTATTCTCTGCAAAGTCCGCGTGACAAACACTTTCTTTTTCTTTGAAAAGAAAAACTAAAGACAACAGTTGAAAATATGAAAAGTAAACCACTTTATATCAGAATCATATTATTAAATAAAAAAAGACATCAGCCCATTCTGAGAAAACATCTTTTTTATCAGTTACCGCTTGATACAATACAATACAATACAATACAATACAATACAATACAATACAATACAATACAATACAATACAATACAATACAATACAATACAATACAATACAATACAATACAATACAATACAATACAATACAATACAATACAATACAATACAATACAATACAATACAATACAATACAATACAATACAATACAATACAATACAATACAACGTTTGTTGTTTATCCGTTAACAGCCCAAGCAGGATAAAAAGTACCCCAATTAGTGATCTTCACATTACATCTAAAAACGGCATGGAGGAATAAAGTACAAAATAAGCAATCAGAAAGCAAAAGAGCAAAAATAAAAGAAACTACGGAAAAATGAGATATCTTTTTTTTCTGCAACCATATTTCATCGAAGTTAAGACGTTGAGGTGCGACATTTTTACTGTTCTCAGAAAATGTCTTTTGGTATTTTTAATGCTTATTTTCATCTAAAAGCAAAACTTGTTATTCCTTTATCTTTAGGAAAACTGACCACCTATACTATCTTGATTTCTGCTCCAGTCTTTGTAAAAAGTTTTTCTATGTATTTTAAAATATGTAAAAAAACGCATAAGTTAATAAAATAAGTGTATCCAATTGTTAAGATTCGCCAATTAACTCGTATTATTTATCAAAATATTCAAATATGGTAACCTTCACCATTTAGACAAAGAAAAAAAATATCTGATTGGATCTTTAAAAAAGTGTGTTTTCAATTATTAAGATTTTGCCAATCAAATTCCAGAGAGTGTCATGTTAACGATCGTCTGAACAGATGGGACGCTGTTACCTGTTGGTGTCACATTTGTTCACCGCCACCGGAAATGTTCACCGATGTCAGTCGACACTATTTGCTAACTTTGTGACAGAACATGAAGATGACAAAGAGTAATATTTTTGATGAATATAAATTTGGAGAATGATATTTCAACTTCATCTTAATTTCAAAGTTTGATAACATTGAACAACCATGTCTGAAAAAGGTTGTACTGATAAACGACTGACATTGTACATTGCCGAAAATAAATTCCGTAAAGCATGTGAACAGATCAAACTAATCACCAGACGTTTAAATTTACTACAGATCAGATACGACAAAGCCAAACGTGATGACATGAAGAGCTTCAGATACACATTACGGTTACAACTAGCCACGACAGAAGGTGCCAGAAACATGTTTTATGAGTATGCTGTCAGACAGGCCACACAAGTCGGTCGTCTAAAGAGAGAATTAAAGACACAACAACTGCCGAAAGTTGAACAGTCAGGTACTACAACAGATATGAAATCGTAGACTCAGATTTGAATGTTGCAGATTTATTAACAAACATCGATATCAGTAGAAGTCTGCAGAAAGAAAATGGATTTTGACACCGAAAAGACAGAAGGTTAAAGCCGACGACAAGATGATGAGGTCTAAAACAGCTTTTGCTGAAGAAGGCTCTTTTCAGAGCCAAACATATTTTCCGAAAAGAATCTGAAATTGTTGTGACATCTTCCTAATATAGCTATTTCCCTATTTCTCTTTGATTTTCAGACTTCTTCCCGTTTTTATCCTCCAATCATCTGTTTTACGATATAAATACAGGCGAGCAAAAGAAATAAACTCGTGCGAATATATTCCTGTATGTCATTCTGCCATTCGTGGTAATATTCAAATTGTTTTGTAATACTCTGGTATTCTCTGCAAAGTCCGCGTGACAAACACTTTCTTTTTCTTTGAAAAGAAAAACTAAAGACAACAGTTGAAAATATGAAAAGTAAACCACTTATATCAGAATCATATTATTAAATAAAAAAAGACATCAGCCCATTCTGAGAAAACATCTTTTTTATCAGTTACCGTTTGATACAATACAATACAATACAATACAATACAATACAATACAATGCAATACAATACAATACAATACAATACAATACAATAAAATACAATACAATACAATAAATACAATACAATACAATACAATACAATACAATACAATACAATACAATACAATACAATACAACGTTTGTTGTTTATCCGTTAACAGCCCAAGCAGGATAAAAAGTACCCCAATTAGTGATCTTCACATTACATCTAAAAACGGCATGGAGGAATAAAGTACAAAATAAGCAATCAGAAAGCAAAAGAGCAAAAATAAAAGAAACTACGGAAAAATGAGATATCTTTTTTTTCTGCAACCATATTTCATCGAAGTTAAGACGTTGAGGTGCGACATTTTTACTGTTCTCAGAAAATGTCTTTTGGTATTTTTAATGCTTATTTTCATCTAAAAGCAAAACTTGTTATTCCTTTATCTTTAGGAAAACTGACCACCTATACTATCTTGATTTCTGCTCCAGTATTTGTAAAAAGTTTTTCTATGTATTTTAAAATATGTAAAAAAACGCATAAGTTAATAAAATAAGTGTATCCAATTGTTAAGATTCGCCAATTAACTCGTATTATTTATCAAAATATTCAAATATGGTAACCTTCACCATTTAGACAAAGAAAAAATAATATCTGATTGGATCTTTAAAAAAGTGTGTTTTCAATTATTAAGATTTTGCCAATCAAATTCCAGAGAGTGTCATGTTAACGATCGTCTGAACAGATGGGACGCTGTTACCTGTTGGTGTCACATTTGTTCACCGCCACCGGAAATGTTCACCGATGTCAGTCGACACTATTTGCTAACTTTGTGACAGAACATGAAGATGACAAAGAGTAATATTTTTGATGAATATAAATTTGGAGAATGATATTTCAACTTCATCTTAATTTCAAAGTTTGATAACATTGAACAACCATGTCTGAAAAAGTTTGTACTGATAAACGACTGACATTGTACATTGCCGAAAATAAATTCCGTAAAGCATGTGAACAGATCAAACTAATCACCAGACGTTTAAATTTACTACAGATCAGATACGACAAAGCCAAACGTGATGACATGAAGAGCTTCAGATACACATTACGGTTACAACTAGCCACGACAGAAGGTGCCAGAAACATGTTTTATGAGTATGCTGTCAGACAGGCCACACAAGTCGGTCGTCTAAAGAGAGAATTAAAGACACAACAACTGCCGAAAGTTGAACAGTCAGGTACTACAACAGATATGAAATCGTGCACTCAGATTTGAATGTTGCAGATTTATTAACAAACATCGATATCAGTAGAAGTCTGCAGAAAGAAAATGGATTTTGACACCGAAAAAACAGAAGGTTAAAGCCGACGACAAGATGATGAGGTCTAAAACAGCTTTTGCTGAAGAAGGCTCTTTTCAGAGCCAAACATATTTTCCGAAAAGAATCTGAAATTGTTGTGACGTCTTCCTAATATAGCTATTTCCCTATTTCTCTTTGATTCTCAGACTTCTTCCCGTTTTTATCCTCCAATCATCTGTTTTACGATATAAATACAGGCGAGCAAAAGAAATAAACTCGTGCGAATATATCACTGTATGTCATTCTGCCATTCGTGGTAATATTCAAATTGTTTTGTAATACTCTGGTATTCTCTGCAAAGTCCGCGTGACAAACACTTTCTTTTTCTTTGAAAAGAAAAACTAAAGACAACAGTTGAAAATATGAAAAGTAAACCACTTATATCAGAATCATATTATTAAATAAAAAAAGACATCAGCCCATTCTGAGAAAACATCTTTTTTATCAGTTACCGCTTGATACAATACAATACAATACAATACAATACAATACAATACAATACAATACAATACAATACAATACAATACAATACAATACAATACAATACAATACAATACAATACAATACAATACAATACAATACAATACAATACAATACAATACAATACAATACAACGTTTGTTGTTTATCCGTTAACAGCCCAAGCAGGATAAAAAGTACCCCAATTAGTGATCTTCACATTACATCTAAAAACGGCATGGAGGAATAAAGTACAAAATAAGCAATCAGAAAGCAAAAGAGCAAAAATAAAAGAAACTACGGAAAAATGAGATATCTTTTTTTTCTGCAACCATATTTCATCGAAGTTAAGACGTTGAGGTGCGACATTTTTACTGTTCTCAGAAAATGTCTTTTGGTATTTTTAATGCTTATTTTCATCTAAAAGCAAAACTTGTTATTCCTTTATCTTTAGGAAAACTGACCACCTATACTATCTTGATTTCTGCTCCAGTATTTGTAAAAAGTTTTTCTATGTATTTTAAAATATGTAAAAAAACGCATAAGTTAATAAAATAAGTGTATCCAATTGTTAAGATTCGCCAATTAACTCGTATTATTTATCAAAATATTCAAATATGGTAACCTTCACCATTTAGACAAAGAAAAAAAAATATCTGATTGGATCTTTAAAAAAGTGTGTTTTCAATTATTAAGATTTTGCCAATCAAATTCCAGAGAGTGTCATGTTAACGATCGTCTGAACAGATGGGACGCTGTTACCTGTTGGTGTCACATTTGTTCACCGCCACCGGAAATGTTCACCGATGTCAGTCGACACTATTTGCTAACTTTGTGACAGAACATGAAGATGACAAAGAGTAATATTTTTGATGAATATAAATTTGGAGAATGATATTTCAACTTCATCTTAATTTCAAAGTTTGATAACATTGAACAACCATGTCTGAAAAAGTTTGTACTGATAAACGACTGACATTGTACATTGCCGAAAATAAATTCCGTAAAGCATGTGAACAGATCAAACTAATCACCAGACGTTTAAATTTACTACAGATCAGATACGACAAAGCCAAACGTGATGACATGAAGAGCTTCAGATACACATTACGGTTACAACTAGCCACGACAGAAGGTGCCAGAAACATGTTTTATGAGTATGCTGTCAGACAGGCCACACAAGTCGGTCGTCTAAAGAGAGAATTAAAGACACAACAACTGCCGAAAGTTGAACAGTCAGGTACTACAACAGATATGAAATCGTGCACTCAGATTTGAATGTTGCAGATTTATTAACAAACATCGATATCAGTAGAAGTCTGCAGAAAGAAAATGGATTTTGACACCGAAAAAACAGAAGGTTAAAGCCGACGACAAGATGATGAGGTCTAAAACAGCTTTTGCTGAAGAAGGCTCTTTTCAGAGCCAAACATATTTTCCGAAAAGAATCTGAAATTGTTGTGACGTCTTCCTAATATAGCTATTTCCCTATTTCTCTTTGATTCTCAGACTTCTTCCCGTTTTTATCCTCCAATCATCTGTTTTACGATATAAATACAGGCGAGCAAAAGAAATAAACTCGTGCGAATATATCACTGTATGTCATTCTGCCATTCGTGGTAATATTCAAATTGTTTTGTAATACTCTGGTATTCTCTGCAAAGTCCGCGTGACAAACACTTTCTTTTTCTTTGAAAAGAAAAACTAAAGACAACAGTTGAAAATATGAAAAGTAAACCACTTATATCAGAATCATATTATTAAATAAAAAAAGACATCAGCCCATTCTGAGAAAACATCTTTTTTATCAGTTACCGCTTGATACAATACAATACAATACAATACAATACAATACAATACAATACAATACAATACAATACAATACAATACAATACAATACAATACAATACAATACAATACAATACAATACAATACAATACAATACAATACAATACAATACAATACAATACAATACAATACAATACAATACAATACAATACAATACAATACAATACAATACAATACAATACAATACAATACAATACAACGTTTGTTGTTTATCCGTTAACAGCCCAAGCAGGATAAAAAGTACCCCAATTAGTGATCTTCACATTACATCTAAAAACGGCATGGAGGAATAAAGTACAAAATAAGCAATCAGAAAGCAAAAGAGCAAAAATAAAAGAAACTACGGAAAAATGAGATATCTTTTTTTTCTGCAACCATATTTCATCGAAGTTAAGACGTTGAGGTGCGACATTTTTACTGTTCTCAGAAAATGTCTTTTGGTATTTTTAATGCTTATTTTCATCTAAAAGCAAAACTTGTTATTCCTTTATCTTTAGGAAAACTGACCACCTATACTATCTTGATTTCTGCTCCAGTATTTGTAAAAAGTTTTTCTATGTATTTTAAAATATGTAAAAAAACGCATAAGTTAATAAAATAAGTGTATCCAATTGTTAAGATTCGCCAATTAACTCGTATTATTTATCAAAATATTCAAATATGGTAACCTTCACCATTTAGACAAAGAAAAAATAATATCTGATTGGATCTTTAAAAAAGTGTGTTTTCAATTATTAAGATTTTGCCAATCAAATTCCAGAGAGTGTCATGTTAACGATCGTCTGAACAGATGGGACGCTGTTACCTGTTGGTGTCACATTTGTTCACCGCCACCGGAAATGTTCACCGATGTCAGTCGACACTATTTGCTAACTTTGTGACAGAACATGAAGATGACAAAGAGTAATATTTTTGATGAATATAAATTTGGAGAATGATATTTCAACTTCATCTTAATTTCAAAGTTTGATAACATTGAACAACCATGTCTGAAAAAGTTTGTACTGATAAACGACTGACATTGTACATTGCCGAAAATAAATTCCGTAAAGCATGTGAACAGATCAAACTAATCACCAGACGTTTAAATTTACTACAGATCAGATACGACAAAGCCAAACGTGATGACATGAAGAGCTTCAGATACACATTACGGTTACAACTAGCCACGACAGAAGGTGCCAGAAACATGTTTTATGAGTATGCTGTCAGACAGGCCACACAAGTCGGTCGTCTAAAGAGAGAATTAAAGACACAACAACTGCCGAAAGTTGAACAGTCAGGTACTACAACAGATATGAAATCGTGCACTCAGATTTGAATGTTGCAGATTTATTAACAAACATCGATATCAGTAGAAGTCTGCAGAAAGAAAATGGATTTTGACACCGAAAAAACAGAAGGTTAAAGCCGACGACAAGATGATGAGGTCTAAAACAGCTTTTGCTGAAGAAGGCTCTTTTCAGAGCCAAACATATTTTCCGAAAAGAATCTGAAATTGTTGTGACGTCTTCCTAATATAGCTATTTCCCTATTTCTCTTTGATTCTCAGACTTCTTCCCGTTTTTATCCTCCAATCATCTGTTTTACGATATAAATACAGGCGAGCAAAAGAAATAAACTCGTGCGAATATATCACTGTATGTCATTCTGCCATTCGTGGTAATATTCAAATTGTTTTGTAATACTCTGGTATTCTCTGCAAAGTCCGCGTGACAAACACTTTCTTTTTCTTTGAAAAGAAAAACTAAAGACAACAGTTGAAAATATGAAAAGTAAACCACTTATATCAGAATCATATTATTAAATAAAAAAAGACATCAGCCCATTCTGAGAAAACATCTTTTTTATCAGTTACCGCTTGATACAATACAATACAATACAATACAATACAATACAATACAATACAATACAATACAATACAATACAATACAATACAATACAATACAATACAATACAATACAATACAATACAATACAATACAATACAATACAATACAATACAATACAATACAATACAATACAATACAATACAATACAATACAATACAACGTTTGTTGTTTATCCGTTAACAGCCCAAGCAGGATAAAAAGTACCCCAATTAGTGATCTTCACATTACATCTAAAAACGGCATGGAGGAATAAAGTACAAAATAAGCAATCAGAAAGCAAAAGAGCAAAAATAAAAGAAACTACGGAAAAATGAGATATCTTTTTTTTCTGCAACCATATTTCATCGAAGTTAAGACGTTGAGGTGCGACATTTTTACTGTTCTCAGAAAATGTCTTTTGGTATTTTTAATGCTTATTTTCATCTAAAAGCAAAACTTGTTATTCCTTTATCTTTAGGAAAACTGACCACCTATACTATCTTGATTTCTGCTCCAGTATTTGTAAAAAGTTTTTCTATGTATTTTAAAATATGTAAAAAAACGCATAAGTTAATAAAATAAGTGTATCCAATTGTTAAGATTCGCCAATTAACTCGTATTATTTATCAAAATATTCAAATATGGTAACCTTCACCATTTAGACAAAGAAAAAAAAATATCTGATTGGATCTTTAAAAAAGTGTGTTTTCAATTATTAAGATTTTGCCAATCAAATTCCAGAGAGTGTCATGTTAACGATCGTCTGAACAGATGGGACGCTGTTACCTGTTGGTGTCACATTTGTTCACCGCCACCGGAAATGTTCACCGATGTCAGTCGACACTATTTGCTAACTTTGTGACAGAACATGAAGATGACAAAGAGTAATATTTTTGATGAATATAAATTTGGAGAATGATATTTCAACTTCATCTTAATTTCAAAGTTTGATAACATTGAACAACCATGTCTGAAAAAGTTTGTACTGATAAACGACTGACATTGTACATTGCCGAAAATAAATTCCGTAAAGCATGTGAACAGATCAAACTAATCACCAGACGTTTAAATTTACTACAGATCAGATACGACAAAGCCAAACGTGATGACATGAAGAGCTTCAGATACACATTACGGTTACAACTAGCCACGACAGAAGGTGCCAGAAACATGTTTTATGAGTATGCTGTCAGACAGGCCACACAAGTCGGTCGTCTAAAGAGAGAATTAAAGACACAACAACTGCCGAAAGTTGAACAGTCAGGTACTACAACAGATATGAAATCGTGCACTCAGATTTGAATGTTGCAGATTTATTAACAAACATCGATATCAGTAGAAGTCTGCAGAAAGAAAATGGATTTTGACACCGAAAAAACAGAAGGTTAAAGCCGACGACAAGATGATGAGGTCTAAAACAGCTTTTGCTGAAGAAGGCTCTTTTCAGAGCCAAACATATTTTCCGAAAAGAATCTGAAATTGTTGTGACGTCTTCCTAATATAGCTATTTCCCTATTTCTCTTTGATTCTCAGACTTCTTCCCGTTTTTATCCTCCAATCATCTGTTTTACGATATAAATACAGGCGAGCAAAAGAAATAAACTCGTGCGAATATATCACTGTATGTCATTCTGCCATTCGTGGTAATATTCAAATTGTTTTGTAATACTCTGGTATTCTCTGCAAAGTCCGCGTGACAAACACTTTCTTTTTCTTTGAAAAGAAAAACTAAAGACAACAGTTGAAAATATGAAAAGTAAACCACTTATATCAGAATCATATTATTAAATAAAAAAAGACATCAGCCCATTCTGAGAAAACATCTTTTTTATCAGTTACCGCTTGATACAATACAATACAATACAATACAATACAATACAATACAATACAATACAATACAATACAATACAATACAATACAATACAATACAATACAATACAATACAATACAATACAATACAATACAATACAATACAATACAATACAATACAATACAATACAATACAATACAATACAATACAATACAATACAATACAATACAATACAATACAATACAACGTTTGTTGTTTATCCGTTAACAGCCCAAGCAGGATAAAAAGTACCCCAATTAGTGATCTTCACATTACATCTAAAAACGGCATGGAGGAATAAAGTACAAAATAAGCAATCAGAAAGCAAAAGAGCAAAAATAAAAGAAACTACGGAAAAATGAGATATCTTTTTTTTCTGCAACCATATTTCATCGAAGTTAAGACGTTGAGGTGCGACATTTTTACTGTTCTCAGAAAATGTCTTTTGGTATTTTTAATGCTTATTTTCATCTAAAAGCAAAACTTGTTATTCCTTTATCTTTAGGAAAACTGACCACCTATACTATCTTGATTTCTGCTCCAGTATTTGTAAAAAGTTTTTCTATGTATTTTAAAATATGTAAAAAAACCGCATAAGTTAATAAAATAAGTGTATCCAATTGTTAAGATTTGCCAATTAACTCGTATTATTTATCAAAATATTCAAATATGGTAACCTTCACCATTTAGACAAAGAAAAAAAAATATCTGATTGGATCTTTAAAAAAGTGTGTTTTCAATTATTAAGATTTTGCCAATCAAATTCCAGAGAGTGTCATGTTAACGATCGTCTGAACAGATGGGACGCTGTTACCTGTTGGTGTCACATTTGTTCACCGCCACCGGAAATGTTCACCGATGTCAGTCGACACTATTTGCTAACTTTGTGACAGAACATGAAGATGACAAAGAGTAATATTTTTGATGAATATAAATTTGGAGAATGATATTTCAACTTCATCTTAATTTCAAAGTTTGATAACATTGAACAACCATGTCTGAAAAAGTTTGTACTGATAAACGACTGACATTGTACATTGCCGAAAATAAATTCCGTAAAGCATGTGAACAGATCAAACTAATCACCAGACGTTTAAATTTACTACAGATCAGATACGACAAAGCCAAACGTGATGACATGAAGAGCTTCAGATACACATTACGGTTACAACTAGCCACGACAGAAGGTGCCAGAAACATGTTTTATGAGTATGCTGTCAGACAGGCCACACAAGTCGGTCGTCTAAAGAGAGAATTAAAGACACAACAACTGCCGAAAGTTGAACAGTCAGGTACTACAACAGATATGAAATCGTGCACTCAGATTTGAATGTTGCAGATTTATTAACAAACATCGATATCAGTAGAAGTCTGCAGAAAGAAAATGGATTTTGACACCGAAAAAACAGAAGGTTAAAGCCGACGACAAGATGATGAGGTCTAAAACAGCTTTTGCTGAAGAAGGCTCTTTTCAGAGCCAAACATATTTTCCGAAAAGAATCTGAAATTGTTGTGACGTCTTCCTAATATAGCTATTTCCCTATTTCTCTTTGATTCTCAGACTTCTTCCCGTTTTTATCCTCCAATCATCTGTTTTACGATATAAATACAGGCGAGCAAAAGAAATAAACTCGTGCGAATATATCACTGTATGTCATTCTGCCATTCGTGGTAATATTCAAATTGTTTTGTAATACTCTGGTATTCTCTGCAAAGTCCGCGTGACAAACACTTTCTTTTTCTTTGAAAAGAAAAACTAAAGACAACAGTTGAAAATATGAAAAGTAAACCACTTATATCAGAATCATATTATTAAATAAAAAAAGACATCAGCCCATTCTGAGAAAACATCTTTTTTATCAGTTACCGCTTGATACAATACAATACAATACAATACAATACAATACAATACAATACAATACAATACAATACAATACAATACAATACAATACAATACAATACAATACAATACAATACAATACAATACAATACAATACAATACAATACAATACAATACAATACAATACAATACAATACAATACAATACAATACAATACAATACAATACAATACAATACAATACAACGTTTGTTGTTTATCCGTTAACAGCCCAAGCAGGATAAAAAGTACCCCAATTAGTGATCTTCACATTACATCTAAAAACGGCATGGAGGAATAAAGTACAAAATAAGCAATCAGAAAGCAAAAGAGCAAAAATAAAAGAAACTACGGAAAAATGAGATATCTTTTTTTTCTGCAACCATATTTCATCGAAGTTAAGACGTTGAGGTGCGACATTTTTACTGTTCTCAGAAAATGTCTTTTGGTATTTTTAATGCTTATTTTCATCTAAAAGCAAAACTTGTTATTCCTTTATCTTTAGGAAAACTGACCACCTATACTATCTTGATTTCTGCTCCAGTATTTGTAAAAAGTTTTTCTATGTATTTTAAAATATGTAAAAAAACCGCATAAGTTAATAAAATAAGTGTATCCAATTGTTAAGATTCGCCAATTAACTCGTATTATTTATCAAAATATTCAAATATGGTAACCTTCACCATTTAGACAAAGAAAAAAAAATATCTGATTGGATCTTTAAAAAAGTGTGTTTTCAATTATTAAGATTTTGCCAATCAAATTCCAGAGAGTGTCATGTTAACGATCGTCTGAACAGATGGGACGCTGTTACCTGTTGGTGTCACATTTGTTCACCGCCACCGGAAATGTTCACCGATGTCAGTCGACACTATTTGCTAACTTTGTGACAGAACATGAAGATGACAAAGAGTAATATTTTTGATGAATATAAATTTGGAGAATGATATTTCAACTTCATCTTAATTTCAAAGTTTGATAACATTGAACAACCATGTCTGAAAAAGTTTGTACTGATAAACGACTGACATTGTACATTGCCGAAAATAAATTCCGTAAAGCATGTGAACAGATCAAACTAATCACCAGACGTTTAAATTTACTACAGATCAGATACGACAAAGCCAAACGTGATGACATGAAGAGCTTCAGATACACATTACGGTTACAACTAGCCACGACAGAAGGTGCCAGAAACATGTTTTATGAGTATGCTGTCAGACAGGCCACACAAGTCGGTCGTCTAAAGAGAGAATTAAAGACACAACAACTGCCGAAAGTTGAACAGTCAGGTACTACAACAGATATGAAATCGTGCACTCAGATTTGAATGTTGCAGATTTATTAACAAACATCGATATCAGTAGAAGTCTGCAGAAAGAAAATGGATTTTGACACCGAAAAAACAGAAGGTTAAAGCCGACGACAAGATGATGAGGTCTAAAACAGCTTTTGCTGAAGAAGGCTCTTTTCAGAGCCAAACATATTTTCCGAAAAGAATCTGAAATTGTTGTGACGTCTTCCTAATATAGCTATTTCCCTATTTCTCTTTGATTCTCAGACTTCTTCCCGTTTTTATCCTCCAATCATCTGTTTTACGATATAAATACAGGCGAGCAAAAGAAATAAACTCGTGCGAATATATCACTGTATGTCATTCTGCCATTCGTGGTAATATTCAAATTGTTTTGTAATACTCTGGTATTCTCTGCAAAGTCCGCGTGACAAACACTTTCTTTTTCTTTGAAAAGAAAAACTAAAGACAACAGTTGAAAATATGAAAAGTAAACCACTTATATCAGAATCATATTATTAAATAAAAAAAGACATCAGCCCATTCTGAGAAAACATCTTTTTTATCAGTTACCGCTTGATACAATACAATACAATACAATACAATACAATACAATACAATACAATACAATACAATACAATACAATACAATACAATACAATACAATACAATACAATACAATACAATACAATACAATACAATACAATACAATACAATACAATACAATACAATACAATACAATACAATACAATACAATACAATACAATACAATACAATACAATACAATACAATACAATACAACGTTTGTTGTTTATCCGTTAACAGCCCAAGCAGAATAAAAAGTACCCCAATTAGTGATCTTCACATTACATCTAAAAACGGCATGGAGGAATAAAGTACAAAATAAGCAATCAGAAAGCAAAAGAGCAAAAATAAAAGAAACTACGGAAAAATGAGATATCTTTTTTTTCTGCAACCATATTTCATCGAAGTTAAGACGTTGAGGTGCGACATTTTTACTGTTCTCAGAAAATGTCTTTTGGTATTTTTAATGCTTATTTTCATCTAAAAGTAAAACTTGTTATTCCTTTATCTTTAGGAAAACTGACCACCTATACTATCTTGATTTCTGCTCCAGTATTTGTAAAAAGTTTTTCTATGTATTTTAAAATATGTAAAAAAACCGCATAAGTTAATAAAATAAGTGTATCCAATTGTTAAGATTCGCCAATTAACTCGTATTATTTATCAAAATATTCAAATATGGTAACCTTCACCATTTAGACAAAGAAAAAAAAATATCTGATTGGATCTTTAAAAAAGTGTGTTTTCAATTATTAAGATTTTGCCAATCAAATTCCAGAGAGTGTCATGTTAACGATCGTCTGAACAGATGGGACGCTGTTACCTGTTGGTGTCACATTTGTTCACCGCCACCGGAAATGTTCACCGATGTCAGTCGACACTATTTGCTAACTTTGTGACAGAACATGAAGATGACAAAGAGTAATATTTTTGATGAATATAAATTTGGAGAATGATATTTCAACTTCATCTTAATTTCAAAGTTTGATAACATTGAACAACCATGTCTGAAAAAGTTTGTACTGATAAACGACTGACATTGTACATTGCCGAAAATAAATTCCGTAAAGCATGTGAACAGATCAAACTAATCACCAGACGTTTAAATTTACTACAGATCAGATACGACAAAGCCAAACGTGATGACATGAAGAGCTTCAGATACACATTACGGTTACAACTAGCCACGACAGAAGGTGCCAGAAACATGTTTTATGAGTATGCTGTCAGACAGGCCACACAAGTCGGTCGTCTAAAGAGAGAATTAAAGACACAACAACTGCCGAAAGTTGAACAGTCAGGTACTACAACAGATATGAAATCGTGCACTCAGATTTGAATGTTGCAGATTTATTAACAAACATCGATATCAGTAGAAGTCTGCAGAAAGAAAATGGATTTTGACACCGAAAAAACAGAAGGTTAAAGCCGACGACAAGATGATGAGGTCTAAAACAGCTTTTGCTGAAGAAGGCTCTTTTCAGAGCCAAACATATTTTCCGAAAAGAATCTGAAATTGTTGTGACGTCTTCCTAATATAGCTATTTCCCTATTTCTCTTTGATTCTCAGACTTCTTCCCGTTTTTATCCTCCAATCATCTGTTTTACGATATAAATACAGGCGAGCAAAAGAAATAAACTCGTGCGAATATATCACTGTATGTCATTCTGCCATTCGTGGTAATATTCAAATTGTTTTGTAATACTCTGGTATTCTCTGCAAAGTCCGCGTGACAAACACTTTCTTTTTCTTTGAAAAGAAAAACTAAAGACAACAGTTGAAAATATGAAAAGTAAACCACTTATATCAGAATCATATTATTAAATAAAAAAAGACATCAGCCCATTCTGAGAAAACATCTTTTTTATCAGTTACCGCTTGATACAATACAATACAATACAATACAATACAATACAATACAACGTTTGTTGTTTATCCGTTAACAGCCCAAGCAGGATAAAAAGTACCCCAATTAGTGATCTTCACATTACATCTAAAAACGGCATGGAGGAATAAAGTACAAAATAAGCAATCAGAAAGCAAAAGAGCAAAAATAAAAGAAACTACGGAAAAATGAGATATCTTTTTTTTCTGCAACCATATTTCATCGAAGTTAAGACGTTGAGGTGCGACATTTTTACTGTTCTCAGAAAATGTCTTTTGGTATTTTTAATGCTTATTTTCATCTAAAAGCAAAACTTGTTATTCCTTTATCTTTAGGAAAACTGACCACCTATACTATCTTGATTTCTGCTCCAGTATTTGTAAAAAGTTTTTCTATGTATTTTAAAATATGTAAAAAAAAACGCATAAGTTAATAAAATAAGTGTATCCAATTGTTAAGATTCGCCAATTAACTCGTATTATTTATCAAAATATTCAAATATGGTAACCTTCACCATTTAGACAAAGAAAAAAAAATATCTGATTGGATTTTTAAAAAAGTGTGTTTTCAATTATTAAGATTTTGCCAATCAAATTCCAGAGAGTGTCATGTTAACGATCGTCTGAACAGATGGGACGCTGTTACCTGTTGGTGTCACATTTGTTCACCGCCACCGGAAATGTTCACCGATGTCAGTCGACACTATTTGCTAACTTTGTGACAGAACATGAAGATGACAAAGAGTAATATTTTTGATGAATATAAATTTGGAGAATGATATTTCAACTTCATCTTAATTTCAAAGTTTGATAACATTGAACAACCATGTCTGAAAAAGTTTGTACTGATAAACGACTGACATTGTACATTGCCGAAAATAAATTCCGTAAAGCATGTGAACAGATCAAACTAATCACCAGACGTTTAAATTTACTACAGATCAGATACGACAAAGCCAAACGTGATGACATGAAGAGCTTCAGATACACATTACGGTTACAACTAGCCACGACAGAAGGTGCCAGAAACATGTTTTATGAGTATGCTGTCAGACAGGCCACACAAGTCGGTCGTCTAAAGAGAGAATTAAAGACACAACAACTGCCGAAAGTTGAACAGTCAGGTACTACAACAGATATGAAATCGTGCACTCAGATTTGAATGTTGCAGATTTATTAACAAACATCGATATCAGTAGAAGTCTGCAGAAAGAAAATGGATTTTGACACCGAAAAAACAGAAGGTTAAAGCCGACGACAAGATGATGAGGTCTAAAACAGCTTTTGCTGAAGAAGGTTCTTTTCAGAGCCAAACATATTTTCCGAAAAGAATCTGAAATTGTTGTGACGTCTTCCTAATATAGCTATTTCCCTATTTCTCTTTGATTCTCAGACTTCTTCCCGTTTTTATCCTCCAATCATCTGTTTTACGATATAAATACAGGCGAGCAAAAGAAATAAACTCGTGCGAATATATCCCTGTATGTCATTCTGCCATTCGTGGTAATATTCAAATTGTTTTGTAATACTCTGGTATTCTCTACAAAGTCCGCGTGACAAACACTTTCTTTTTCTTTGAAAAGAAAAACTAAAGACAACAGTTGAAAATATGAAAAGTAAACCACTTATATCAGAATCATATTATTAAATAAAAAAAGACATCAGCCCATTCTGAGAAAACTTTTTTTTTATCAGTTACCGTTTGATACAATACAATACAATACAATACAATACAATACAATACAATACAATACAATACAATACAATACAATACAATACAATACAATACAATACAATACAATACAATACAATACAATACAATACAATACAACGTTTGTTGTTTATCCGTTAACAGCCCATTCAGGATAAAAAGTACCCCAATTAGTGATCTTCACATTACATCTAAAAACGGCATGGAGGAATAAAGTACAAAATAAGCAATCAGAAATCAAAAGAGCAAAAATAAAAGAAACTACGGAAAAATGAGATATCTTTTTTTTCTGCAACCATATTTCATCGAAGTTAAGACGTTGAGGTGCGACATTTTTACTGTTCTCAGAAAATGTCTTTTGGTATTTTTAATGCTTATTTTCATCTAAAAGTAAAACTTGTTATTCCTTTATCTTTAGGAAAACTGACCACCTATACTATCTTGATTTCTGCTCCAGTATTTGTAAAAAGTTTTTCTATGTATTTTAAAATATGTAAAAAAACCGCATAAGTTAATAAAATAAGTGTATCCAATTGTTAAGATTCGCCAATTAACTCGTATTATTTATCAAAATATTCAAATATGGGACAAAGAAAAAAAAATATCTGATTGGATCTTTAAAAAAGTGTGTTTTCAATTATTAAGATTTTGCCAATCAAATTCCAGAGAGTGTCATGTTAACGATCGTCTGAACAGATGGGACGCTGTTACCTGTTGGTGTCACATTTGTTCACCGCCACCGGAAATGTTCACCGATGTCAGTCGACACTATTTGCTAACTTTGTGACAGAACATGAAGATGACAAAGAGTAATATTTTTGATGAATATAAATTTGGAGAATGATATTTCAACTTCATCTTAATTTCAAAGTTTGATAACATTGAACAACCATGTCTGAAAAAGTTTGTACTGATAAACGACTGACATTGTACATTGCCGAAAATAAATTCCGTAAAGCATGTGAACAGATCAAACTAATCACCAGACGTTTAAATTTACTACAGATCAGATACGACAAAGCCAAACGTGATGACATGAAGAGCTTCAGATACACATTACGGTTACAACTAGCCACGACAGAAGGTGCCAGAAACATGTTTTATGAGTATGCTGTCAGACAGGCCACACAAGTCGGTCGTCTAAAGAGAGAATTAAAGACACAACAACTGCCGAAAGTTGAACAGTCAGGTACTACAACAGATATGAAATCGTGCACTCAGATTTGAATGTTGCAGATTTATTAACAAACATCGATATCAGTAGAAGTCTGCAGAAAGAAAATGGATTTTGACACCGAAAAAACAGAAGGTTAAAGCCGACGACAAGATGATGAGGTCTAAAACAGCTTTTGCTGAAGAAGGCTCTTTTCAGAGCCAAACATATTTTCCGAAAAGAATCTGAAATTGTTGTGACGTCTTCCTAATATAGCTATTTCCCTATTTCTCTTTGATTCTCAGACTTCTTCCCGTTTTTATCCTCCAATCATCTGTTTTACGATATAAATACAGGCGAGCAAAAGAAATAAACTCGTGCGAATATATCACTGTATGTCATTCTGCCATTCGTGGTAATATTCAAATTGTTTTGTAATACTCTGGTATTCTCTGCAAAGTCCGCGTGACAAACACTTTCTTTTTCTTTGAAAAGAAAAACTAAAGACAACAGTTGAAAATATGAAAAGTAAACCACTTATATCAGAATCATATTATTAAATAAAAAAAGACATCAGCCCATTCTGAGAAAACTTTTTTTTTATCAGTTACCGTTTGATACAATACAATACAATACAATACAATACAATACAATACAATACAATACAATACAATACAATACAATACAATACAATACAATACAATACAACGTTTGTTGTTTATCCGTTAACAGCCCAAGCAGGATAAAAAGTACCCCAATTAGTGATCTTCACATTACATCTAAAAACGGCATGGAGGAATAAAGTACAAAATAAGCAATCAGAAAGCAAAAGAGCAAAAATAAAAGAAACTACGGAAAAATGAGATATCTTTTTTTTCTGCAACCATATTTCATCGAAGTTAAGACGTTGAGGTGCGACATTTTTACTGTTCTCAGAAAATGTCTTTTGGTATTTTTAATGCTTATTTTCATCTAAAAGCAAAACTTGTTATTCCTTTATCTTTAGGAAAACTGACCACCTATACTATCTTGATTTCTGCTCCAGTATTTGTAAAAAGTTTTTCTATGTATTTTAAAATATGTAAAAAAAACCGCATAAGTTAATAAAATAAGTGTATCCAATTGTTAAGATTCGCCAATTAACTCGTATTATTTATCAAAATATTCAAATATGGTAACCTTCACCATTTAGACAAAGGAAAAAAAATATCTGATTGGATTTTTAAAAAAGTGTGTTTTCAATTATTAAGATTTTGCCAATCAAATTCCAGAGAGTGTCATGTTAACGATCGTCTGAACAGATGGGACGCTGTTACCTGTTGGTGTCACATTTGTTCACCGCCACCGGAAATGTTCACCGATGTCAGTCGACACTATTTGCTAACTTTGTGACAGAACATGAAGATGACAAAGAGTAATATTTTTGATGAATATAAATTTGGAGAATGATATTTCAACTTCATCTTAATTTCAAAGTTTGATAACATTGAACAACCATGTCTGAAAAAGTTTGTACTGATAAACGACTGACATTGTACATTGCCGAAAATAAATTCCGTAAAGCATGTGAACAGATCAAACTAATCACCAGACGTTTAAATTTACTACAGATCAGATACGACAAAGCCAAACGTGATGACATGAAGAGCTTCAGATACACATTACGGTTACAACTAGCCACGACAGAAGGTGCCAGAAACATGTTTTATGAGTATGCTGTCAGACAGGCCACACAAGTCGGTCGTCTAAAGAGAGAATTAAAGACACAACAACTGCCGAAAGTTGAACAGTCAGGTACTACAACAGATATGAAATCGTGCACTCAGATTTGAATGTTGCAGATTTATTAACAAACATCGATATCAGTAGAAGTCTGCAGAAAGAAAATGGATTTTGACACCGAAAAAACAGAAGGTTAAAGCCGACGACAAGATGATGAGGTCTAAAACAGCTTTTGCTGAAGAAGGTTCTTTTCAGAGCCAAACATATTTTCCGAAAAGAATCTGAAATTGTTGTGACGTCTTCCTAATATAGCTATTTCCCTATTTCTCTTTGATTCTCAGACTTCTTCCCGTTTTTATCCTCCAATCATCTGTTTTACGATATAAATACAGGCGAGCAAAAGAAATAAACTCGTGCGAATATATCCCTGTATGTCATTCTGCCATTCGTGGTAATATTCAAATTGTTTTGTAATACTCTGGTATTCTCTACAAAGTCCGCGTGACAAACACTTTCTTTTTCTTTGAAAAGAAAAACTAAAGACAACAGTTGAAAATATGAAAAGTAAACCACTTATATCAGAATCATATTATTAAATAAAAAAAGACATCAGCCCATTCTGAGAAAACTTTTTTTTTATCAGTTACCGTTTGATACAATACAATACAATACAATACAATACAATACAATACAATACAATACAATACAATACAATACAATACAATACAATACAATACAATACAATACAATACAATACAATACAATACAATACAATACAATACAATACAATACAATACAATACAATACAATACAACGTTTGTTGTTTATCCGTTAACAGCCCATTCAGGATAAAAAGTACCCCAATTAGTGATCTTCACATTACATCTAAAAACGGCATGGAGGAATAAAGTACAAAATAAGCAATCAGAAATCAAAAGAGCAAAAATAAAAGAAACTACGGAAAAATGAGATATCTTTTTTTTCTGCAACCATATTTCATCGAAGTTAAGACGTTGAGGTGCGACATTTTTACTGTTCTCAGAAAATGTCTTTTGGTATTTTTAATGCTTATTTTCATCTAAAAGTAAAACTTGTTATTCCTTTATCTTTAGGAAAACTGACCACCTATACTATCTTGATTTCTGCTCCAGTATTTGTAAAAAGTTTTTCTATGTATTTTAAAATATGTAAAAAAACCGCATAAGTTAATAAAATAAGTGTATCCAATTGTTAAGATTCGCCAATTAACTCGTATTATTTATCAAAATATTCAAATATGGTAACCTTCACCATTTAGACAAAGAAAAAAAAATATCTGATTGGATCTTTAAAAAAGTGTGTTTTCAATTATTAAGATTTTGCCAATCAAATTCCAGAGAGTGTCATGTTAACGATCGTCTGAACAGATGGGACGCTGTTACCTGTTGGTGTCACATTTGTTCACCGCCACCGGAAATGTTCACCGATGTCAGTCGACACTATTTGCTAACTTTGTGACAGAACATGAAGATGACAAAGAGTAATATTTTTGATGAATATAAATTTGGAGAATGATATTTCAACTTCATCTTAATTTCAAAGTTTGATAACATTGAACAACCATGTCTGAAAAAGTTTGTACTGATAAACGACTGACATTGTACATTGCCGAAAATAAATTCCGTAAAGCATGTGAACAGATCAAACTAATCACCAGACGTTTAAATTTACTACAGATCAGATACGACAAAGCCAAACGTGATGACATGAAGAGCTTCAGATACACATTACGGTTACAACTAGCCACGACAGAAGGTGCCAGAAACATGTTTTATGAGTATGCTGTCAGACAGGCCACACAAGTCGGTCGTCTAAAGAGAGAATTAAAGACACAACAACTGCCGAAAGTTGAACAGTCAGGTACTACAACAGATATGAAATCGTGCACTCAGATTTGAATGTTGCAGATTTATTAACAAACATCGATATCAGTAGAAGTCTGCAGAAAGAAAATGGATTTTGACACCGAAAAAACAGAAGGTTAAAGCCGACGACAAGATGATGAGGTCTAAAACAGCTTTTGCTGAAGAAGGCTCTTTTCAGAGCCAAACATATTTTCCGAAAAGAATCTGAAATTGTTGTGACGTCTTCCTAATATAGCTATTTCCCTATTTCTCTTTGATTCTCAGACTTCTTCCCGTTTTTATCCTCCAATCATCTGTTTTACGATATAAATACAGGCGAGCAAAAGAAATAAACTCGTGCGAATATATCACTGTATGTCATTCTGCCATTCGTGGTAATATTCAAATTGTTTTGTAATACTCTGGTATTCTCTGCAAAGTCCGCGTGACAAACACTTTCTTTTTCTTTGAAAAGAAAAACTAAAGACAACAGTTGAAAATATGAAAAGTAAACCACTTATATCAGAATCATATTATTAAATAAAAAAAGACATCAGCCCATTCTGAGAAAACATCTTTTTTATCAGTTACCGCTTGATACAATACAATACAATACAATACAATACAATACAATACAATACAATACAATACAATACAATACAATACAATACAATACAATACAATACAATACAATACAATACAATACAATACAATACAATACAATACAATACAATACAATACAATACAATACAATACAATACAATACAATACAACGTTTGTTGTTTATCCGTTAACAGCCCAAGCAGGATAAAAAGTACCCCAATTAGTGATCTTCACATTACATCTAAAAACGGCATGGAGGAATAAAGTACAAAATAAGCAATCAGAAAGCAAAAGAGCAAAAATAAAAGAAACTACGGAAAAATGAGATATCTTTTTTTTCTGCAACCATATTTCATCGAAGTTAAGACGTTGAGGTGCGACATTTTTACTGTTCTCAGAAAATGTCTTTTGGTATTTTTAATGCTTATTTTCATCTAAAAGCAAAACTTGTTATTCCTTTATCTTTAGGAAAACTGACCACCTATACTATCTTGATTTCTGCTCCAGTATTTGTAAAAAGTTTTTCTATGTATTTTAAAATATGTAAAAAAAACCGCATAAGTTAATAAAATAAGTGTATCCAATTGTTAAGATTCGCCAATTAACTCGTATTATTTATCAAAATATTCAAATATGGTAACCTTCACCATTTAGACAAAGAAAAAAAAATATCTGATTGGATCTTTAAAAAAGTGTGTTTTCAATTATTAAGATTTTGCCAATCAAATTCCAGAGAGTGTCATGTTAACGATCGTCTGAACAGATGGGACGCTGTTACCTGTTGGTGTCACATTTGTTCACCGCCACCGGAAATGTTCACCGATGTCAGTCGACACTATTTGCTAACTTTGTGACAGAACATGAAGATGACAAAGAGTAATATTTTTGATGAATATAAATTTGGAGAATGATATTTCAACTTCATCTTAATTTCAAAGTTTGATAACATTGAACAACCATGTCTGAAAAAGTTTGTACTGATAAACGACTGACATTGTACATTGCCGAAAATAAATTCCGTAAAGCATGTGAACAGATCAAACTAATCACCAGACGTTTAAATTTACTACAGATCAGATACGACAAAGCCAAACGTGATGACATGAAGAGCTTCAGATACACATTACGGTTACAACTAGCCACGACAGAAGGTGCCAGAAACATGTTTTATGAGTATGCTGTCAGACAGGCCACACAAGTCGGTCGTCTAAAGAGAGAATTAAAGACACAACAACTGCCGAAAGTTGAACAGTCAGGTACTACAACAGATATGAAATCGTGCACTCAGATTTGAATGTTGCAGATTTATTAACAAACATCGATATCAGTAGAAGTCTGCAGAAAGAAAATGGATTTTGACACCGAAAAAACAGAAGGTTAAAGCCGACGACAAGATGATGAGGTCTAAAACAGCTTTTGCTGAAGAAGGTTCTTTTCAGAGCCAAACATATTTTCCGAAAAGAATCTGAAATTGTTGTGACGTCTTCCTAATATAGCTATTTCCCTATTTCTCTTTGATTCTCAGACTTCTTCCCGTTTTTATCCTCCAATCATCTGTTTTACGATATAAATACAGGCGAGCAAAAGAAATAAACTCGTGCGAATATATCACTGTATGTCATTCTGCCATTCGTGGTAATATTCAAATTGTTTTGTAATACTCTGGTATTCTCTGCAAAGTCCGCGTGACAAACACTTTCTTTTTCTTTGAAAAGAAAAACTAAAGACAACAGTTGAAAATATGAAAAGTAAACCACTTATATCAGAATCATATTATTAAATAAAAAAAGACATCAGCCCATTCTGAGAAAACATCTTTTTTATCAGTTACCGCTTGATACAATACAATACAATACAATACAATACAATACAATACAATACAATACAATACAATACAATACAATACAATACAATACAATACAATACAATACAATACAATACAATACAATACAATACAATACAATACAATACAATACAATACAATACAATACAATACAATACAATACAATACAACGTTTGTTGTTTATCCGTTAACAGCCCAAGCAGAATAAAAAGTACCCCAATTAGTGATCTTCACATTACATCTAAAAACGGCATGGAGGAATAAAGTACAAAATAAGCAATCAGAAAGCAAAAGAGCAAAAATAAAAGAAACTACGGAAAAATGAGATATCTTTTTTTTCTGCAACCATATTTCATCGAAGTTAAGACGTTGAGGTGCGACATTTTTACTGTTCTCAGAAAATGTCTTTTGGTATTTTTAATGCTTATTTTCATCTAAAAGCAAAACTTGTTATTCCTTTATCTTTAGGAAAACTGACCACCTATACTATCTTGATTTCTGCTCCAGTATTTGTAAAAAGTTTTTCTATGTATTTTAAAATATGTAAAAAAACGCATAAGTTAATAAAATAAGTGTATCCAATTGTTAAGATTCGCCAATTAACTCGTATTATTTATCAAAATATTCAAATATGGTAACCTTCACCATTTAGACAAAGAAAAAAAAATATCTGATTGGATCTTTAAAAAAGTGTGTTTTCATTATTAAGATTTTGCCAATCAAATTCCAGAGAGTGTCATGTTAACGATCGTCTGAACAGATGGGACGCTGTTACCTGTTGGTGTCACATTTGTTCACCGCCACCGGAAATGTTCACCGATGTCAGTCGACACTATTTGCTAACTTTGTGACAGAACATGAAGATGACAAAGAGTAATATTTTTGATGAATATAAATTTGGAGAATGATATTTCAACTTCATCTTAATTTCAAAGTTTGATAACATTGAACAACCATGTCTGAAAAAGGTTGTACTGATAAACGACTGACATTGTACATTGCCGAAAATAAATTCCGTAAAGCATGTGAACAGATCAAACTAATCACCAGACGTTTAAATTTACTACAGATCAGATACGACAAAGCCAAACGTGATGACATGAAGAGCTTCAGATACACATTACGGTTACAACTAGCCACGACAGAAGGTGCCAGAAACATGTTTTATGAGTATGCTGTCAGACAGGCCACACAAGTCGGTCGTCTAAAGAGAGAATTAAAGACACAACAACTGCCGAAAGTTGAACAGTCAGGTACTACAACAGATATGAAATAGTAGACTCAGATTTGAATGTTGCAGATTTATTAACAAACATCGATATCAGTAGAAGTCTGCAGAAAGAAAATGGATTTTGACACCGAAAAACAGAAGGTTAAAGCCGACGACAAGATGATGAGGTCTAAAACAGCTTTTGCTGAAGAAGGCTCTTTTCAGAGCCAAACATATTTTCCGAAAAGAATCTGAAATTGTTGTGACATCTTCCTAATATAGCTATTTCCCTATTTCTCTTTGATTTTCAGACTTCTTCCCGTTTTTATCCTCCAATCATCTGTTTTACGATATAAATACAGGCGAGCAAAAGAAATAAACTCGTGCGAATATATTCCTGTATGTCATTCTGCCATTCGTGGTAATATTCAAATTGTTTTGTAATACTCTGGTATTCTCTGCAAAGTCCGCGTGACAAACACTTTCTTTTTCTTTGAAAAGAAAAACTAAAGACAACAGTTGAAAATATGAAAAGTAAACCACTTATATCAGAATCATATTATTAAATAAAAAAAGACATCAGCCCATTCTGAGAAAACATCTTTTTTATCAGTTACCGTTTGATACAATACAATACAATACAATACAATACAATACAATACAATGCAATACAATACAATACAATACAATACAATACAATACAATACAATACAATACAATACAATAAATACAATACAATACAATACAATACAATACAATACAATACAATACAATACAATACAATACAACGTTTGTTGTTTATCCGTGAACAGCCCAAGCAGAATAAAAAGTACCCCAATTAGTGATCTTCACATTACATCTAAAAACGGCATGGAGGAATAAAGTACAAAATAAGCAATCAGAAAGCAAAAGAGCAAAAATAAAAGAAACTACGGAAAAATGAGATATCTTTTTTTTCTGAACCATATTTCATCGAAGTTAAGACGTTGAGGTGCGACATTTTTACTGTTCTCAGAAAATGTCTTTTGGTATTTTTAATGCTTATTTTCATCTAAAAGCAAAACTTGTTATTCCTTTATCTTTAGGAAAACTGACCACCTATACTATCTTGATTTCTGCTCCAGTATTTGTAAAAAAATTTTCTATATATTTTAAAATATGTAAAAAAACGCATAAGTTAATAAAATAAGTGTATCCAATTGTTAAGATTCGCCAATTAACTCGTATTATTTATCAAAATATTCAAATATGGTAACCTTCACCATTTAGACAAAGAAAAAAAATATCTGATTGGATCTTTAAAAAGGTGTGTTTTCAATTATTAAGATTTTGCCAATCAAATTCCAGAGAGTGTCATGTTAACGATCGTCTGAACAGATGGGACGCTGTTACCTGTTGGTGTCACATTTGTTCACCGCCACCGGAAATGTTCACCGATGTCAGTCGACACTATTTGCTAACTTTGTGACAGAACATGAAGATGACAAAGAGTAATATTTTTGATGAATATAAATTTGGAGAATGATATTTCAACTTCATCTTAATTTCAAAGTTTGATAACATTGAACAACCATGTCTGAAAAAGTTTGTACTGATAAACGACTGACATTGTACATTGCCAAAAATAAATTCCGTAAAGCATGTGAACAGATCAAACTAATCACCAGACGTTTAAATTTACTACAGATCAGATACGACAAAGCCAAACGTGATGACATGAAGAGCTTCAGATACACATTACGGTTACAACTAGCCACGACAGAAGGTGCCAGAAACATGTTTTATGAGTATGCTGTCAGACAGGCCACACAAGTCGGTCGTCTAAAGAGAGAATTAAAGACACAACAACTGCCGAAAGTTGAACAGTCAGGTACTACAACAGATATGAAATCGTGCACTCAGATTTGAATGTTGCAGATTTATTAACAAACATCGATATCAGTAGAAGTCTGCAGAAAGAAAATGGATTTTGACACCGAAAAAACAGAAGGTTAAAGCTGACGACAAGATGATGAGGTCTAAAACAGCTTTTGCTGAAGAAGGCTCTTTTCAGAGCCAAACATATTTTCCGAAAAGAATCTGAAATTGTTGTGACGTCATCCTAATATAGCTATTTCCCTATTTCTCTTTGATTCTCAGACTTCTTCCCGTTTTTATCCTCCAATCATCTGTTTTACGATATAAATACAGGCGAGCAAAAGAAATAAACTCGTGCGAATATATCCCTGTATGTCATTCTGCCATTCGTGGTAATATTCAAATTGTTTTGTAATACTCTGGTATTCTCTGCAAAGTCCGCGTGACAAACACTTTCTTTTTCTTTGAAAAGAAAAACTAAAGACAACAGTTGAAAATATGAAAAGTAAACCACTTATATCAGAATCATATTATTAAATAAAAAAAGACATCCGCCCATTCTGAGAAAACATCTTTTTTTATCAGTTACCGTTTGAAATAAGAAAAATAGCTGCATGAGATCAATTATCTACTTGTTTTCTAAAAATTGGAACAATCCGATCCAATCCAATACAAATACAATACAATACAATACAATACAATACAATACAATACAATACAATGCAATACAATACAATACAATACAATACAATACAATACAATGCAATGCAATGCAATGCAATGCAATGCAATGCAATGCAATACAATACAATACAATACAATACAATTACTAATACAATACAATTACTAATACAATACAATTACTAATACAATACAATACAATACAATACAATACAATACAATAATATACAACACAATACAATACAATACAATACAATACAACGTTTGTTGTTTATCCGTTAACAGGCCAAGCAGGATAAAAAGTACCCCAATTAGTGATCTTCGCATTACATCTAAAACGGCATGGACGAATAAAATACAAAATTAGCAATCAAAAAGCAAAAGAGCAAAAATAAAAGAAACTACGGAAAAATGAGATATCTTTTTTTTTCTGCAACCATATTTCATCGAAATTAAGACGTTGGGGTGCGAGATTTTTACTGTTCTCAGAAAATGTCTTTTGGTATTTTTAATGCTTATTTTCATCTAAAAGCAGTACTTGTTATTCCTTTATCTGTAGGAAAACTGACCACCTATACTATCTTGATTTCTGCTCCAGTATTTGTAAAAAGTTTTTCTATGTATTTTAAAATATGTAAAAAAACGCATAAGTTAATAAAATAAGTGTATCCAATTGTTAAGATTCGCCAATCAACTCGTATTATTTATCAATATATCCAAATATGGTAACCTTTCACCATTTAGACAAAGAAAAAAAAATATCTGATTGGATCTTTAAAAAAGTGTGTTTTCAATTATTAAGATTTTGCCAATCAAATTCCAGAGAGTGTCATGTTAACGATCGTCTGAACAGAGGGGACGCTGTTACCTGTTGGTGTCACATTTGTTCACCGCCACCGGAAATGATCACCGATGTCAGTCGACACTATTTGCTAACTTTGTGACAGAACATGAAGATGACAAAGAGTAATATTTTTGATGAATATAAATTTGGAGAATGATATTTCAACTTCATCTTAATTTCAAAGTTTGATAACATTGAACAACCATGTCTGAAAAAGTTTGTACTGATAAACGACTGGCATTGTGGATTGCCGAAAATAAATGCCGTAAAGCATGTGAACAGATCAAACTAATCACCAGACGTTTAAATTTACTACAGATCAGATACGACAAAGACAAACGTAATGACATGAAGAGCTTGAGATACACATTACGGTTACAACTAGCCACGACAGAAGGTGCCAGAAACATGTTTTATGAGTATGCTGTCAGACAGGCCACACAAGTCGGTCGTCTAAAGAGAGAATTAAAGACACAACAACTGCCGAAAGTTTAACAGTCAGGTACTACAACAGATATGAAATTGTGCACTCAGATTTAAATGTTGCAGATTTATTAACAAACATCGATATCAGTAGAAGTCTGCAGAAAGAAAATGGATTTTGACACCGAAAAAACAGAAGGTTAAAGCCGACGACAAGATGATGCGGTCTAAAACAGCTTTTGCTGAAGAAGGCTCTTTTTTATGAAAAGTAAAGGACTTACATCAGAATCATATTATTAAATAAAAAAAGACATCAGCCCATTCAGAAAAAAACATCTGTTTTATCAGTTACCGTTTGAAATAAGAAATATAGCTGCATGAGATCAATTTTCTACTTTTGTTCAATAAAATCCAATATAAATACAATACAAAACAATACCATACAAATTACAATACAATACAATACATTTCAATACAATACAATACAATACAATACAATACAATACAATACAATACAATACAATACAATACAATACAATAAAATACAATACAATACAAAATACAATACAATACAACATTTGTTGTTTACTTGGTAACGGCCTAAGCAGACATAAAGTACCCCAATTAGTGAATGTCACATTACATCTTAAAACGGCATGGATGGATAAATTACAAAACTAGCAATCAGAAAGCAAAAGATCAAAAATAAAAGAAACTACGAAAAAATGAGATATCCTTTTTTTTTCTGCAACAATATTTTATCGAAGTTAAGAAGTTGGGGTGCGAGATTTGTACTGTACTCAGAAAATGTCTTTTGATATTTTTAATGCTTATTTTCATCTAAAAGCAGTACTTGTTATTCCTTAATCTTTAGGAAAACCAACCACCTATACTATCTTGATTTCTGCTCCAGGATTTGTTAAAAGTTTTTCTATGTATTTTAAAATATGTAAAAAAAACCGTATAAGTTAATAAAATAAGTGTATCCAATTGTTAAGATTCGCCAATCAACTCGTATTATTGATCAATATATCCAAATATGGCAACTTTCGCCATTTAGACAAAGAAAAAAACAATATCTGATTGGATCTTAAAAAAAGTGTATTTTTAATAATCAAGATTTTGCCAATCAAATTCCAGAGAGTGTCATGTTAACGATCGTCTGAACAGAGGCGACGCTGTTACCTGTTGGTGTCACATTTGTTCACCGCCACCGGAAATGTTCACCGATGTCAGTCGACACTATTTGCTAACTTTGTGACAGAACATGAAGATGACAAAGAGTTATATTTTTTATGAATATATTTAAAAAAAAGACATCAACCCATTCTGAGAAAACATCTTTTTTCTCAGTTAACGTTTGAAATAAGAAACATAGCTGCATGAGATCAATTTTCTACTTTTTTTTCAATAAAATCCAATATAAATACAATACAAAACAATACCATACAAATTACAATACAATACAATACAATACATTTCAATACAATACAATACAATACAATACAATACAATACAATACAATACAATACAATACAATACAATACAATACAATACAATACAATACAATACAATACAATACAATACAAAACAATACCATACAAATTACAATACAATACATTTCAATACAATACAAAATACAATACAATATTTGTTGTTTACCTGGTAACGCCCTTAGCAGACATAAAGTACCCCAATTACTGAATTTCACATTACATCTTAAAATGGCATGGAGGGATAAAATACAAAACTAGCAATCAGAAAGCAAAGGATCAAAAATAAAAGAAACTACGGAAAAATGAGATATCTTTTTTTCTGCAACCATATTTCATCGAAGTTAAGAAGTTGGGTGCGAGATTTGTAGTGTACTCAGAAAATGTCTTTTGATATTTTTAATGCTTATTATAAGATTTAAGCCGACGACAAGATGATGAGGTCTAAAACAGCTTTTGCTGAAGAAGGCTCTTTTCAGAGCCAAACATATTTTCAAAAAAGAATATGAAATTGTTGTGACATCTTTCTAATATAGCTATTTCCCTATTTCTCTTTGATTCTCAGACTTCTTCACGTTTTTATCCTCCAATCATCTGTTTTACGATATAAATACAGGCGAGCAAAAAAAAATAAAAATAAAGACAACAGTAGGAAATATGAAAAGTAAAGGACTTACATCAGAATCATATTATTAAAAAAAAAGACATCAGCCCATTCAGAAAAAAACATCTGTTTTATCAGTTACCGTTTGAAATAAGAAATATAGCTGCATGAGATCAATTTTCTACTTTTGTTCAATAAAATCCAATATAAATACAATACAAAACAATACCATACAAATTACAACACAATACAATACATTTCAATACAATACAAAATACAATACAATACAATACAATACAATACAATACAATACAATACAATACAATACAATACAATACAATACAATACAATACAATACAATACAATACAATACAATACAATACAATACAATACAATACAATACAATACAATACAAAATACAATACAACATTTGTTGTTTACCTGGTAACGCCCTAAGCAGACATAAAGACACCAATTAGTGAATTTCACATTACATCTTAAAATGGCATGGAGGGATAAAATACAAAACCAGCAATCAGAAAGCAAAAGAGCAAAAAAATAAAAGAAACTACGGAAAAATGAGATATCTTTTTTTTCTGCAACCATATTTCATCGAAGTTAAGAAGTTGGGGTGCGAGATTTGTACTGTACTCAGAAAATGTCTTTTGATATTTTTAATGCTTATTTTCATCTAAAAGCAGTACTTGTTATTCCTTAATCTTTAGGAAAACTGACCACCTTTACTATCTTGATTTCTGCTCCAGGATGTTAAAAGTTTTTCTATGTATTTTAAGATATGTAAAAAAAACCCGTATAAGTTAATAAAATAAGTGTATCCAATTGTTAAGATTCGCCAATCAACTCGTATTATTGATCAATATATCCAAATATGGCAACCTTCACCATTTAGACAAAGAAAAAAACAATATCTGATTGGATCTTAAAAAAAGTGTGTTTTCAATTATTAAGATTTTGCCAATCAAATTCCAGAGAGTGTCATGTTAACGATCATCTGAACAGAGTGGACGCTGTTACCTGTTGGTGTCACATTTGTTCACCGCCACCGGAAATGTTCACCGATGTCAGTCGCAGTATTTGCTAACTTTGTGACAGAACATGAAGATGACAAAAAGTTATATTTTTGATGAATATAAATTTGGAGAATGATATTTCAACTTCATCTTAATTTCAAAGTTTGATAACATTGAACAACCATGTCTGAAAAAAGGTTGTACTGATAAACGACTGGCATTGTACATTGCCGAAAATAAATTCAATAATGCGTGCGAACAGATCAAACTAATCACCAGACGTTTAAATTTACTACAGATCAGATACGACAAAGCCAAACGTGATAACATGAAGAGCTTCAAATACACATTACGGTTACAACTAGCCACGACAGAAGGTGCCAGAAACATGTTTTATGAGTATGCTGTCAGACAGGCCACACAAGTCGGTCGTCTAAAGAGAGAATTAAAGACACAACAACTGCTGAAAGTTGAACAGTCAGGTACTACAACAGATATGAAATCGTGCACTCAGATTTGAATGTCGCAGATTTATTAACAAACATCGATATCAGTAAAAGTCTGCAGAAAGAAAATGAATTTTGACACCGAAGAAACATAAGATTTAAGCCGACGACAAGATGATGAGGTCTAAAACAGCTTTTGCTGAAGAAGGCTCTTTTCAGAGCCATACATATTTCCCAAAAAGAATCTGAAATTGTTGTGACATCTTCCTAATATAGCTATTTCCCTATTTCTCTTTGATTCTCAGACTTCTTCACGTTTTTATCCTCCAATCATCTGTTTTACGATATAAATACAGGCGAGCAAAAAAAAAAAAACAAACTAAAGACAACAGTAGGAAATATGAAAAGTAAAGCACTTACATCAGAATCATATTATTAAAAAAAGACATCAGCCCATTCTGAGAAAACAACTTTTTTATCAGTTACCGTTTGAAATAAGAAATATAGCTGCATGAGATCAATTTTCTACTTTTTTTCAATAAAATTCAATATAAATACAATACAAAACAATACCATACAAATTACAATACAATACATTTCAATACAATACAATACAATACAATACAATACAATACAATACAATACAATACAATACAATACAATACAATACAATACAATACAATACAATACAATACAATACAATACAATACAATACAATACAATACAATATTTGTTGTTAGCCAATTGAGGGCCCAAGCAGGACATAACGTACCCCGATAAAGTCAAATTCATATTACATCTAAAAATAGCATGGAGATATAAAATACAAAACTGGAATTCAGAAAGCAAAAGAGCAAAAAAACTACGGCAAAATTGGATAGTTTTTATTTGCAATCATGTTCCATCGCAGTAAAGAAGTTGGGGGTGCGATATTTTTTTACTATTCACAGAAAATGTCATTTGATATCTTAAATGCTTATTTTCAGATAACAGCAGCTCTTGTTATTCCTTTATCTTTAGGAAAACTGATCACTTATACTATCTTTTGATTTCTGCTCCCGGGATTGTCAAAAAAGTTTTGACATACACAACTTCTTCAATGTATTAGTATGTAAAAAAAAACAACGCATTAGTTAATAAAATAAGTGTATCCAATTGTTAAGATTCGCCAATCAACTCGTTTTATTTATCAAAATATCCAAGTATGACAACTTTCACCATTTGCACAAAGAAAAGAACAATATCTGATTGGATCTTTAACAAAGGCGTGTTTTTAATTATTAATATTTTGCCAATCAAATTCCAGATAGTGCCATGTTAATAATCGTCTGAACAGAGGGGACGCTGTTACCTGTTGGTGTCACATTTGTTCACCGCCACCGTAAATGTTCACCGATGTCAGTCGACACTACTTGCTAACTTTGTGACAGAAAATGAAGATGACAAAGAGTAATATTTTTGATGAATATAAATTTGGAGAATGATATTTCAACTTCATCTTAATTTCAAAGTTTGATAACCTTGAACAACCATGTCTGAAAAAGTTTGTACTGATAAACGACTGGCATTGTACATTGCCGAAAATAAATTCCGTAAAGCATGTGAACAGATCAAACTTATCACCAGACGTTTAAATTTACAACAGATCAGATACGACAAAGCCAAACGTGATGACATGAAGAGCTTCAGATACACATTACGGTTACAACTAGCCACGACAGAAGGTGCCAGAAACATGTTTTATGAGTATGCTGTCAGACAGGCCACACAAGTCGATCGTCTAAAGAGAGAATTAAAGACACAACAACTGCCGAAAGTTGAACAGTCAGGTACTACAACAGATATGAAATCGTGCACTCAGATTTGAATGTTGCAGATTTATTAACAAACATCGATATCAGTAGAAGACTGCGGAAAGAAATTGGATTTACGCAGCGAAGAAACATAAGATTTAAGCCGACGACAAGATGATGAGGTCTAAAACATCTTTTGCTGAAGAAGGCTCTTTTCAGAGCCAAGCACATTTTCCAAAAAGAATCTGAAATTGTTGTGACATCTTCCTAATATAGCTATTTCCCTATTTCTCTTTGATTTTGAGACTTCTTCCCGTGTTATCCTCCAATCGTACGTTTACGATAAAAATACAGGCGAACAAAAGAAATAAACTCGTGCGAATATATCCCTGTATGTCATTCTGCCATTCGTGGTAATATTCAAAAAGTTTTGTAATACTCTAGTGTTCTTTTCTCTTCGAGGTGCGCGTCACAAACACTTTCTTTTTCTTTGAAAAGAAAAAATAAAGACAACAGTTCAAAATGTGAAAAGTAAGCCATTTAAATCAGAAACATATTATTAAATAAAAAATAAAAAAAAATATATTTCATTAGTTACCATTTGAAATAAGGAAAATAGCTGCATGAGATAAATTTTCTACTTTTTTCTACAATACAATACAATACAATACAATACAATACAATACAAATACAATACAATACAATACAATACAATACAATACAATACAATACAATACAATACAATACAATACAATACAATACAATACAATACAATACAATACAATATTTGTTTGTTGTTAACCCATTGAGGGCCCGATTATTGGATTTAAAGACATCAGCACACTGTAAGAAAACAGATTTTCTTATATCAGTTACCTTTAGAAACAAGAAAAAAAATCTGTATGAAATAAAAAAAAAAGTAAAATCCCAAAAGTACTGAACTCCGTGGAAAATTCAAAAAGGAAAGTCCCTAATCAAATGGCAAAATCAAAAGCTCAAACACATCAAACGAATGGATAACAACTGTCATATTCCTTATGTAGAAAAATGGTATACTAAACCTGGTTTTAAAGCTAGCTAAACCTCAATTTTCTACTTTTTTCTCTCAAATGGTACTAATGAGTTTTTTTTAACAGTAGAATACAGTAGACATCCATGACGTTTGGTATTGGATATACAGTACCCTATATATGAACATGAACCAAAAAATTAACTAAATCACTTGAACATGAAATAAAAGGTCAAAGGTGACCCATTGGGGTATGGTCGTGCTTTAATGTACTATTCAAAACGTATCCACTGATAAAATTTCATTGGTATGGGATGTACAGCACACTAGATATGGAACTAAACCAAAAAATTAATCAAAGTCACTCAAGCGTAACATGTAGGTCATGGCGACCATGTTGTTTGATGGGCGTGCTGTACTAACCAAGGCTTATCCACTGATGAAGTTTACTGACTATGGGATGTATAGTACCCTAGATATGGACCTAAACCGAAAACTTAACTAGTCATTCAAGCAATAAATGTAGGTCAAGGTGACCCCATTGTGGTATAAGAAGTTCCATTGTTGTGGGATGTATAGTACCCTAGATTTTGAGCGTGACGAACGAACTGAAGGACGAACGGACCAAACACTAATATCCAAACGACAACTTCGTTGGCCGAGGGAATAAAGATGTTCTAAATCCTGATCCCGTTTACGTACCTATGGCACTTTTTTAAATTGTAATTCTCTACTGTTTGGATCTCCCGATGAATGTTCAGCTATAAATTTATGTTATTAAGAATACATTTAATACTGTACCTGCGTGCTGGTGGAAACTGACATCGACCGTCCAATAGGTCTCTCTATGATGGGCGAAACCCGGTCTATCAGTTCCAACACTGTGTCCCTTGGAAGACAGTAGCATTTAATCATCTCAGCCTCTGCATGTGTACCTATCAAGGGGGTCATACAGTCTCTAAATATTCTCTCTCTACGGAACAGTCGACGATTTTGTAGTCACTGATTACGTTGTTAGAAAAACGATACCAAGGTGGCAGTAAAAAATTATAAATCCAACAAAAACAAACAACAACAACAACTAAACAACAGTTACAAAACAATGAACACTCGAAAACTAATGATTGAACAATACGAGCCTTACCAAAAACTGGAAGTGAACTCGTGTGCACCGGAAAGATCCGGAGTTCCTGCTCCACAAGTGACAACCGCCGTGTTACTCCTATTCAAATATGGTGATTAGTCATATCATGTGATTATGTATCATAAAAAAGCACACTGATGAATGTCGTCTATCTACCGTAAGACATCAAAAATTCCTAAACTAGCGAAATCCCAAACTAGACATTAGTGAAGGTTTGAAATGAAAACACGCACGGTTTAAGGCCGGGTAGACTGCCACTGGTAGGAATAAGTTACATAGACATTTAAAAGTAAAGTAGGACAAAATACAAACGTGACTGAAAACACTGAAACCTAAAGAAAAATGAACACAAAATAATAACCTTAGAGCAATTGCTTCCTTGTAGTCAGTAACCCTCTATCGAGAAAACCCATAATAAGAAACGCAGACCCTGGAATATCGTCCCAACTGGGAAATATATACTCCATATCCAGGCGCTGCTGGAATGTTACAAAAAAACAGTTCACAATTGGAAAACTGAAATCGTCTTTTTAGTCGTAAAGTATTGTTATCAACTGAAACTCATTGTCAATTTCTATACGCAAGTCAAGACATTATGCAGACTTGTCAGGGGCGTTTCCAGGATATTTGAAAGAGGGGGCGTAGAATACAATTTTAAGCCGAGCGGAGCTAGGCAAAAAATTTTTTGGACCTTTTTTTGGCTAAAAAATATAAAATAATTGTGAAATGCACCAATGTAACGGTTCCTGACTTGGAGCATGTATATTTTATAGTTAAAGTGTCAGGGTTTGATATTTTTTATGCCGAATTCTCTCCATTAATTGTTTATGGTATATTAAAATGATTGGATGGATCTTAATAGCAGTAGACCAATAACGAGAAATTCCAAATTCTAGGGTATAGGGCGTTACTTAACATTTCAATAGTCCTAGGCCAGGATTTTATGAACGGGAGGCGTAATTCCGGTTGCCCTGGTATAGGGTCCATGGGGAAGGTCAGAAGCTCCTGGATTTCAACAATTTAGCATCAAATTATGAAGTATTATAACTCCATGATAGACAAATTGGTGAAAATAGTCTGCCTTCGGATCATTCAAATTATGTATTGATTAACATGTGGATATCAAATCTTTGGAAGAAGTTGTAAATTCAGTTCAAAGGTTATATGAAATGGGCATGAAAAATGAAAAATAAATCTTTAACGATAGCTTTTTCTGATATTTTGATATATATACCCGTTTTGTTTAAATATACCTTTTCACTATTTTGGTCTTTTGGAAAATGTTGTTTGTGCTGTATTTAGACCCCTTTTCCAAGAAATTTGTTTAGCATGCATACGTATATAAATTGCGGTTTTTATCCAACGCAATCATAGGTTTGAACGTTGTTTTCAATTTAGTAGATATAAAAAGATGTGGTATTAGTGCCAATGAGACAACTCTCCATCCAAGGCACAATTTATAAAAGTAAACCATCATAAGTCAAAGTACAGTCTTCAGCACGGAGCCTTGGCTCACACCGAACAGCAAGCTATAAAGGGCCCCAAAAATTACAAGTGTAAAACCATTCAAACGGGAAACCAATGGTCTAATCTATATAAAAAACGAGAAACACTTATGAACCACATCAACAAACGACAACTAATTAACATCAGATTCCTGATTTAGGACAGGTGCAAACAGTTGCAGCGGGTTTAAACGTTTTAATGGTACCAAACATTCACCCTTATATGAAACAATAGTGTAACATTGTATTTATAATACCCCGTTCTAGATAGTCAAATCTTACCCCTTCCAATGCAAGGCAAAAAAAAACATAACCCCATTTCAGACAATTTAGCTGAAAATGCAACCCCGTTTGTCGGAACATACCCGGTATCATATATATAGCGAGTATCCCCCGAGTAGATGTAGAATGGCCACTGGGGAAATGTCACACAAAACAACCATTTCATGTATAGATTTACTTACCGTTTTGGTTGTTTAAAAATGGTGTCCAAGTCACCCATCAGATGGGGGAATCAGTATAAAAAGAAATCAGAGTATGTGTTTAATTAATGAATATGATAAATTGCCATATTCAATACAATATGATATAAGCAGATTACGAGTTTTTTTGTTTTTTTTTAAGGGGGCGTACGCCCATTACGCCCTTACCTGGACCCGCCCCTGCTTGTGGTATCCGATGTTTAAGACCATGGGATAGATGCACTAACGCCTTTATGGAGTCGACGGACACTTTCTTGCTTAATGTGTTATTTGTAGATTTCATTTTTCGATCATTTTTTTTGTAAAAAGTAAAATAACAACAACAAAAAAACGAACTCCAAGGAAAATTCAAAACGGAAAGTCCTTTATCAAATGGCAAAGTCAAAAGCTCAACCATATCAAGCGAATGGAAAACAACTGCCATATTCCTGACTTGGTATGGGCATTTCCTTATGTAGAAAATGGTGGATTAAATCTGGTTTTATAGCTAACTAAACCTCTCATTTGTATGACAGTCGCATAGAATTACATTATATTGATAACAATGTGTGGGCAAAACAAACAGACATTATAGGTTAAAAAAGTCAAAAATTGGGATACAGCAGTCAACATTGTATTATAATCTTTAAAATCACATTAAAACAAATAACTATTTCAACAAAGAAAAAACAAAATGGCATGTAGATACTCTATAGACAAAGTACATATAAAAAGCAAAAATGAAAGACAAGAATACAAAAATGACCATAGCACAATAACACAATGGCGGGATGTAAAAATACCGAGCCATGCCAAAAGTATATTACCAAAATTGGACTATACAGTAAAGGTTAAAAATAAGTTTTTTTTTACTTTCTTGAATTTTACCCAAAAAGTAATAAAATGCTTCGCTGGGGCGCAGCTTGATTCGACCGCAGAGGTCGAACCCTGAACAGTTGGGGCAAGTATGGACACAACATTCAAGCTTGATACAGCTCTGAATTTGGATTGTTATTAAATATTTGACACAGCATAGGTTTCTGACACAGAAAGAATGTGGTCTAAGAACTTGAATTTTTTTAATTTACCTATTATGGTCCAATGTCCAAAATCAAAATACATGGTTAGATTCAGCATATCAAAGAACCCCATATATTCAATTTTTGTTAAAATCAAACAAAGTTTAATTTTGGACCCTAACTTGGACAAACTTGAAAACTGGGCCCATAATAAAAAATCTAAACACATGTTTAGATTCAGCATATCAAAGAACCCCAAGAATTCAATTTTTGCTAAAATCAAACTAAGTTTAATTTTGGACCCTTTGGACCTAAATGTAGACCAATTTAAAAAACGGGACTTAAAATTAAAAATCTAAATACACGGTTAGATTTGGAATATCAAAGAACCCTAATAATTCAATTTTTGATGAAATCAAACAAAGTTTAATTTTGGACCCTTTTGACCTCAATATGAACCAATTTGATAGCGGGGCCCACAAATAAAAAATCTAAATTCATGGTTAGATTCAGCATATCAAAGAACCCAATATATTCAATTTTTGTTGAAATCAAAAAAAGTTTAATTTTGGACCCCAACTTGGACCAACTTGAAAACTGGGCCCATAATCAAAAATCTAAACACATGTTTAGATTCAGCATATCGAAGAACCACAAGAATTCAATTTTTGTTAAAATCAAACTAAGTTTAATTTTGGACCCTTTGGACCTCAATGAAGACCAATTTAAAAAACGGGACCCAAATTAAAAATCTAAAAACACGGTTAGATTTGGCATATCAAAGAACCCCAATAATTCAATTTTTGATGAAATCAAACAAAGTTTAATTTTGGACCTTTTTGACCTCAATATGAACCAATTTGATAGCGGGGCCCACAAATAAAAAATCTAAATACATGGTTAGATTCAGCATATCAAAGAACCTCATATATTCAATTTTTGTTGAAATCAAACAAAGTTTAATTTTGGACCCCAATTTGGACTAACTTGAAAACTGGGCCCATAATCAAAAATCTAAATACATGTTTAGATTCAGCATATCAAAGAACCCCATATATTCAATTTTTGTTGTAATCAAACAAAGTTTAAATACTGGACCCTATCTTGGACCAACTTGAAAACTGGGCCCATAATCAAAAATCTAAACACATGTTTAGATTCAGCATATCAAAGAACCCCAAGAATTCAATTTTTGTTAAAATCAAACTTAGTTTAATTTTGGACCCTTTGGACCTTAATGTAGACCAATTTAAAAAACAGGACCCAAAATTAAAAATCTAAATACACGGTTAGATTTGGAATATCAAAGAACCCCAATAATTCAATTTTAGATGAAATCAAACAAAGTTTAATTTTGGACCCTTTTGACCTTAATATGAACCAATTTGATAACGGGGTCCACAAATAAAAAATCTAAATACATGGTTAGATTCAGCATATCAAAGAACCCCATATATTCAATTTTTGTTGAAATCAAACAAAGTTTAATTTTTGACCCCAATTTGGACCAATTTGAAAACTGGGCCAAAAATCAAAAATCTAAATACATGTTTAGATTCAGCATATCAAAGAACCTCATATATTCAATTTTTGCTAAAATCAAACAAAGTTTAATTTTGGACCCTTTGGACCTTAATGTAGACCAATTTGAAAACTGGACCCAAAATTAAAAATCTAAATACACTGTTAGATTCGGCATAACAAATAAATAAATGTGATCAAAGATTTTACAAATCTAATGCGCCATACTGTGCAATTAAAGATTACTTCTTGAAATTTTTCAATATTTGAAATTTGAAAAAAAAATAATATTTGAAGAATAATTCTTTTTAATTTCTGAAATCTGAAATGAGAAAAAAGACCTCCCACAATTTCTTTTTATCCCTCCCCCCCCTTTTTTCCCCCAAAAAATTCTTTCCCTCAAGATATGGTCATAATCTCAATTCAAATTTCCAATGGAGTTGGCAACCATAATTACCCATTTAAATTTACCATAGTGCTAACTTAATCTATTTTATAATAGAATTAAAAATATAGTATCAAATCTTTCATATGGATTTTTTTGTAAAAAAAAAAAGATGCAACATTTGCAGATATTTTTACTGGTCTTCCTTTATAAATATGCATTTCTTTAAACATAATTTAAAAGCAGTGTAAGGGAAGTAACCAAAACGTTGTATTTGGATTACCTCCCTTACACTGTATGAAATTGTCTTTATTGTTCATTAACCATTACTTTATACATAATTTAAAAGCAGTGTAAGGGAGATAATTTCAATGATGTATTTGATTTATCTCCCTTACACTGCTTTAAATTATGTTTTGTACTAAAGTATTTGTCCATTAACCAGGACAACCTTGTTTTTCCCCCTTTTTTGCCCCTAATTCCTAAACGGTTTGAGCCATAACCCCCCAAAGCAAATCCTAACCATCCCTTTGTGGTATGGAAACTTGTAGTATAATTTCAGAGAGATCCATACACCATTCCACAGTTATTGTCTGGAAACTAGAAAATGCTTATTTTTGGCCCCTAATTCCTTAACTGTTGGTACCATAACCCCCAAAATCAATCCCAACCTTCCTTTTGTGGTATTTAACCTTATGGTCAAATTTCAAAAAGATCCATTCACTTAAACTAAAGTAAGAGTGCGAAAACCAATGTGTCTTCGGACGACGACGCCAACGTCATACCAATATACGACCACAAAATTTTTTTGCGGTCGTATAAAAATGGTAAAAGTCATTATTAGTGTGCAATAACTCCTACAAAGGGTCAACTGATGATGTGGATCATGGTGAATTATTTGTAGATCTGCACAGTCTCGACAGTTTTCAAGAGTAAAGCCAACAATGAAGCTAGAGTCTTAAATGGAATAAAACCGTTAATAAGCTCATTGCTTTCTATGTTAAATTCTATTTCAAGCATTCATAGCTATTTTGTCATTAGTTCAAATAAAGTGACAGTCATTTCATGTCATATTACTATACCTTATCCTGACCTGTAGTGAAAAATTCAACATACCTTTATTTGCAGATTAAAGCCCACTGATTCAAGGAAGTACAAAAACAGGTACTTCTGATCTGAACAATAGGGCAAATATGCCCTCCTATTTTAGTTTCATATTTTTTTTGTTATAATTCATAAGAGACTTTCAACAAGAGTTCTATAGTGATACAAAGTCCTTATAAGCTTCAATTTCATACCACAATTAACCAAATAGTGTACTTATTGACAAGTTTGGTTCTAAGTAGTTGCAGAGAAGATTTGTGTAATAGTTAACAGAAGAAGTTGGGTGACAGCCGTTAAGTAATGAGAATTAACTAGGTCATGTAAACTAAAAAAAGGTCAAAATCTTAATTTTTGGATAGCAGCTCCTATAATTGACATTTTCATCTATGTTAAATTACTTGTAGATCATATTATGCTGATTTGTGTTATCAAAATTTTTTTCAATTTAGTAAGTTTTTGATATAATAGCAATGACAGGAAATCGGTAAAAATCAGTATTTAATGGGCAATATCTTCAAAGGAAGTCATTTGACAATTTTGGCAAAACTGAACAGTATGTTAATCTCATTATTCTGAAGATTTTTGCCCAACCAAATTTTCTGCATCTATAATGGTTTTCAAGATTAAGATAATACATGCATTTTTACCCTATGGCCAATTTTTAAGCTGCTGGGGCCATATTGTTCGGCAGTCAATATCACCAATTTAAAAATGATTGTGGATAGGTTTTGTTGGACTGGCCAAGTAATTCAATAGAATTTTGTAAAATATAACAGATGACAAATGACTGGCACACAGTGCTAGAAGTAGATCACATTGGCTATTATGACCAGGTGACCTAAGAAAGAGATAACTCATTCATACTAGTACTAGTTTTTAGTATGGACTGGTACCCATAAAGAAACAAAATATGACTATCTGACTAGGATCCAATAGACATCTTATAAACTGTCTCCCAGACACTTAAAAAACAAAACAGTTGCATCAACAGTACACAAATGGAAAGAGGGTACAAGACTGGAGTAATGCTCCTATTTGTCATCTTTTTTTCTTCATTTCATCTGAATGGAAAGCTAGTAATTTACAGAAAAAAAAATCATTTTGTATTCTTACATTGATTAATTGGTGTTTAACGCCACTTTCAGCACTATTGTGCTATTCCATGGCAGTCAGTTTATATCGGTGGAGAGAGCGTGAGTGCAGGGGCGAGAACCATAAACCTTTGGTAGGAAAACTGACAATCCTAGTCAATTAAGCACACCTGCCAAGAGTTTCAGATAAGTAAAAATAATCAATGAAAAAATTAATGACAGCAGCAAAATGTAAAAGATGGCAATTGTTATTCATGTCTTCTGAAGTTGCCTTTTCCATCTTGAACAGCATTTTCAATATCTTATAGTCAGCTTTCTACAATGAGTTGGTTATTTCGAATTCATGTATACCATGTAAAGAAAACAATAGTGAAGATATATCTTTTATTGGAAGCCTCATGAGATGAAAACAGGTTTTATATAGAAATAACAAAACAAAAATGGAATGTGAAATATAAACAACGAAATACCTAGTGTAACTAAAATCATATACATTGTAATGCATAAAATAAAACAGTTTGATGAAACAGACAAATTTTGATAGTAAAACTACTAAAATAGGCTATTCATGATAAATTAAAGATAAAATGTTAGAACATGATATAAATATACTCAATCAAGAACAGATATGCAAAATTATTATATAGAAAGATGTTTAAATGAGGTATTGTTAAAAATAAAGGGAGATAACATGTCTTTAACAACAGTTACTTTCCTTGCACTTTAAGGTGAATTTGTTCATTGCTTAACATATAATACAAAGCGTATTAAATTTTTTTATATTCTAGGCTATATAATAGTTCTAACTACTTGAGCAAAAGTCAAGGTATCCACGAAAATTTGGTTTCCTTCTTGGTCTGTATAAACAACCATTTGTTCATACAATGATCTTTTCTGTGGTTGATAAAAACTGAGGGTTGTTATAGTTTATTGGCAATCATTTTAATTTAAAAACAAGCATAAACACTAAAATGCTTCGCCTGCTTTACTGACCATTGATTTTTATGTTGAAAGTCTTAAAGATAAAGGGTTTAACTAAAAGTATCACATAAACTTGTTCATCATATATTTTTCAATGCATTTAATAAATTAATAAATCAAATCTATTAATAATATTTTAATATTCTTATTGGAAAGATTTCATGCGCATCTTGATATCATGTCATCACAATAACTCATAAAATGAATAATATGAATAAAAATAAATATATCTTTAAATAATTAAAAAAAAATAATAGTACACAACCATTTTATAAGTTAGTAAAAGTAGATATAAATTTTTCACACATACTTTCTATGATTATGGATACAAATGAAACATCTGAAAAGACAATCTTTGAAACAAATAATGTTTCCAGTACATGGATATATATAAAGACTGTTATTTCTCTAAAAATTGATACATGTCCCCTCTTTCATCAATTGAATTTCCAACTTGTGGAGCACTCTTAAAAAAAATATTCTATCTATCTGAGATCACTTGATTATCCTTAAATAATCTTTGAAGACACTGTTTTGCAGGGTTAATTACAAATGTAATAAAGTTAGTTAGATACTATAGACATTCCAGAAAACCCTGAAAGTATTTGATGATCTTAATCATTCAAGTGCTTATTGCTACACAGTAATATTACTGAGTTGAAGCATCAAAATCATGAAAAATATCTATAAAAACCTATAACGTACAATCTTACAAAACTGGACATGAATGAAAATTCTTAACAAATCAACTTTCAACAATATAAACATTGCACTTTCAGTGTTAATGATAGGAGCCGCACACAACCTTTCCACAATAAATCTGCATTTAGTTGAATGCAGAAAATAAATGTGAATTGAGAAAGCTGATGGAATAGACCACTTTCTAGTTCCTTGCATTTCCATCAAAAACTTTGATTTTAGTGAACATCATTCGTGCGTTTAGGGCATTGTAACTTCCTTCCCATGTTGAGCGAGCGATTGAAAAAAATATGATGCTATAATGCACAAATTATTCAGCAAATTAAATTCTTATAATTGATAATCAGCACTGCTGTCATTAGGTAATTGTTATTAAGTACCTACGGAATAAACATTATTTCTAGTTTATTCTACATAATGATGATTACGAAGACGCTTTATGAACTTTAATAGTGCAGGGATACAGGATGTCCCCTCTATCGAGTAAATGACGTCATAAAGGCGCACATAATTGACGAACTTTTCCAGTGAAGGACAAAACTCGAAAGTGGTCTATTGAAAGTTTATCTATTTCTAAGATGATTTGACTGTTGTACTAAAATGGGTGATGTTTAAAACTGTTAAAAGCATTTATATTCGTTGTGATTTAGTACACGTGTATCCAAAAATTCAATTTCTGTTATAACTTATAAAAGCAATACTGCAGCACCTTTAAACAATAATTACTATGTACACACTGAATGAAGACAAATAATAATTACAGTTTCAAATAATCACATTAAAGTTCAAATTTTTCCCAAATCTGGCCAAATTTTTGAACATATTTGAACTTCATATTACAATTACAAATGCATTTTAGACTTATATGTTGAGTTATTGTTTCTTTTATATAGCCCAGTGGAGGATCCTGGTTTTTTTCTCTCTCAGTGATTTTACCTCCCCCACAAACACACAGGGTTCTTACTAATGATTTTTGAAGGCGAGTCCAGGGATTCGTCATTTTTGGCTATGGTGAGTTGAACAGTGAGAAGATGAAATTTTATTGCTATATAATTCATTATTTCAGTCCCAGTAAAAAAAATATAGCAAGGAGATGATATCAAGTTATTTTTAAAGTTTTGTTATATATTGATGATATATGTTCTCAGTTGATACAACATTTTACAATCTTAATGCATCTATGGACTCCCCAGTTTTGAAAATGATGAGTCCAGGACTCATGGACTTGTCTTAGTGAGAACCATGCACACATACACACTGGATTCACCACCCTAGCACTTGTTATCTTAATATATAAAACTGAAATATTAATACAAATATGTGTACATGTACTACACAAACATAATTGTAAAGACTGCTCTACTGTTAAATGCTTGTTAACTAAATTAAACTTATTTACATTAATGAAAATATGCAATGATTCTGGAATGTATTTTCAAATATGTCATTGGATCGTTTATTTCCATAAACTTTTAAAATTACAGATAAACCATGAATGACAATGATCAGCAATGCACCTTAAAATAAAATTCACAAGTGTTTCAAAAACAAGTGCAGATTTAACCAAAATATATATTCTCATTCAGATCAAGTTGAGAAATTTGCCAAATCACAAAAAATTTTGTTTGAATCATTATGGACAAAATCAGGGTTAGTTGACACCTCCCAGACCTAATCAAGAATATTGATGCTAACCAAATAAGGTCCATGACTTGTGAAGATGAGGGTAAGAACAGCTGACATGTGATTGGTGGAAACTTCATTGCATAAGTTATTACTGACTGTTTGGGGTTGCTCGGTCTCTACTAAAAGTTGTATGACAATAATCACTTTAGGCACCCCCACCCAACCTCAAGTTTTAATCAAAGTGATTGTAAGCGCTGAAAGTTAAATATTTTGTTCATTTTGCAATATGAACATTAAATTGAATTTCATACTATATTAAGAAATAGAACACATTTAGATAATATTTTTTAATTGGCATAATCTTCCTTTGTCCATAATTGTAGTTGAATCTATTTTTAGAACAGATAGATTTATACACCATACACAACTTATGTAATTTCTTGTCTATTATGGTTATACACATATACAAATTATTTTGAAATCTGAGAACACTTTATTTATAAATTGCTTCACATGGGTGTGGCTACACTGGCTAGTATCCAAAGAAAGTTAAACTCATTGCACTATGAAAGATAGAGATGAGGCCTGGAAAATATAGCTATGAAGCCAATGACAAAGGGTTTTGATTGCATTTCATGCAATTGTTTCCCCCAAAAAATGAAAAGCACTGATCAAAATAATAATCAATAAAATAAGATAATTATATGTTTATACAAAGTTCCAACTGCCGAGTTCTGGATTAGCATATATTTTCGGGGGTTTTATATATGCAAATAATATACATAAATTTTTCAACAGATTACATCTTTACATTTTGAGCTATTAATACTGTCTGATATATATATATGATAGAACAAATGTATTATAAAAAAAAATATAAAAATACTTATTGATATTAAAATTGTTTTCTCCAAATCTGGTTTTGTTCAAGTTGTCATATTTACAAATAATTTATGGTATAAACACAATCAATTAATATTCAGCAACAGTAGGAATCACTTTCACATATTTTCTATCGTATAAGTGCACAATTTCAACAATCATTTTTGACAAAATCACAATTCAAATATGGAACTGGCTTAGGTGAAAATGATATGTATACATGTATATGGTATAATACGCATAACTAATAATATTTCTTATTTATATATTAAACTGTTAAGGGAATTACTGAAAAAAACAGATTTTTAAATAATCTAATCAAGTAACATTTCTATAATTTTTAGATCACCACTAGATGAATAAGTGTCTATAGCTATGTAGAGAAAAAATAACTTCTTGGGGTTAGCTGAAAAAAAGAAGTACTAGAGGAGGAGATTCTTTAGCACAGAATGATCAAATACCACTCATAAATGAGATTTTTAATTCAAGTTCCATAAAATAGTATAGGTTTTCATTTTTTTAAATAAATATGTTTACTTATTTTTATCTATTGTATAATTCATGAAAATTCAAAACATCTTGGAAACAATGTGAGATCAGTGATTTTGAAAAAAATGTGCCATTCATCTAAGTCATCTAAGAGGTTTGAGACTTGAAATGCATATTAGTTTGCAATAATTCTAGATAAAGTGTTATTGAAAATGTGACAAAGTCTCAAGTAATTCCCCTGACTTTATCAATTCAATTAATATTAAGTAAATTTAAAAATACAGGCAAAATATGTCAGTATTTCAAAAGAATCAATAAATTAAGAATACAATAACAAATTTGATATGCAAAAGTACCATTAACAGCCTACACTGTTTAAATTTATATGTAGCTTTACAATGCTGTAACCAGATAAAAAATATAAAAGTTAAAAAAGCACCAAGTACATTTAGTTAATTTTATAAACACTGAGTTTTTGGCTTAGCTTTCAGCTAGAATAGCACTATGTTCGGTGAAAGATAATACTGGTTTATTTTAAACAAATATGCATTTTAAAAAAGGAGCGTATACTTATTATCAAATCACATGCTTTTAAATATGATACATAAAATGTTGAAAAAAATACTATCTAGTTGGGATTATTATTCTACAGATCCAATATATATTTCTTTTCTGATAATTTAATTTCCTTCCAAATTTGTGAAGTTGTAAAAACAATTACTTGGCTGCATTGCTGGTTTCCAGCAGATAGGATTAACCCCTCCTTTAGTTCTCTCTAGGAACAACAATTGAACTTGAAGATGGGGAAGGTTGGTTTGAAAGGTGCAAACAATGCATTGACAAAACCTTCTATCACAAATACAGTACTGATTATAAATGAGTAATCTCCTTTAAACAAGGTCTACGACCTTAATTCTAGCTTTCACCATTATTAAAGTAATATAATTATAACCATATTTAGCCACATAGATATGCAAATGAGAAAATTGTTAGTAAACTTTCTAATAAAAGTTGGAATAAATGATTATTATGAAAAAGAATACAACGAGACATTAATTATGCAAGCTCCCATTTCCACTTTTAGCTTTCCTAATGCCATATAAAAAAGTAATATGATGTAAATGTTATTACCCTTAAAATCTTGCTCTTTGGAAAAAGCATACCGAAAATGTAATTGTTACATTTAACAAACTTATTTTTTCATGCTAATCACACCATTGTATTTTGTGACATGTGACATCTACTGTAGATCCATAACAATATAATAGAACTATGATAAAGGTTGAGTCAATACATCAATTAAACTTTGCTTTCTTTACAATATGTGATAAAATCATATTGAATCAATCTCAACTACCAGTAAACCATGATTTAAAATACCATTGAAAAATTCATCAACTGGTAAACACTCAAACAAAATCTGGATTGCATTCTTGGTCATTCATTCTCATGCTAAGATTGAAAAATGTTCTATCATCTCAGCTTTTTGATGGGTACATGAAGATATGGACAGAGATATTACTATTTTTCCCAGCTCCAGGGTTAGACAGTGTACAACCACCTTTCCAATGATTTCAACTCCGATTTCAACACTGAATGAATGAGAATCGTTGGCAAGAATGCATTACTTGGATATCTCAGGTTTTTGACGTTTCCCCTTATTGAACTTCTGTCCGTGTTAGATTTGTAATGTCCTTAACATGAACTGACAGAACATCAATACATCATTATAAAATCTGAAGGATTGTGGGTAATTTCATTGTTCATAAACAAAAATGAAGATAACGGTAACCCTATACCATTGGTTCGATGTTCTTTGATTAGAAATTAAAACCTTGTTAACCAATCACAATGGGTTAATTTTATGTACTCTTTTGAAAAAATTACCATGAATGCATCAAATTTTGAAACAATCAGATCCTCAATTTTCAATGGCATTTTTAAACCTGGTGTAATATACATTTCATCATTTACAAATATTCATAAAAGCAAATGAATCAAAACTGTGTATTAGAAAATCTTTTGCCATCAGATCCTACTCCACTTCCATTTGAGCGATTTGATGGTGATCTTGGAAGAAAGTCTGGAGGTATGTTACTTTCCAAATAATCATCATCAAATTTCATCACTTTTAATTTTTTCAGATTTGTCTGATGCTGTGCAGTCAGCTTACGATTTACGTCTTCTGGAAGTTTCCAGCTTGTTACACCAGCCTCATTTTGAAAGAATACTCTACCATAAGTGGCAGCATCTTTACTACGATGTACTGTCCAACCCAGCGGTAAATCAGACATGTCTCTTGGAATTCCACAGTCACATCTTTCACTGTCACGTATGACTTTTTTCAGTTCTTCTTTTATACTTTTATCAACGTTTCTCGCTTCAGAATAATATGGGTTTCCGTCACTTTGGGGAATTAGAGGAATTGGTGGCGGAGGACGTTTAGCAATGTCATCAGTTGGTGAAGGTAGAGTAGTTTGAGACGGCAGCCGTGGAAATGATTCACCACTTGGTCCTAATGTCCAGTTAGAATGGAATGACCCATCTTTATTAATACTATTACTCGATGCACCTTTAGGAATTGGTATAGGTCCACTATGGGGGCTATTGCCATGAAAAAGAGGAGTACCCGAACTCACAGAACCTTGATCAGTAAATACAGACATCTGACTACTAAAACTTTCTTGACTTCCTCTCCGTACATGATTTCTTTCAGGCAAAGGCGGTTTCTCATCATTCACGCCTACACATGCTGAACGTCCCCCACCAGAACCCTGACTATTAATTGTGTGGTAAGAACCACCTGAAGACGATCCACTAGGACGATAATTGGCTGGTGTAAGTGGATAAAGAAAACGCACATGGGTGACTTTCTGCAAGTTTTTCACATCATGATCATAGTAGTACCTAATGAGTTCATCCACACTGTCAAACTTCTTTTCTTTTACAAGGTAATACTTTTTTAGAGCACCTGTTCCTTCTATGACAATGTTTGTATGTCTCACTGTTTTATCTGCCACTCTGAAAGGAAATCAAAAATTAAAATTAGTGATTTCCTGCTTGTTTGGTTTTTTTTAGCGTTCAACGCCACTTTCAATGAGAATGAGACTCATCATGAAATGTGTACTTACCCCGAGTAACACGACCGGTTAAAATAATGAAGCAGGATCTCTGCTTACCCTTCTGGAACACCAGAGATCACCCCTATTCTTTTGGTGGGGTTCGTTTTTGCTTAGCTTTCAGGTTCCTTTGTAGTGTTTTGTGAACTTGCTTGCTTTTAGTTTTATTTTTTGCCATGGTATTAATTGTTTTAAGGTTTTGAATGTCCCCTTGGTATCTTTTGCCTCTTTTTTTCCCACCCACTTATCAATCCTTGTCAATTAAGATGGGAGTCACACACACATCTCCACAAGCAGGGTTTGACTTAAACTTCAGTGTTGACATGCCAGTGATTACTGTACATGAACTACTTAAACGACTTAGCCACTAGGTCCCAAGTAATTCTATGTTAAAAGTATTTGATGTGTCCGGTCTCTTTTTAGATGCAGAGTGTTATAATTAACCTTCCCTTGTTATCTATAGAAAACTTATCAACTTGCTAAAACAGGTCTAATTTTTTTCTGTTTGGCCTTATAGAAATTTGAAACCAGGAGATCATCTTAGAAAATGGGGAACCAGGAATTAATTATCCAAGGTACATGTAGATGAACACCTTGAAACAAGACAATTTAAATACTGTTTGTATGTATGTATTAATAGGGAATACCTATATATATATTCATTTCCTTGTAACAATTTTGTTTTGACATACAAAATAGCTTTTTAATGACTATTTATCTATAGTATTTCAAAGTATCAACAATGGATAGGTTTTTTTATCAACCATTTTAAAACAAATAATACATATTATGTTTTCATGTTTGATACTCATAATAAATTGAACATATCTTTCAGATATTGATGTATTGTTTTTTTTTAAATAAATTTAAATATTTGACAAGGGTGCAATCACAATAATCAAAATCTCCCTCTTTAGACAGATATATTATACATGTACTAAAGCAGACACAGGGATCAAATTAAGGATGTTCGCTCCTCTTGTTTTTGAATTTTTGCCACATATTTGGAATCCTCTGGTTTCATCCATGTAGTGCCTATAAAAATTTTGCCCACTAACCCCTACTTTTCTCTCCATAATTCAATTACATATAGTTGAAAATGTCATCTTTGAAAATCTCATAAAATCCTTGTTATTTTTTTATCATTTTTGAAAGAAATAAATGTGGATAGTGTCCACATGTGGACACAGATGATGCCCCCGCTTGAATATCATATAGTTATAAAGGGACATAACTGAAGAACAGTGAAAGTGATGCTACCCAAATTTGAACTTGATCTGAGTTTTGTGGTAATAAGCATTGTGTGTAAGTCTTATAACATTTGGTTGAGGCTAACTTAAGCAGAGAGCAGACACTAAAAATTCAGCAATTTTTCTATTTGTAAACACGCATAACTCTAGAACGGTTGTGTATAAGTTTTATAACATTTGGTTGAGACAAACTAAAAAATTCAGCAATTTTTTGTTTATAAAGGGACATAACTCAAGAATGGTAAAAGTGTCGCCAACAAATTTCGTACTTAATCTGTATTATGTAGTAATAAGCATTGTGTATAAGTTTCATAACATTTGGTTGAGGTAAACTAAAGTAAGAAAACGAAAACAAAAAATTTGTACTTGATCTTAGTTTTGTGGTAATGAATATTGTGTATAGGTTTCATAATGTTTGGTTGGGGCAAACTTAAGTTACAGAATGGAAACTAAATATTTGGAAATCTTTCGATTTACAAAGGGGTATAACTCAATAATGGTTAAAGTGACACTACCCAAATTCAACTTGATCTGTGTTTTATCAGTGAAAGTCAAAATTAAACATTGCATGGAATAAAGCATTGATTGTAGTTGATTCAACTATAATCATGGACAAAGGAAGATCACTCCAATTTTAAAAATTACTTGATATTTAGAAGAAAATAAAAATTTTGCAATTTTTCCATTTATAAAGGGGCATAACTCTAGAACGGTTAAAGTGACACCCCCAAAATTCAAACTTGATCTGTGTTTTGTGGTAATAAGCATTGTGTATGAGTTTCATAACATTTGGTTTAGGCAAACTTAAGTTAGAGAATGGAAACAAAAAATTTTGCAATTTTTACATTTATAAAGGGGCATAACTCTAGAACGGTTAAAGTGACTCCACAAAAATTCAAAATTGATCTGTGTTTTATGGTAATAAGCATTGTGTATAAGTTTCATATCATTTGGTTGAGGCAAACTGAAGTTAGAGAACGGAAACCAATTTTGGGAAGTACGTACGTACGTACAGACGGACAAGGGTAAAACTTAATGCCCCCACCGCTACGGCGGGGGCATAAAAAGGTGCCAATGTTAAATGTATGAAAAATCTAGAGAGAATTATTTCCCGCCAAATTTTCAATGGCTTATATCTCAAAAACAAGCACACTGACCCTTAATTTTTTTCTGCTTTTTTAATTTCTTTATCTATATACTATCAACTTATAACAGTCTTATAAAAAGCTTGTTATTTTGAAATAGAGTAGCGAACATCCTTAAGCAATCTCATATTTTTGTTCATGTTAGTTGTAAAAAATTCAATCTAGCAAATGCAATCATTATAATAAATTCTAATCTAGATGTTATATTCTTCCTGTTTCAATTTACAAAAGTAATGAAAGAAACCTGTGTTAATAAATAAGTAAACTGAACAAGACATGCAACAAGATAATTTACTAAATATATGCTAATTTGAAATCCTGGTATTGAAATATTGAGGAAGATAGGTTGTTTATGATTAAAAACGTTTCTTCCCTATTCATTCATACACACTGTATATAAAGATACAATCATTGGTATGCAAGAAATGAAGTATGTCAATGGGAACTTTAAACTATCGGTTAAATAGTTTCGTTGAATAGATGATCTTTCATAAAATAATGATTTATTTTTTTCAAACATTTAAATAGGAGGAAAATATCTGTTTTAGATTTATATGTGATTATTCTATTCAAATATCAAATATTTGATCCCTTTGTCTAAATTATAGAATGAAGATGTAATGTTTAACTAGTATTCATCTCTGATATGAATCTTTTTTGTCAGGAAAGAGATAACCTTTAAATATTTTACAAACCATTTATTTTATGATGTTATATCCTAGACAACTACCATTCATACAAGGAGATCAATTAAAAGTAGGTCAGTCTTAAATGGCCAGGTTGGACAGTATTTGCCTTAATTAATGGAGAATAATGTACAAGGTAGTTGAAATTATGCTGTGAAGAAGAATTTATTTAGCCTTTAGCCAGATGAAAAACATCAGTTAGAGTGCTGTTACTTTCATATATATATGGTTATTTAAGTTTGCAAGTGTGGAAAATAAGAAAAAATCTACAAACAATTCCAAAATGGAAAAGTTATGTGCACAAACAAATTGCGTTCTTTGTTTAATATTGTAAGGTTGGTAGTTTGTTTAAAATTTTTGTGGAAAAACGACTAGTTCCAAGCATGGGAAATAGAGAAGATCTGCAGGACTTCAATATGTGCAATCTTTTTGTAAGTTTCAAGGATCTTGGTTGAAATCTGTAGGAGGAATTGATTATACAAAATATGTACCTACTCCCCCCCCCCCCCCCCCCCCCCCTCCCCAACTCAACTGCCCAACATCACCAAACTACAAAAATAACTTTTACTTTTACTCAGTCTCATAAGATTTCTCTGTGAAAAATCACCATGGAGAGTGATTTTTAACTGAATCACCTCGAGTGTTCTGTAGCTTCTTTTATCCTGGCAACTCAATAGAAGAGAAAAAGCCACCTAATTTCATTTTTGACAGAGGAAGTTTGAACCTTAGTTCCAACCAAGGTCCTCCAACAAGTACTTTTAAAAGTAGGTATGACGGACATATCATTTCCATCACATGTGAAACAAATATTGATGTATATAGTAAGGACATTTTAATTTACCACCTTGTTGATTTAGTTTAAAGAACTTTTTAGGAAGAAATGAAATACTGGTTAACCTCAAATGAGTTGTCATAAAGGGTGATATCTACCAAAATATTTCTATCTGTTTGGACAAAAAGTTCAGTAAAAGACCAAAATTTTCAACTTTGACCCTACAAATGAACAATCCAATCTGATTCAGGGTATAACATCTAACATTTAGAGGAACATTACTATTATATAACATGTATAAAAGGTAAAGTTAACAGAATCAAAAGTTTTAACATGTATATGACTTGATTGTCTACTAGAGACTGTCCAGAGTAGATATTAAATTTTATCTCCTTGACCTTATAGTTGTTCCCTGCCAACACTGTTGAATAAAACTACACTGTTGAATAAACCTATCAAGTATGACAAAAAAAAAAACATTCACAGATTTCAAGGAGGAAAATAATTTCTTTAACCAGTGGTACCTATTAAATTATACCTTGTCCATCGGATTTCTTATGATTAAGAAATGCCAGGCTTTAGAATATTTATAAAGTGCCTAGAAAATCAACCTAACAATGTTAGAGTAGATTTGATTCTTTACTTCCTCCCCAAGCGGGGCTGGAACCTGTACTTTTCACTTCATACTTCTACGGCAACACCGCCTAGCATTACGCAGACGCCTTATCCCCTCCTCTAACTATAGCTGATAAAAATCAGCTTTCGTTTCGGGAGGTGTTACCTTCTCGTAGGAATTAAACAAGGACATCTAGACGCAATACACAAAGTATTTTAAGTGTACAGAAATGATCATCTACTCATCTCTTTAGTATAATTACAGGATGCTGTTCTATTTTTAGAAGCATACAATCACTGTAAATTTATATATATGTATGTCTGCCTATGTGTAGTGACAACTGTAAATTATACCTTGTCCATCGGATTTCTTATGATTAAGAAATGCCAGGCTTTAGAATATTTATAAAGTGCCTAGAAAATCAACCTAACAATGTTAGAGTAGATTTGATTCTTTACTTCCTCCCCAAGCGGGGCTGGAACCTGTACTTTTCACTTCATACTTCTACGGCAACACCGCCTAGCATTACGCAGACGCCTTATCCCCTCCTCTAACTATAGCTGATAAAAATCAGCTTTCGTTTCGGGAGGTGTTACCTTCTCGTAAGAATTAAACAAGGACATCTAGACGCAATACACAAAGTATTTTAAGTGTACAGAAATGATCATCTACTCATCTCTTATAAATATTCTAAAGCCTGGCATTTCTTAATCATAAGAAATCCGATGGACAAGGTATAATTTACAGTTGTCACTACACATAGGCAGACATACATATATATAAATTTACAGTGATTGTATGCTTCTAAAAATAGAACAGCATCCTGTAATTATACTAAAGAGATGAGTAGATGATCATTTCTGTACACTTAAAATACTTTGTGTATTGCGTCTAGATGTCCTTGTTTAATTCCTACGAGAAGGTAACACCTCCCGAAACGAAAGCTGATTTTTATCAGCTATAGTTAGAGGAGGGGATAAGGCGTCTGCGTAATGCTAGGCGGTGTTGCCGTAGAAGTATGAAGTGAAAAGTACAGGTTCCAGCCCCGCTTGGGGAGGAAGTAAAGAATCAAATCTACTCTAACATTGTTAGGTTGATTTTCTAGGCACTTTATATATATATATATATATATATATATATGAAAATTATCAATGGTCTTCTGCCTTTGGATATTCTTTGTGATTAAACTTGGTTATAAAGCTGGAAATGATTGTAAATTAAAGTAACAGTTATATATTGTTTTCTATTAACTTCTCACCATTAATCTCCACTACAGAGAACCAGTATTTATACCAGTTTACTTCCAAAGAAGGTAAATCAAATCAAATTCTGTTTTAGAAGTGATTTTAGAAAGTACTATAGCAACTAACTTTGTGATATCCTTCATTGGGGGGTCCTTCATTTCTTTATTCTTTTTTATGTAATTTTTCTCTATTATTTACCTGTTGTATCCATTGTTGTCTAATCTTTATACTTTAAAACCCCATTTTTCTCTAATCTTATTTTTTTTTCTTTCTACTTTAAAACCCCATTTTTCTCTTATCTTATTTTTTTTTCTTTCTACTATTTTCTTCTTTTTCCCCCAACCCTTTTATTCTGCACTTTATGCCCATTATTATGTATTTTGTAACACCAACCTCTCCCCCCCCCTTTTGACCCTCTTTACTACAGTAAAGATCATAATAAATACTTTAGAGGTATAGGGGGAAGGTTGAGATCTCAAAAAACATGTTTAACCCCGCCCAATTTTTGCGCCTGTCCCAAGTCAGGAGCCTCTGGCCTTTGTTAGTCTTGTATCATTTTTAATTCTAGTTTCTTGTGTATAATTTGGAGTTTAGTATGACGTCCATTATCACTGAACTAGTATACATATTTGTTTAGGGGCCAGCTGAAGGACGCCTCCGGGTGCGGGAGTTTCTCGCTGCATTGAAGACCCATTGGTGGCCTTCGGCTGTTGTCTGCTCTATGGTCGGGTTGTTGTCTCTTTGACACATTCCTTATTTCCATTCTCAATTTTATTTGCAAAAAAGTTCATTCAAATCGATAAATTTAATGACACAGCAGAGAGTAAGCATGCAGGTCATACATTAGAAATACAATATAACATGTACTTACACAACAGAAACTGTTAGCATAGATCTATTTTTAAAACTTGGTCTGACCAGAAAAACTCCTACTTTAGACTTTGATTTATGGAGCAAGTAGTCTGCAACCTAGAAAACAAACCATGTAAATGTATAGTGATTAAGGTAAAGAATACATGATTAGGCAATATTTTGGATTTTAATGAAATTTTGTTATTTTTTTATACATTTAACACTCAATGAAGTATGAACTACATCAGAAAACCAAGAAAATATATGTTACATAATAATTATATTATCACATTGTACTTCCAGAGATGAATGTACAATCTAATACTGTAAACCAACTTATTTTTGCTGATACTTTATTTTGTGTTTAGCCCATTATAGTCCAATTAGTGGCGATTTAAATTAAAGCTTTTCAAATTTACTTGATGTAGATCATATACAGGTAGTTAAATAAAGAAAAATTCAAGTTTTACATATTCGCTGGTATTAATAGTTGAATTATTTTTCTGCTTGCAAAAATCGCAAAAAAAAATAGATCTGCATTGAATGCACATATAAAGTGCCATAAATATGCATATTTTTCAATGGCAATTTATTGATAACATGACCAAATTTGAGTTTAAAAATGACATGGTATTGCTATGAACATTCCCATTGTGAAAATTGCATTTCAAACTTTATTTTCGTTTCTGTTATTTGATAGGGAGAACAAGGTGTCATAGTGGTAGACCAGTTGGAAATAAATTGCTTTGCCAAGCGCAGCTGGATACGACTGCAGAGGTCAAACCCTGAACAGTTGGGGCAAAAATGGACACAATATTCGTGTTTGATACAGGTCTGAATTTGGATTGAAATTACAGGCTCAGAGGAGTTGCGTTCTCAAGTTGACATTTTTATAGGGTAATAAATTAACTGTTGACACAGAGATATGTCTCACCTCTTGGCAGAAAATTTGAAAAAAAAAAATCTGATGGACAGCAATGTTGCTACAAAATGTAATTCATTCAAAATCGCTGGACCATGACATTAGTGACAGTGCCTTGAAATAGTTGTCAAACTGATATAAAATGATAGTAATGCAACTTTATAGAAAATCTCATTGATCTATCACAAGTAGTTCCTATCAAACTGACTTAAGCAGAAAACTTTTCATAAAAATTGATAATTAATTCTAAGTCACTGGACTATGACCTAGGGTGCAGGGCCCCGAAATAATCATCAAACGAATATGTACTAATAGTAATGCAAATTTATACAAAATATCATTGATCTATCAAAAGTAGTTTATATCAAACTAACTTAAGCAGAAAACTGAACAATTGTTGACGCATATGTCCCACTGACACCTCCAGAAAAGCAATACTTATGTCTCGCCTTCCGCAACTTTTGTCACAGGAAAAATACAAAAATAAAGCCAAAGTTCCAGAACTCAAATAAAAATAGTCAAATCAAAATGACAGTATAATATGGTCAACTACATACATGATATATGATTGCAAACAATCCTATGAGAGTTTTCTGTCAAATGGTGTCAGAGGAGTTGTATTCACAAAGTGTCATTGTGGTTAAAAAGTCTAAAAATGGTCTAAGACCCATCACTCCAGTAACAAGCATTCTGTGAGTATTGCCTGGCAATACATAGTCCCCTACCGGTTAAAAATTCAATTTACTGGAACGAAATTCTAACTTGATCTATAACTTATCATGGTGTAAACTATATAACAAATATCAAGTCAATATCTTCAAGAATGACAAAAAAAAATGTGGAAAATTGATTATTTTTGAGTGATCCAAGAACCATTACTCTGCACAAAATCATCAGAACTGAACAAAATTCGAACTTGATCTGTCACTTGTCATGATACCCATTATCAATCAATATCTTCAAGCATGATGAAAAAAGTGAGGAAAACTGATTATTTGAGTGAATTTTCTAAGTCCAAGGGACCATAACTTCTGCATAAAATCATTAGACCGGAACAAATTCGAATCTGATCTGTAACTTGTCATGATAAAACTATATACCAATCATCAAATCAATATCTTCAAGCATGACAAAAAAAAGTGCGTAAAACTGATTATTTGAGTGAATTTTCTAAGTTCAAGGACCATAACTCTGCACAAAATCGTCAAACCGGAACAAATTTCAAACTTGATCTATAACTTGTCATGATTAAACAATACACCAAATATCAAATCAATATCTTCAAGCACGAAAGAAAAATAAATGTGGAAAACTGATTTGCCCGGACTGACAGATGGATAGACAGACGGACAGAGTGCAAACCAAAAGTTCCCTTGGACTTCGTCAGTAAGGGACTAATAACAAAAAGACCACCATTGCATTTCCATTTCCTTTGGCTTTTAAGGTAGATCTGGTGTCTTTTCGGAGCATCCGCATGTTGCAAAAATACTTTTCTGATTTAAAAATATTTTAAGAAGTATCATTCAATGTACAACAAAACATCTAAAACTTGAAATTTAAAGAGTAAATAATAAAAAAAAAATTAGTGTTGTTATGTGTATTTAAAATTTTCAGAAAAAAATCCAATTACAATCAAGGGCATATAATTATATTGAATTTGATAGAAATTTGTGGTTTTTTTTAATTTTCCAAGAAAATAAGGCTCATGACCCCCTATTTATGTTTGATATTTCGTTAGTATTTATGAAAAGCAATTCTCTCATTGAATTTTAGTCGATAATGTTTCCTCAATAAGGAACCATCAAGTTTCCAAAATATAAGGTAAAAAATATATCTGTTTACAGTTACCTGACCGACCCTAATTTGAGCTCCTACCCGAAGTAATTTTATTTCCGCCATAAAGTGAAAAATAAACTGGACTGAAAAAAATAAAATGGAAATACCGACCTACCTACCCCCTTTTTTAATGATGTAACATTAAACAGACATATATATTTTTTTGGCCTAACCTATATAAAATGACTGATTTCTTTAATTTAAATGTATTTTATAGAGAAAATAAAGTCCTTGACCCCAGTTTTTATGTTGAAATCTTAAATATGTAAGCCCAGAAGTCTTTTAAAAAAGTTTAATAAAAATCTATCGTCAAACATTTAGACACACCAGCTACCTTAACAGGCAAAATTAAAATCTCCAATAAGTTCTATATTAAAAATGATTCATACCTCATCTGTATTGCTGAAATTGCTATAAAAGTAAGGAAGTTCTCTGCTTTCAATTGAGACAAGGCTACCATTGCTTGCCTCTGATGCAGGTAGCGGGCCGTTTGGAGTCTTCCCTCGTGGCATTTTTGTAGATATTCATTTATACAGTTATGCTTAATCTAAATTCTGCAAAACAGAGCATAAAATCATTTGCAGTTTATATTATAATTAAGATAAGTATCTTTTTTTAAGTTGCATGATCCTTCAATTTAAAAAAGAATATGTTCTTTTTTTATACTTGAATGGCTTTACTATAAAACATGTGTACATAGACTTTCTTTAAAAATAAAATCTTATCATCCAAATCTTCAGAAATGGATTACTATTGAATTGTTGTCATCCTGTACCCTTATTCACCAACTCTTTTTTCATATGCAGTGACTTTTACCATGACGTCTCTTTAGAAATTAGTCTATATTAATTGCATAGCACAAGTGTGAAGGGAAAAACTGTAATGAAAAAGAAATTTAACAAACCCGGAAGGAAGTTAGTATAAATTGATTTTGAAAGAAAATTTATAATCCACCAAAACATTTAAGAACTGTTATGACAAAGTTTCCTCAAACTTATGTGAAAATTGGTTATCAAGCTCACCAGAGCTCATGTTTTGATCCCCTCTTACAATGTAGACCAAAACAAATATGCTGACTTGAAATGAAATGGTATTTACGAGAAAACTTGTATAGAAGATTTTTGTGACTGGTTGACAATGCAAAAAAGAAATATTTTCTCTGTCCATCTAACAAAACAGGTAGAAAGCATAGGTTCCATTATAAAACTAATGTTAATACTTTAAAGGAAAATTCGATAGTCTATTTGCCAATTCCCTAATTGACCCTGTAATCACCTAGTTTCAATGACACTGAATGGTTAGCAGAAAGTGCAAATTAATTTGAGTGTACAGAAATGTGTGTAATCTTAAATTTTTTCAAATCTTTATATTACGTTTAATCTTTTGTTACTGGTCCAGTACCAATTACTGTCAGAAATTCACAGTTTTTCTAAATTATTTTTTAACAGTAATTCCTTTAGGACATACTTTTGTAACATATAACTGGCTACCAAAAGTTAGTTCTAGCACCATATATAGATATAAGAAGGTGTGGTATGAGTGCCAATGAGACAACTCTCCATCCAAGTCACAATTTGTAAAAGTAACCCATTACATGTATAGGTCAAAGAACTTCAAATCCTCTTACAACTACAGGTAATGTAAAGCGGGGTATTTGAGAGACAATTTTTGCAAGTATATATGAGGACCAATTACTGTCACTTCAGAATCTAGCTACTAAACTATAAAAAATTTCACTTACTCTAAACATTAGTTTCATATTTTGATATTCTATGGTAAGAAAAGAAGGTTGACTGTCAAATGAACCAAACATGAAGTCCTTCTGTCCAAAATTCTGAAGCTTTTCTTCCCTTGCTAATGTTAACTGATCACAAATTTATGTTACTTGAAATCAACAAATAACACTGTATTCAATAGGAGCAAAAAAGTTAATTTTCAAATTAAAATCCTTTTTTTAATTCTCATGAAAGAAATTTTTGTTCTAAAGTAAGCTTTGATATTACTTCGTCTGAAAATGGTAAGTTCTCTAAAATGGAAAATGTAATAAAGTGATGAAGCCATGCCCCCGCATCTGTATCTTCCCACAGTGTGTTAAAAACTTAGCATTTTCTTGTCTTAATCTGATCAAACAAAACATATTTTGTAAAAATTAAATGAAAGTTATTGTGTGCAGATAACAGCAGTCAGTGCCGTATTTACAAAATGTGTCTGTTATTGCATGAAATACAACATGTACAAGGTGATGATGATTAGAAACTGACGACAACTGGTTCTCGACCAGTAAGGTTAAAACTTTTTGAAATGAAAATTAATATTTCATCAAAAGTTGGTTAATACGCATATCACTTTCATCCTATCATAGTGGCATTGGCAGCTGAGCCCATTTTCCCTGGTTAAACACCAGTCTACCATTGGCAAATAGAAACAACTAGCGTTAAGTGTTTAAAAACAGAATCAAATTGGTAATTGGCAAATAGACTATTATAAACTATATATATATACATGTAATTGTAAGTTTATTTAATTATAGATGCTTTCTTCTGGTCATTTCCACATGTTTGTTATACTATGTTTGTTTATTTTGTCACATGTGTATAAGTTGTGACAACACAGTTTAGAATTCAAATGAATAGGTGTTGCATGCAAAGAGTGACAATATAATATTTATGGTTGAGCTGCATCAAATAATACATTTATATAACATGTTTCTTATTAAAATAAAAAATATATATTTCCAAAGCCTGTTATATAAAAACTGAAGGCAAGAATATCACAGTATTATACTTACACTTTTTCTTAGCCGTTTTCAAGGATAATAATATTATTAAAATTTTAAGGAATAACCTCAAAGGAAAGGGATTTTCCAAAATTAATCAATACATTATCTTACAATAACAAACAAGGTAGAACTTCGTTACAATACATGTAGTGGACAATTTCCCGTTTATTTAGACCCAGATGTCTTTTTAAACGAAAATATACAATCATCTCTTTTCAAATGTCTATATTTACTGCAATGTACTGTCTTATATTACCATGTTTTCTTACAAACTTGCTGATAATTTCCATCAACAACAGGTCAACGAAAGCAACCAACCCGGAAGTTTATAAATAATACGCATGACAAGCGGATGTTCGGAATGTCTCGAAATAACCAGTTTTACAGTTATATATCGTTGAAACATACTTAACGGTTAGTGTCGATATTTTTTTCGTGGATCTCAGCTGAGACATTGCCACAATCACCTGAATTTCTAACAATCAATGTTTTTTTGTACAGAAGATATTCATCATATATGACCCAATGCTAAAATATATTTACTGTGACCAGAAATCCATTACAAATCCCAAGGAAATGTATATTTAGAATTAAATATACAATTCCTTGCAAATCCTAATAATGAAAAACCTTGAAGTTTTTTGGTCTATGTTGGATAGTTGTCTCATTGGCAATCGTGCCGCATCTTCTTAGTTTTTTTTTTATTCTGATATCATATATACGGTATTTTACCATTTTTTTGTATCATTCATTGCTAGAAATTCAAGTGACTGTGACATTCAACGTACGATTATTTCAAATTCTTAAAAACATTGCACAGATCCAAATAAAAAAAGAACAAATACTGGTCAATACTGTTACTTAATTATGAATTAAGTGTATACGTGTTTAACAAGTGAAATGAAAATAGATTATAACTGGGACATGATAAATTGAAATAATACTATCCCCAGATTATAAGCAGTCTGATTAAAATCGTACCTCTCACTGACTATGTTTATTTATATGTTGCGTGACATATCAGAAAACGGCAGCGATGGGAGCTTTGATTTTAATCCGGGACTGGATTATTATGACGTCTCCCTTGAGGACGTCAAAGAAAGCACCGTGACAGCGGACGTCAAGGAGAACACTCACCGGACGTCAATCATTTATACTCAATAACCCTTAAATACCAATGTTCACAATAAAAAATGTGTGTCGTTTGCCTATAGCATTTGAAGGATTGTGTCACGGCACCTTAATGATTGTGTCATGACACCTAAATGATTGTGTCATGGCACCTAAATGATTGTGTAATGGCAGCTAATGATTGTGTCATTGCACCTAAATTATTATGTAATGGCAGTTAATGATTGTGTCATTGCACCTAAATTATTATGTAATGGCAGCCAATGATTGTGTCATGGCACCTAAATTATGGCATATCTGTATCGATGCAACAGAATTTCAGAAAAGTGTCGGTTCAGAAAATTTAACCATCCAAACTAGTTTTTAGCCCCTTACTCGTGGCTTCGTCCTTGGTAGTCTGGCTTCCTGACCAAACCTCCTCTTTGTTGTCATGCAGTTAGCCAGGATCCAAGGCTACATCTTTTCAAGTCTGATCCGTGGAATAACGAAGGAAAAATTATTTGATTAATTGGTTACTTTTATTTTTATTTTTTTTTGGGGGGGGGGGGGGGGTCCCTGGGGTAAGAACCCCCTTTTTTACGATCAATGCTTTTGAATGGGGGCATATGGTTGGAACCCCCTTTATTCTGGGTTGGGAACCCCCTTTAGTCTAGGTTGGGAACCCCCTTTTAAAAATCTGGATCCATCCCTGATGTAAAATTGATAACCTTTTAAATGCTTAATTTACATGGATCGTATCTAAATTTAAAAGCGTATATACGTATAATAACATGACTCTTACATGAGGGTCTGGATGGGGTCCTTCATTTCCGTATGCTTTAATTTTTTAGGTCAGATAAAAATAAAAAGGAGACGATTCTGTTTTTGAACTGATGAGTGGGACATAAAAAAGTAGTTACAAAAATACAAAACTCCAAGGTAAATTTAAAAAGAGAGAAGTCCAACAAACCTGATAAAATCAAACGCACGACACTATCAATCAACGGAACGAATGGAAAACAACTGCCATATTCCTGACTTGGTACAGGAATTTTCCAAAGAAAATGGTGGGTTAAACCTGGTTTGATAGCCAAACAAACCTCTTGCTTGTATTACACACAGTTGTTTATAATTCGCGTTATATTGACAAAATTGAGTGAGCAAAATTAAGCCTTTTGTAGCAGGGACCATTTTTTCAAAATTCTCCAAACTGAGTCGGTTACGTTCACGACGCATGTCATACTCCACACAGGTTGTCCATTATGGCCCACGCCTGTGACCAGTTTTTCCGTATTATAATCTGACTAACCTCAAGACAAGGGCACCCCTATATGCCACCGAATGATGTACTGCATGACTGCTCTAATCGTAGAGCTACAGGTCGAGGCTAGATTTTTATCCAGTCATTTGAAAAAACTGTTCTGACATATCGAAGTAGCTATAGCATATTATCAGACTAAATATAATAGAAAGACCACGGGTCAGAATAAAATACCAATTGTTACGCCTACATAGGTATTTGAAATTTTTGTTTAACTCTGACAAAGATTCTTAAATTTGGGTGCCATGCAATAAAGTTTACACTCTCAATTTCCAAAAATTTTCTTCTATTATATATACCGGCATAGGCAGTTTATGATATCTGTCGGAGATTTTGGAGTTAAATTCAGCTTAATGCAAGTTTTCATGCTTATTTAGGACGCGCCGAAAATACCAATTAATGCAATAGGCAGGTTTTGCAAAGTGCACGGTTCGACTGTGTCATAGTAAACTTAGATGAAATTGAGAATTTCGAATCCAACAGGAAAATGATCTGATTTAAATTAAACACTTGACGAGTCAAGTCAATCATTCTTAAGTTCCGTTTCAAAGATTGTGTGTTGTTGTCCCTGCAAACAAAACCATGATGCCTTATTGACATTATCTGCATTTGAAATACACATGAAATACGTCGTCTGTATTTGTTATTCAAGTGATTAAGGAATAACTTAAGGTTCTGATTACTAGTTTGGCAGCTCGACATACATCCAATACAAATATAGAGAAGATATGCCGATGACAGTCGAAATGCCATACGTCCAGTTGTCAACAAAAACACGAGGGAAAACAATATTGCATAAAGAAACTAAACAACTCAGGTACCGCCTATATCATATCAGAGACATATAATACAATTGTATTATATATGTCTCTGATCATATACAGTAGATAGCCAGTGGCGGATCCAGAAATTTTCATAAGAGGGGGCCCACTGACTGCTTAAAAGGAGGCCCGCTCCAGTCATGCTTCAGTGATTCCCTATATAATCAACCTTTTTTTTTCCACAAAAGGGGGGGGGGGGGGGGCGGGCCCCCTGAAAAACCCTCTAAATCCGCCTCTGATAGCAAGTTCATGTCAAAAACATTGAGAAACATTACAAAAACGGCAATTATGTTGATAGTAATGGACTTCTCGTTTAGTTGATATAATGTATGAAGGATTTAAATGAAATATTGATTGATTGATTGATTATTTGGTGTTTTACGCCACTTTCGGTATTTCGATGCGGTCAGTTTTATTGTAGGAGATAACCAACGACCAGCTTCGGCAGGAAAATTAACAATCCAGGTAAATTAAGATTGTAGTCGAATGCACCTTACACGTGCAGGGTTCGAACGTACAACATCAGTGTTGACAGACTAGTGAAACAGCAGATAAACTGTTGGCCACCACGCAAGACCCCTAATGATAATAAATACCATAGCTACATAGTACAAAATGTATTATATGTCTCTGCAAACACTATAAAAAAATCCTTAAATACTTGAAGATCAACGACAGTGTTAAAAATGTCCGTCTTGAAAGTTGAGACCGACTGTGACGGTCAACAAGTTCTTAATTGCAAAAAAATACCGTGAATTGATGCTAAATCAATTTGGTCTAGTTATTTTTCCATAACGTAAAAATGTTGCAAGAGAGTCAAGAAACCTAATAAAAAACTAAAAAAACTTTACCCTCAGAATAACATATTTGTACCGAAGCAATATGAGTTTGGAATTTGAAAACTGAATATTATTCTAACCCAACTTCGATGTTTTGCATCATCCTTAAATTATGATCTATATAGGGTCAATATTATTTCTGACCCTTCATGCCGCTGTGGTGTTAATCGTGAAGATTCCTATCATTTCTTTTTTAAATGTATATTATATTCAGACATACGAAATAAAATGTTTGAAAGTCTGCGTTGGTTTCCAAAAGATTGTAAAATTAACATAGAACTACTAACCTCGGGTAGTTATCTACTTTCTCTAGAGCAAAACCAAACCATTTTCAAAAATGTCTTCGAGTTTATTAAAAGTTCGGAAAGATTTCTAATTGTCTAGATAGCAAACCATGATCGCACACACATCATCGTCTAAGTAAAAGTCTTCCCTTTTTTTTTTTTTGTATTTTTGTTTAATTTGTATTTTATTTATTTTTTTTTTTTTTTTCTAAATATTCATTTATTTATTTTTATATTTATTTTTTTCTGTATTATTGTTTTCTTTCTGTCTTCACTTTTCTTTCTTTTGACATAAATCCATATATATTATTTAATAAATAGATATACCATTCTATACATGCATGCTCATACATATATTTTGTATTATATAATTGCTATAAATGTTAAATGGAGAAGACTTCATAAGTCTGTTTGACTTGTGTCTTGTCATTTCGTACAATCAGATTGTTTCACTTTTCCCAGAACCGACCTGGTTTTTATACGTTCATTTGTATCCTTGCTCGAAGACCGTACTGTAGCGATCGGCTGCAGCTGCAAGGTGCGTGTTAATCATTGAAGAATTGCATTTATTTGTAAGTTTACAGGTATTTTACTAACCTAAATTATTTATGGTTTCAACCAAAGGAACTCTACTATATAATGTCAAAGTCTTACATGCCTATGTACACATCTAAAGTACACTAAATGTGGTTAGAGGCCTAGCTAGGGTCATTGAGAACTAGTGAATGCATATATGACATGTGCAATGGGTTAAAGTAGTGCATCGTTACAAGTAGTACCGGTTGCATTTCTTATATGGGAATGTAATAAAAAAAAATCATCGTTAGTCCATGCTATTTGAGGCCATAAACACTCTACTATTTAATACACATGTGTCAAGTATAAATAGTAGTCAGCAGCATTAAGTCTGAATGGTGTGGATATCTTTTCATCTTTACATGTTTTCTGCTGACTGTTAGCTTGTTATCTAGCAATTAAAAATAAAACTCCCCATGTCAGTCTAGTACACAGCAGGGTATATTCATATTTCATTTTAGTAAACATGTAATTGTTCTGAATGTACATGTTATATTTACCACTGGACATAAAGTAGCCATCATTCAATTAAGAGAGGCGGACATAAAGGGGGGAGGGGACAGGGTGCCCATGTGCCCCCTTATGGAGCTACATTTATGGCTTGTTAATACTTTTTTCCTGTTTCACTCCAAACTTTGCCTAGTTTGGGCCCCCTTTTTAAAATCCTGCGGCTCTTTTCACAAAAAATCTTAAGAGTAAAAATACACATTTCAGTATAACTTACGATCAATTTTAATCATAAAATTTTTTGTGAAATGACTCGCTGGATCCGCATCTGCTTAATCATTACTTATTCATAAAAATTGAAAAAGATTGGACAAATTTTGTTCATATTTTTGTATTTGTTGTCTTTGAACATGTTGAAGAAGAATCGATTATTATCAGATATGACAGTCAAAACTACAAATAAGGACATTCTGACAACAAATCATACATTTGCTAAAATGATAAATGTCTATTCAATATGCCATTCTTCTGGTGAAAAAAAATAGTTATATATTACATGAAGTACTACATTAACAATGATTTTTTACAAACCATAAAAAGTAATGATTTTATACAAGCCATAAAAAGTAATTATAAGAATCAACAATATGCTGTTTAATATCTGACTAAAGGGAGCTACCATTTGATTTTTATGGGGCTAAGATGAAATTTGAAAAAAAGGCAGGACAGGAGTTTTGAGTAATAAAAAAAAGGCAGGATGAGCAACTTGGCAAAAGAAAAAAGGCTGGATGACAATTTATGTAAACAAAGTTAAGATAAACATATAAAAAAAAAGGCAGGACTGAATAGAGTGAGAAATAAAAAAGCAGGACAGAGATTACAACTAAAAAAAAATGCAGGACAAAATTTTTCATCCTAGCCCCCCCCCCCCCCCATAAAAATCAAATGGTAGGGCCCATAATATTGTATTCATTAAATGATGTTGCAATGATATTTTCATACAAAACATTTGTAGAATATATGTGTTCAAACAGGAACGGATATTATTGCCTTGTTCATAACAAAGTTTTTAGGGGAACTTCTGTTAGGCAGAACAAATATAGGTTGACAGTTACTACCACACCTTATGCGTTTTCTTCTGGTTGGTGTCCTGTTGACCTTATTTATTTTATGAATAAATTGATGTTGGGGAAACCCCTGTGTTACTATTGACTGAGTGTGAGCATTTTTCATCTAATTGATTGATTGGCTTCGGCTGAATATTCTCTCTTTTCAATAATGAACTGAACTACTGCTGTTATTAGAAAAAGGACTTACAGTAAGCATGGCAAGGGTAAAATGAATAAAAATTAATAAAACATGAGAATAATCTTGCTATAAGCTAAATTGTTGCCAACCTTGGTCTTCTCTGCTATTGAGACTGAAAAGTGTGTGGGGAGGGTAGGCTATGTACCAAGTCTGCTTGGGGCATTGTTGTATAAAATTTGAGAATGATCAAGATATTAGGGAGCCACCATTTGATTTTTATGGGGGGCTAGGATGAAAAATTGTGTCCTGCATTTTTTTTAGTTGTAATCTCATTCCTGCCTTTTTATTTATTAGTTTATCCTGACTTTTTATACATAATTTGTCATCCTGCCTTTTTTTTTATTCAAAACTTCTGTCCTGCCTTTTTTTTTCAAATTTCATCCTTGCCCCCCCATAAAAATCAAATGGTAGCTCCCTTACTTTCATGATTATTCATGTAAAAAGAATTTCTTGAGTCAAAGAGTTATTCATAGCAGCAAAATAATCAATACACACTTCTTAGAAACTAAAGGTAAATTGTCTGAAGGAGGTTAAGAATATACTTTTTTATGCCCCCCACCGTAGCGGAGGGGGCATTAAGTTTTACCCTTGTCCGTCGGTACGTACATCCTTACGTCCCAAAGTTGGTTTCCCTTCTCTAACTTTAGTTTGCTTCAACCAAATGTTATGAAACTTATACAAAATGCTTATTACCACAAAACACAGATCAAGTTTGAATTTTGGTGGCGTCACTTTTAACTGTTCTAGAGTTATGCCCCTTTACAAATGGAAAAATTGCTGAATTTTTTGTTTCCATTCTCTAACTTTATTTTGCCTCAACCAAATGTTATGAAACTTATACAAATTGCTTATTACCACAAAACACAGATCAAGTTTGAATTTTGGTGGGGTCACTTTAACTGTTCTAGAGTTATGCCCCTTTTCAAATGGAAAATTTGCTGAATTTTTCGTTTCCGTTCTCTAACTTTAGTTTGCCTCAACCAAATGTTATGAAACTTATACACAATACTTATTACCACAAAATACAGATCAAGTTTGAATTTTGGTGGTGTCACTTTAACTGTTCTAGAGTTATGCCCCTTTACAAATGGAAAAATTGCTGAATTTTTCGTTTTTGTTCTCTTACTTAAGTTTGCCTCAACCAAATGTTATGAAACTTCTACACAATGCTTATTACCACAAAATATAAATCAAGATGGAATTTTGGTGGTATCACTTTTACTGTTCTAGAGTGATTCCCCTTTACAAATGGGAAAATTGCTGAATTTTTCGTTTCTGTTCTCTAACTTAAGTTTGCCTCAAGCAAACGTTATGAAACTTATACACAATACTTATTACCACAAAATTCAGATCAAGTACAAATTTGGGTAGTGTCACTTTTACCGTTCTTTGGTTATCTCCCTTTATTACTTTATATGATATGCAAGCGAGGGCATCATCTGTGTCCCATGGACACTTTCCCCATTTATTTTATTATATTCATATGAGACTTAAACAAGTTATGTTGATACCTTTCAAAGGAGTAGGTCCGGTAGGGGCTGATTTTTGCCTCAAAATTCAGGTTCATCTGATGAAAGATTTTGGACACTTTTTAAACCCTTAAGTGTCTACTTCAGTCGATTCAATTAGTTTTTGTGAAAGATTTGAACTGATTTAGTCATTAAAGACGCTCAAATTCAAGCTTAAATATGAAAAATCTATCAAATATGCCATAATATGTCATTTTTCAGATGGTTTTTGTCAAAAATGAAAGTGGCCGCATCCGTGTTCATTCTCAACCTTTATATATGTTATGTATTATCAAGAAATACAACTTACATTTAAATATTAAGAATGAAAAAAAATGCGGCCACTTCCATTTCAGAAGACCCCTCTACTGGGCCTACTCCTTTGAATTTGATATGTTATTGACATTTGTGTTTTTAGAAGTATTAGACTGTAATTAATTGGGGTGTACATTTAGTAATCAAATAGGATTCATAAGCTTTAATTCTTAGATGAAAGTGACCATTCTGAACATTAAGTGTGTCCACATGACAGGGTGTTCATCTGAAACTCCTTGAAAAAGGTTTTAATAGAAGTCCACCAAAGTTGCATATTCAATATGTATCAGTTCTGCACTTGCTATTTTAATTTTTGATATAAGTGATTTTTTGGAAGCAAATGTATCAGGAGGTATGCGCTGCATCCAACAAGGTTACCATTGTACAACATAGTTCGTAACATGAATGGTAATTTTCCTTTGCTCTCTGAGTGAGTTAATTCTGTTATTTTTAGCGGAGTGCAGTAACTGAATATATTTTTAGTTTGAGCATTCTCAAATCCCGCCATTGTCAAATTCTCATAGGAATAGCAAAGAATGGGAGGACATTAAACCAGTGCTCTAAGTTGTTAATGCACTGTCTGGCTCCGCCTCCTTGGACTAGTAAATAATGAAAGAATAAAACAAAATGTAATAAAACTACCATAAATTTTTCTACTGTCATTTTGGTTGGATACCTGTTTTTCTTTATTGTGTCTGAATTAATATTCCAAAAATATATGTCAGTGCATTTTTAGTCATTTTGTCCATTTTACAAAGGTCTTTCTCCGTGAATTGAGCATGCAATCAACCACCAATCAATTAACCGATCTTTTTCAGTTGTTGGGAATTGATGATACTAAGTAGTATATTCAAAATTGTTATAAAAAATGTTTCCTTCTTAGCACAATGTTTAACTCCTTTGAAACTACATGTTCAGATAAACACAGAATAAAATTTTGCATCTACCCCCTTCTCTAGAATTTTCGGGGTGAAAAACCTATACAATATGTTACACATATATGACTCTCAGGTCTGTAAACTTCTGTGTAAGTTCCACGGCAAAACTTCATTTGCATGTACCTGCATCTGAAATACAAATCCTACAGACATCTGCTGCATGGGTTACCTTTCTGAAAATGAGAGAAAATAATCACAGCACTATTTGATTCAACATGTTCAAGACATATTTAATTCAAAAACAGCACAATAAAGTTTTAACCTTTTACATGTGTTATCGCCTTTGTGCTTTATATATATATATAACTTATCATAGGTTGTTTTTGGTGAAAACCTTTTAAAAAGATTCTGGAAACAACTTGGGTAATTGGAATATACTTGGCATTACTCACATTTATTTAGTTCACTTGCCAAAAAAAAATCCCAATGATTCAACCAACACCGCTGCTTTTGATAAAACAAAAATGGAAAAAAGAAGGGAAAAAAAGCTATAGGTTGTCTCTTTAATTCATATTTCCATTGTATGAATCAAATATTTTTGAAATGATTGATGTTCTTATAAGGCCAATTTGAACTCTATCCAACTCTGCCTACAATATAACTATTATAAATGACATCAGTCAGCTGAGCAAGAGTCTGTACAGGTGTCAATATTTCTATTTATGGACATTATCTTTTAAACCATAAAAAGTTATATTTTACAGGTTATTAACTGGAGCAAACATTGTCCCCTCTGAAGAGGAAGACTCGTATTGATATTAAATTTATTAGATCAATGTTTCAGGTGGGTCTCATTGGGGTCTAAGTGTGATGCGGGATTGACCAATTTTTGTAAGCGTGACTCTTGACATTTTTGTGTGTGAAAACGGGAAAATAAAATTGGGCGAGACAATTGAAATTGCAAGCGTTATTATTGCAGTGATAAGCGGGATACAGGAATCTGGCAAAACAATAAGCGGGATCCTGGATCAGACCCCCTTAAAGGGGCATTCATTAGCTGTCAAATTCATGATCACCAATTTGACTTAAATTCTCATGTTTCATTGATAACATGCTAAAGTTATATCCAAATTGAAAAAGTCCAAAAGAAACGATTAACAATGCATTAACTTGTTATAATGTACTGATCAGCATTTTGTGCATATTTTAGACTAGATGCCATCTAATTCACCATCAAGATGACATCTGAAGACTGCAGGCTGTCTTATGACCTGATATAAACAAAAATATAAATAGACAGATAAGCATGTGCAATTGTGTAATAATGATATTTGTAGGTCTGTTTTATTTCATGTTATAGATTTTTATGCCCCGCCATATTATTAGTCCCCAACCGACGAAGTCGAAGGGGACTTTAGGTTTGCACTCTGTCCGTCTGTCTGTCCATCTGTCAGTCCGGCAAATCAGTTTACCAGACTTTTTTTCTTCTTGCTTGAAGATGTTGATTTGATATTTGGTTTATTGTTTTATCATGACAAGTTACAGGTCAGGTTCAATTTTCACAATTTTAGCTTTTCTCTTTGTTCAGTAAAAGCCCTTTCCCTAGAATTAAATTTTTGATGAAATACTTATTAATTGGTAGTTTTCTGTTCAAAGGGAAATAACTCATTTTTTGAAAGGCAAAATGACATTTTGGATTTTTTTCCTTTTCTTTGGTAAATTGTTTGAAGAATTTAGTGGTAGGTTTGTTTGTCATTCTTGAAGATATTGATTTGATAATTAGTATTTAGTTTTATCATGACAAGTTACAGATCAAGTTGGAATTTTGTTCCGGTCTAATGATTTTGTGCAGAGTTATGGTCTTTGGACATCGAAAATTCACAGTTTTTTTCGTCATGCTTGAAGATTTTGACTTGATATTTTTATGTAGTTTACACCATGACAAGTTATAGATCAAGTTAGAATTTTGTTCCATGACAATGAATTTTTAACCGGTAGGGGACTATGTATTGCCATGCAATATTCACAGAATGCTTGTTAAAATTATATTTTGCCTGCAGTAACTTGTGTGAGACTAAGGAATTGTACTGGATTTTATTGTATTTCTACTCTTGTACTTTTTGTTGTCCCCCATGTGATGCATTGCAGGGACATAGAAATACTGGGCATCTGTCCATCTAGTCTTGTTAGCACTCTAACAGTACAATTCTTACCAGATTTTTATAAAACTTATATCATAGGTTAAGGATGTTTGCTCCTCTGTTTCAAAATAACAAGCTTTTTAAAAGACTTTTATAAATTGATAGTTTATAAATAACAAAACTAAAAAAGCAGAAAATAATGACAGGTCCGTGTCCTTGTTTATGAGATATAATCAATTGAAAATTTGGCGCAAAATGATTCTCTCTAGATTTTTCATACAATACATTCAACATTAGCACCTTTTTACTTTCTAAAATTAAAAGTATGAAAAAATAACAAGGATTTTATAAGATTTTCAAAAATTGCTTTAAAAATTATATGTAATAAAATTATGCAAAGAAAAGTGAGGGTTAGCGGGCAAAATTTTTATTGGTATTACATTGGATAAAACTAAAGGATTCCGAATATCTGCAGAAAAAGCCTAAAACAAGAGTATCAAACATCCTTACGATAAGCAATGTCTCATACAATTTCGAAAAACAGTGCTGATCAAATATTTTGAGAATAGTTATGCCCCTTGGAAATTTTAATTCTATCGGAAATTGCATTGCAATTGCTCTCAAGCCTTCATTTCTCTAAGATATTTATAAAAAGTTTTAAAGAATAACAAAATATTTTTTTTTTAGTTTATTGCCCTTCGACAGATAAAATATATGCAACACGGGGAACATTGCTACTCTGCTTTTATTAATCTGCTAATGGTTTTAAAAAAAAGGTTAACCCCACCACCTATTAATGTACCTGTCCCAAGTCGGGAATCTCTTCAGTAGATGTTGTATGTCATATGTTAATGTTTTTGGGTTATTTGAAGAATTGGGTGTTAACCACATATCATTAATTGTTTCTTTTCAATTTATTCACATCTATTAAAGAACAGGATGATGTAGAGATTGACAAATTGTATAGACACCAGTGGTTGTTGCTCTCTACAGACTACATGTCTATGGGTTATTTTTTTATTCCCATTCCAAAGGAGTCAGGGTATACTCACTAACTAATTACTGGTTAACTTCTGTTCATTCTTCCCATGTATTTTTGATTTCATTTTTCTAAGGAACTGCAAAATCAGAGCTGCCTGAAATTTGGTACCAAGCTGATGCATTTTCACATTCATCATTCAACTACCTGTTAACCAAAAACATTTGTACTTAGATCATGTAGATATTCTTACACATTATGTAACCATGTATGAAATTTTTGTTCATTTTTCACGAAGTGCAACACAGAGCTTCCTGATATTTGGAAGTAAGCTTCATGTGAGCTAATATACTTGTATATTCTTACAAATAATGGCCAATTTGAATTTCATCGCATTTTTCTTAGGAAGTAGGAATCAGAGGTTTCTGAAATTTTGTATCAAGCCCCATGTGAGCAAGATACAACCTGTCATGTGTTTTCACATCCATACTCATCAACTCCCTGTTCACTGAAATTTGTCTGAATATTTTTAGCTGGGTATCATTGTGAGCAATAGCTCACAGTTCAACCTGTAGTAGGGTTGCTGTATCATTGAGGTGTACCCCACATCTCCTTTTAATATTAGCTCACCTCGCCCAAAGGGCAAAATGAGATTTTGCCATCACTTTGTCATGAACTTTGAAAACAAGGTCATGGATCATAAATTACAGTTCAATTTCCATTTTTACATTTATAAAGTTGTTCCTCTTAATAACCTTAAAATTTTGATTTTTATGCCCCCGCTGTGGCGGAGGGGGCATTAAGTTTTACCCTTGTCTGTCTGTAGGTACGTAACGTATGTACGTAAGTTCGTACGTACGTCCATCTCAAAGTTGGTTTCCGTTCTCTAACTTTAGTTTGTCTAAAGCAAATGTTATGAAACTTATACACAATGCTTATTACCACAAAACACAGATCAATTTTCAATTTTGATGGCATCACTTTAACTGTTCTAGAGTTATGCCCCTTTACAAATGGAAACATTGCTGAATTTTTCGTTTCTGTCCTCTCACTTTAGTTTGCCTCAACCAAATGTTATGAAACTTATGCACAATGCTTATTACCACAAAACTTAAATAAAGTACAAATTTGGGTAGTGTCACTTTTACAGTTATTGAGTTATATCCCTTATATGCAAGCAGGGGCATCATCTGTGTCCCATGAACACATTCCCCATTTATTATTTTGTTGTGTTTCGTGGTGGTAAGTTCAATTTGATGAAATACAGGTCACATTCAATTTGATGAAATACAGGTCACATTCAATTTGATGAAATGCAGGTCACATTCAATTTGATGAAATACAGGTCACATTCAATTTGAATTTTGGTTTTGGCATTTGCTGTTAAAGAGTTTTTTCTGCAAGAAGGGGTGTCTGTGATTACCTTATTCTAGTATCAGTAATGTCATTGACAAGTTTGAAAATCAGTGCTCATCAAACATTTTACTGGAATAATGTTCCTTTGAAATGCAACTTACCGTATGTTGAACATTGCATTGTGAGCATTCTCACAACTACATTTCTTGTTGGATTTTTATGAAATTTATATTAAAGAGATATGAGAAGATGTGGTATGAGTGCCAATGAGACAACTCTCCATCCAAGTCAAAATTTATAAAAGTAAACCATTATAGGTCAAAGTACGGTCTTCAACACGTAGCACTTGTCGTCCGTTGTCTGTCGTCGTCATCCGTCTTCGTTAGCTTTTTACAAAAATCTTCTCCTCTGAAACCACTGGGCCAAATTTAACCAAACTTGGCCACAATCATCATTAGGGTATCTAGTTTAAAAAATGTGTCCGATGACCCCGCCAACCAACCAAGATGGCCGCCATGGCTAAAAATAGAACATAGGGGTAAAATGTAGATTTTGGCTTATATCTCTGAAACCAAAGCATTTAGAGTAAATCTGACAAAGAGCAAAACTGATTATCATGTCAAGATCTATCTGCCCTGAAATTTTCAGACAAATCTGACAACCTGTTGTTGGGTTGCTGCCCCTGAATTGGTAATTTTAAGGAAATTTTGCAGTTTTTATACGACCGCAAAAATTAAAAATTTTTTGGTCGTATATTGGTATGACGTTGGCGTCGTCGTCGTTGTCGTCGTCGTCTGGCGTCGTCCGGCGTCGTCCGAAGACACATTGGTTTTCGCACTCTAACTTTAGTTTAAGTGAATGGATCTCCATGAAATTTTACCATAAGGTTCAATACCACGAAAGGAAGGTTGGGATTGATTTTGGGGGTTATGGTACCAACAGTTAAGGAATTAGGGGCCAAAAAGGGGCCAAAAATAAGCATTTTTGTAACTTCCAGACAATAACTTGTGTGTAAGTGTATGGATCTCTCTGACATTGTACCACAAGGTTCCATATCACAAAGCGAAGGCTGTTATTGATTTTGGGGGTAATTGCCTCAAAATTTTAGGAATTAGGGGCCAAAAAAGGGGCAAAAAACAAGCATTTTTCTAGTTTCATGACAATAACTTGTGTGTAAGTGTTTGGATCTTTCTGAAATTGTACTACAAGGTTCCATATCACAAAGGGAAAGCTGGAATTGAGTTTGGGGTAATTGCCTGAAACGTTTAGGAATTGGGGGCCAAAAAGGGGCAAAAAATAAGCATTTTTCTAGTTTCCAGACAATAACTTGTGTTCAAGTGTATGGATCTCTCTGAAATTGTACTGCAAGGTACCATACCACAAAGGGAAGGCTGGTATTGAGTTTGGGGGTGATGAATCATAAGGGGGTTCATAAAATTTGGGAGGGGGGAATTTTTTTTTTTATTTTTATTTTTTTTTTTACTTTTTTTTTTTCTTTTAAAATTTTTCATTTTAAGTTGGTTATTTCTGATTAATATTTAAAAGCAAATAATAATGATATGGTAGGAGATATACACCAAACAGGATGTGTAAATTATTATATAATAAGTATTGTGCAATAGCAAGAAATTTTCAATTGCACAGTATTGCACAATAGCAAGAAATCTTCAATTGCACAGTATTGCGCAATAGCAAGAAATCTTCAATTGCACAGTATTGCGCAATAGCAAGAAATATCCAATAGCACAATATTGCGCAATAGCAAGAAATTGTCATTTGTACAGTATTGCACAATAGCAAGAAATATTCAATTGCACAGTATTGTGCAAAAGAAGATACTTCGTATAAATTACTTATTTCTTGATCAATTTCAATGGGGTTTTATTCTTGAATTCTTGGGGTTCTTTAATATGCTGAATCTAACAGTGTATTAAGTTTTTGGATTTTGGGCCCCATTTTTAAATTGGTCCACATTGAGGTCCAAAGGGTCCAAAATTTAACTTTGTTTGATTTCATCAAAAATTGAATTATTGGGGTTCTTTGATATGCCGAATCTAACCGTGTATTTAGATTCTTAATTTTTGGTTCCGTTTTCAAATTGGTCTACATTAAGGTCCAAAGGGTCCAAAATTAAACTTAGTTTGATTTTAACAAAAATTGAATTTTTAGGGTTCTTTGATATGCTGAATCTAAACATGTATTTAGATTTTTGATTATGGGCCCAGTTTTCAAGTTGGTCCAAATCGGGGTCCAAAATTAAACTTTGTTTGATTTCAACAAAAATTGAATATATGGGGTTCTTTGATGTGCTGAATCTAACCATGTATTTAGATTTTTGATTTTTGGGCCCCGTTATCAACTTGGTCCACATTGAGGTCAAAAGGGTCCAAAATTAAACTTTGTTTGATTTCATCAAAATTGAATTCTTGGGGTTCTTTGATATGCTGAATCTAACCATGTATTTAGATTTTGGATATTGGAACATAATAGGTGAATGTCCAATTTAAAATTTTTAAGTTCTTAGACCACATTCATTCTGTGTCAGAAACCTATGCTGTGTCAAATATTTAATCACAATCCAAATTCAGAGCTGTATCAAGCTTGAATGTTGTGTCCATACTTGCCCCAACTGTTCAGGGTTCGACCTCTGCGGTCGTATCAAGCTGCGCCCTGCGGAGCATTTTATTGGTTATTATCTTGAATATTATTATAGATAGAGATAATCTGTAAACAGCAATACTGTTCAGCAAAGTAAGATCTACAAATAAGGTGTCATGACCAAAATTGTCAGTCGACCCCTTTAGGAGTTATTGCCCTTAATAGTAAATTTTTAACAATTTTTTGTAAATTTTTGTAACCTTTTACAAAAATCTTCTTCTCTGAAACTACTGAGACAAATTTAACCATACTTGGCCATAATCATTATTAGGGTATCTAGTTTCAAAAATTTGTCTGACCCCGCCTTCCAACCATCATGGCGACTTGGTTAAATTTTTGGTTGATATCTTTGAAACTAAAGCATTTATAGCAAATCTGACAGGTGGCAAAAATGTTCATCAGATTTAGATTTATCTGCCCTGAAAGGTCAAGTGAGCTTTTCTCATCACTTTGCGTCCGTCGTCAGTCGTCCGTAAACTTTTACAAAAATCTTCTCCTCTGAAACTACTGGGTCAAATTTAACCAAACTTGGTCACAATCATCATTGGGGTATCTAGTTTAAAAAATGTGTCCGGTGATCCGGTCAACCAACCAAGATGACAGCCATGGCTAAAAATAGAACATAGGGGTAAAATGTAGATTTTGGCTTATATCTCTGAAACCAAAGCATTTAGAGCAAATCTGACATGGGGTAAAATTGTTTATCAGGTCAAGATCTATCTGCCCTGAAATTTTCAGATGAATCGGACAACCCGTTGATAGGGTTGCTGTCCCTGAATTGGTAATTTTAAGGAAATTTTGCCGTTTTTGGTTATTATCTTGAATATTATTATAGATAGAGATAAACTGTAAACAGCAATAATGTTCAGCAAAGTAAGATCTACAAATAAGTCAACTTGACCAAAATGGTCAGTTGACCCCTTAAGGAGTTATTGCCCTTTATAATCAATTTTTAACCATTTTTTGTAAATTTTTGTAATCTTTTACAAAAATCTTCTCCTCTGAAACTACTTGGCCAAATTTAACCAAACTTGGCCACAATCATCATTAGGGTATCTAGTTTAAAAAATGTGTCCGGTGACCCGGCCAACCAACCAAGATGGCCGCCATGGCTAAAAATAGAACATAGGGGTAAAATGTAGATTTTGGCTTATATCTCTGAAACCAAAGCATTTAGAGCAAATCTGACGAGGATAAAATTGTTCATGAGGTCAAGATCTATCTGCCCTGAAAATTTCATATGAAGCGGACAACCTGTTGTTGGGTTGCTGTCCCTGAATTGGTAATTTAAGGAAATTTTGCCGTTTTTGGTTATTATCTTGAATATTATTATAGATAGAGATAAACTGTAAGCAGCAATAATGTTCAGCAAAGTAAGATCTACAAATAAGTCAACTTGACCAAAATGGTCAGTTGACCCCTTAAGGAGTTATTGCCCTTTATAGTCAATTTTTAACCATTTTTCGTAAATTTTTGTAATCTTTTACAAAAATCTTTTCCTCTGAAACTACTAAGACAAATTTAACAAAACTTGTCCACAATCATTATTGGGGTATCTAGTTTAAAAATTGTGTCCGATGACCCTGCCCGCAAACCAAGATGGCCGACATGGCTAAAAAATAGTACATAGGGTAAAATGCAGTTTTTGGCTCATATCTCTGAAACCAAAGCATTTTGAGCAAATCTGACGAGGATAAAATTGTTCATTAGGTCAAAATCTATCTGCCCTGAAATTTTCAGACCAATCAGGCAACACGTTGTTGGGTTTGCTGCCCCTGAATTGGTCATTTTAAGAAAATTTTGCAGCTTTTAGTTATTATCTTGAATATTATTATAGATAGAGATAAACTGTAAACAGCAATAATGTACAGCAAAGTAAGATCTACAAATAAGTCAACATGATCAAAATTGTCAATTGTCCCCTTAAGGAGTTATTGCCCTTTATAGTCAATTTTTTACAATTTTCATAAAATTTGTAAATTTTTGAAAATTTTACATAATATTTTCCACTGTAACTACTGGGCCAAGTTCATTATAGATAGAGATAATAGTAAGGAGCATGAATGTTCAGTGAAGTAAGATCTACAAACACATCACCATCACCGAAACACAATTTTGTCATGAATCCATCTGTGTCCTTTGTTTGATATGCACATAGACCAAGGTGAGCGACACAGGCTCTTTAGAGCCTCTAGTTGTTATTATCTTAGATATCATTATAATATCTAATACTATTAATTATGATTTTAACCTTATTTTACATGATTTCCAAAGCATCAGTAAATACAGGTGAGCGACACAGGCTCTTGAGAGCCTCTAGTTGGTTATTATCTTGAATATTATTATAGATAGAGATAAACTGTAAACAGCAATAATGTTCAACAAAGTAAGATCTACAATTAAGTCAACTTGACCAAAATGGTCAGTTGACCCCTTAAGGAGTTATTGCCCTTTATAGTCAATTTTAACCATTTTTCGTAAATTTTTGTAATCTTTTACAAAAATCTTCTCCTCTGAAACTACTAAGACAAATTTAACCAAACTTGTCCACAATCATCATTAGGGTAACTAGTTTTAAAAATGTGTGCGATGACCCCGCCCGTGAACCAATATGGCTGACATGGCTAAAAAATAGTTCATAGGGTAAAATGCAGTTTTTGGCTCATATCTCTGAAACCAAAGCATTAAGAGCAAATCTGACGGGGGGGTAAAATTGTTTTTCAGGTCAAGATCTATCTGCCCTGAAATTTTCAGACCAATCAGGCAACACGTTGTTGAGTTGCTGCCCCTGAATTGGTAATTTTAAGGAAATTTTGCTGTTTTTGGTTATTATCTTGAATATTATTAGAGATAGAGATAAACTGTAAACAGCAAGATGGTTCAGCAAAGTAAGATCTACAATTAAGTCAACTTGACCAAAATGGTCAGTTGACCCCTTAAGGAGTTATTGCCCTTTATAGTCAATTTTTAACCATTTTTCGTAAATTTTGGTAATCTTTTACAAAAATCTTCTCTGAAACTACTAAGACAAATTTAACCAAACTTGTCCACAATCATCATTAGGGTATCTAGTTTAAAAAATGTGTCCGATGACCCCACCCGCGAACCAAGATGGCCGACATGGCTCAAAAATAGTACATAGGGTAAAATGCAGTTTTTGGCTCATATCTCTGAAACCAAAGCATTTAGAGCAAATCATACAGGATAAAATTGTTCATTAGGTCAAGATTTATCTGCCCTGAAATTTTCAGACCAATCAGGCAACACGTTGTTGGGTTGCTGCCCCTGAATTGGTAATTTTAAGAAAATTTTGCAGCTTTTGGTTATTATCTTGAATATTATTATAGATAGAGATAAACTGTAAACAGCAATAATGTACAGCAAAGTAAGATCTACAAATAAGTCAACTTGATCAAAATTGTCAATTGACCCCTTTAGGAGTTATTGCCCTTTATAGTCAATTTTTTACAATTTTCATAAATTTTGTAAATTTTTGTAAATTTTTACAAAATATTTTCCACTGTAACTACTGGGCCAAGTTCATTATAGATAGAGATAATTGTAAGCAGCAAGAATGTTCAGTAAAGTAAGATCTACAAACACATCACCATCACCAAAACACAATTTTGTCATGAATCCATCTGTGTCCTTTGTTTAATATGCACATATACCAAGGTGAGCGACACAGGCTCTCTAGAGCCTCTAGTTTTTTCTAATACTATATGCAATAAGTCAACTATATTTGGTGTATGGAAATATTTTATGATGTACATGTCAGTCTTGCAGGTTTTATTTGACCTTGAACTCATTTTCATGGTTCATTTCTCAGTGTTAAGTTTTTGTGTTTTGGTCTGTTTTTCTTCAACTACAAGCAATAGATCAACTATAGTTGTTGTATGGAAGGATTGTAAGGTGTATATGTCTGTCTGGCAGGTATCATCTGACCTTGGCCTCATTTTCATGGTTCATTGGTCAATGTTAAGTTTCCATGGTTAAGTTTGTTTCTTAGATACTAGAAGCAATAGGTCAACTATATTTAATGCATACATTGATTGTAAGGTGTACATGTCTGTCTGGCATGGTTCATCTGACCTTGACCTCATTTTCATGGTTCATTGGTCAATGTTAAGTTTTCTTGGTTAAGACTGTTTCTTAGAAACTATAAGCAATAGGTCAACTATGTTTGGTTTATTGAATGGTTGTAAGGTGTACATGTATTTCTCGTTTGGTTTATCTGACCTTGACCTCATTTTCTTGGATCATGTTAAGTTTATGTGTTACTTGTAGTAAAGCTTTTTATTTAGAACTATCAACATAAAATCAATGGTTAGTAAAGAAGGTGAGACATTTCAGCATGTGCACTCTTGTTTACTATTATCAGGATTTAACATAATCTTTGTATAGAATTGATAAGTGATATATTGAAACTAAGACAAAAGCTTATTTGATTGTTCTGATTTTATCTTTTCTGAAAATCTTGAAACAGCTGATCTTGTCATAAACTTGAACTATTCAGACTTAGTATGTCACTAACTAGGCCAACCTTTCAGTACTGAAAAGAAATGGGGTCACTGTCATTTTTCTTGCTGGATACATTGAAAATATTATTATTACATTCAATCATATTAAACCAGTTTATAAGTTTAACATTGCTTAAAGTTTCGAATGCTTCAGGTAAGGAAATTGAAAAGAAATTGATAGACTCAATGTAGACCTGCATTAGACCAGACAGAAAATTTAGCTTAAGTTATGAAAAGTATATTACAACAAAAATATTTTCAATTTTATTCTTGGATTATTTCTAAAATAAATTCTATATCTCCTCATCAATCTGGTTACATTTGAAGATATAATGTCAATACCACCATGATCAGGCTTCCAGCTACGGTGCATCATGCCCTAGAATAGATTTTTCTTTGTCATTAAACAGCTGATCAATAACGTCCACGGGTTTTCAGACCCACACAATTATGTATTCCACTTTTCTGTGATGTCTCAATACAATAAGGTAAAATATTCTATATTCTGTATTTTTGCATTGTTTTTTTTTTTAATCTGATTTATGAGTTTGTTGGTCTCTTTTGTTGTTGTGAAAGAAAGATGTAGGAAGACAAGTTGAAAATCAATACCATTGCAGAGAATACACAACAATAACATTGCAAAGAGAGCTAAGAACTAATCTGTTCTATTTTTATCCCTTTTAGTTTCCATATGATTTGGTTATGATTAAGATTTGAATTTTTATTTGAAGTGTTTTTTGAATGATTTTTATTTGTCATGATTTGAATTATTATAATTTGAAGTTATGAATGGATAACCATGATAACAATAGCATACACAGAGATAAAATGTCACAAGAGGTCAGCTTGACCACTGCCATTGTTGATGTTGTAAGTTAACGTTGCTATCTTTATTTCAAACTGATTTTTTTTTCTTTTTGTACATTTGTAAGGCAAACTTAAAAGATGTCATAGATACTGACAATAATAAAACATTTCAAAAAATATATATAAAATTTACAGAGGCAGATTTAAAAAAAAAATTTGCAATTCATAAATTTTGTGTATCATGCTCTGCTACTTATATTAAACAATTGTATATCGATATTATTCCCTATTTATTACTGTAAATATATGTATGTGTGTATTGAAATTTGATTAATATTTTGTTATATGCCTATAAGCTGTATTGCTTTTGGAAATAACTTATTATTAAGGGTGGGGGGGCATGGAGCTATATATATGATAAATGCATAGACTTTTTACAAGTATCACTCCAAACTTTGGCTTGTTAAGCCCCCCCCCCCCCCCCCCCCCCCCCCCCCCCCTTTTTTTTTAGCTATCTCTGTTAAAGCAAGCTTTTTTACTTTATTTTCATGTTGGTCACTATTGCTCTCACAAATGATGGATATTTAAGAAGTGACAGAAAAGGTAAAAATATAGGAAGTATTATATATTAATAATCAATTGGAATGTTCTTTTGAAAAATATGTGTCATCAGGGCGCCTAGTTGCATTAAACTTGTAGTAAAAATGTGACAATAAATGTATGTATAGCTGGGAGGAAAAATGTGAATATCATCCATCTATGCCATTATTCTATTTTTTTTTTATAATAATAGCTTTTAATGTGTATTACACTTATATAATTCAATAAGTATTTTACCATCTGTGCTTTGTTTCTATAACTTACTCCCATGTTTGACAGTGTAGTACACTTAATGAAAAACTACACCTACTTTTTATTGAATTACTAGAAATAAGTGGGAAGACAAATTTAATGTATTAGAATTTAACATTAGTTGACTTAAATGTGGGTTATATCATATATCAAATATTTATGTCAAACAAAACTTTAACATGTACATTGTACAATCAAATTTTATATTCGCAAGGAATGCAAAAATCTTGTATATAGAGATACTTCTAGTAAGTATACATATGATAAATTAGTTGCCTGATTTGTTGAAAAAAGGCTCTTTACACAGAAGGCCAATTAGCAGTCGGAGGCTTAGTTGTATCTATCTGTACAGATCCCTTAGACTATCTGATGTCATTAACAAGAGAGCTGTTTGAGTCTCACCAACACCATGAACACTCTGGGCCTTTACAGAATGTACAATGACAAGATGTAATCAGTCTGTTTGTCCATTACTTTCTGAATGTGATAAGTCCTCTTCAGTTCATGAAAACTTAAAAAAACTAAAAAGAGGGTTACAGTAAAATGAATGGGTGACCAACATACAAATGGAAGACAGTGAGCTCATTTTTATTGGAATAAACCAAAGAAATAGTGTTTCTTTTACAATTGCCTTAATCGCCTTTATAAGTCTTTGTAAGCAGATTTTAATTGGGTATTTAACGAAGGAAAAAATCAAGTTATTTAACTGGTGAAGTCCGGAGGGTTGGATGGCAGCTGCAAACAGTTTCGGTGCAACAACATGAATAAATTATGAGCCATTCAACAAAATTTTTAAAATTCTTTTCAAATTTGAATATGTTGTTGCTGATGACAAAATGGAGATCAATTTAATGTTGTTGACTTTCACTTTTATCGGTTAGGAATATTGGTCTTTGAAATATTGGAATATGGCACTTTATATCATTTCCGTACAATGCCTTATGAACCTTTCCACCAATTCTTTACAAATTTTGATATGTTGCTATTAGTAACAAAACAGAGGTCAACTTTGATATTGACAACTTTCACTTTTACCGTGCAGAAGTTATGGTCCTTGATAGATTTGAAAATGGCACTTTTTGTTGTTTCCATGTAATTACTTATGAACTGTTCCATCTATGCTTTTCAAATTTAAATATGTAGTTACAGATAACAAAATGGAGATCAAGTTGAACTTTGATGATGTGGCAGATCAAATAAGCCTAAAAGTGCATACATAAAACCTGGTTTTCTGTCAATTTGACAGATCTTTTCTTGTTTTTGGTTTACAATCATTTTTAAAATTTCCATAGCACAGAAAAAAATGGAATAAGGTACACTTGTTCATTTCCCTTAGGTGTTATGGTTTTGGATAAATGAAGGTACAATAAGACATGCTTAGTAAACTTTCAAATATCATAAGACATCAGACATTAGTTGTAAAAAAAAATGTTTTTTTTTCATTATGTAATATTGTTTTTGTTGGGTTTTTTTTAAATACATATGTAATAAAATGCTAGCTACAAATGAGATATTTGACGGTTGGCCAAGTGCAGTTTTGAAAAACTTATGCAAACATGTAATTAAAGCTTAACAAAATAAAATAATTCTTTCATGTTAGGCCAAATAAAAAAAGATAGTTTGTTTTGATATAGTATGGATTTTCAGAGCAGATGGATTTTCTTTTATTAAACTACTTTGTTGTTATGATGGTAACAGTCACTGTTCTTTGAACCAACTGATTTCGATGTGTTAGTCTGATTGCTAGAACTTTAAAACAAATTTTTAGAAAATGTGAGATAAGAAAGGATGAATAAAAGGACAAAAAAAGTATATAGAGGTCTTCTGAATTTTACTTTATCAAATAAATCACAACATTTTTAACCCTTCAGCAAATAGTGTTTCAACAATATTTCGTAACCAGAGGCAGTGAAAATAGCTGCTGAAACTACATGGTCAAAAAGATTTTTGTAAAATAAGATGTGAACCATTTAAAGTTTTCTATCATAAACATATTATTAGTTATATCATTTTTCAATCCATCCATAATTGGACTGCAGAATATGAGATAATTTTTTAAATAAAAAATATAGATCACCATATCTAATGGTCTGCAGATTAATAAGTAATGGAATGAATAATAATATGTGATATGTAAATGAAAGAAGACTTTAAATGACTAATGTCATCTTAAACTGTTGATATTTGAAATAAAACGCCAAGAATGGCCCTGCTAGCAAAGACAGATTGAAGCTCAATATGTGAAGGCGTTTAGAAAAGAAGTCTGTATAACTGTTATTTTCATGAAAGTTTCAAAGTCCAAAGCCTGTAATTTTGGCAAAAATCAGCAGGGCAGAATCAAACGTAAACTAGATCTGTAACACATCGTAGTAGACTCACATACTAAAAATCAGCTCAATATGTGAAGGTGTTAAGAAAAAAAGTCTGAATAATTGTTTCATGTAGAATGACAGAAAAGGGTAAAACTATATGGCCCCGACCACTTGTTTATACGTCCGTTTACGGGACCTATTGAGGTATACCGTTGTCCATCTGTCCATCTGTCATCAACATGTCGGACACTAACTCAAAAACACTTCAACCAATTTGCATGAAACTTTGGTGAATTGTTTATATCTATTGACGTGAGCTCCCTTTTAATTTTTATAAACTTTAGGTTTCACGTTTCCAAGTTGTGGGGTTTTATTCATTAAAAAAGGGGGATTTCCCAGTTTTCAGACCATAACTTAAAAATGCTTTGAGCGGTTTTAGTGAAACTTTGGTGAATTGTTTATATCTATTGGCATAAGCTCCCTTTCAATTTTTATAAATTTTAGGTTTTATGTTTCTGAGTTATTGGATTTCATTCATAAAAAAGGGGGGATTTTCAAGCTTGCAGACAATAACTCAAAAGTGCTTTGAACAGTTTTCATTAAACTTTGGTGACTGTTTTATATCTATTAAAATAACCTCCCTTTAGTTTTTTTTCAATTTCTGATATGACGTCGAGGAGTTATGGATCTCTTTATTAATCAGGGTTTAACACTATTTTCAACCCCTGTGAATGTTCATGCATTTTTTTTTTATTTAACTATATTTTCCTATTAAAGATGATGTGAAGAAACCAAACATTTATTGTAATGAATAGATTCTATTTATTTTGGCTGGAATCCATGCTATGAAAGTCTATGACCTTGTAAAAATGTTACTATTTTCAACTCACTAAAATTTCTATGCATGTACTTAAAAGATATATTAAGTTGTCTTTTTCTTTTTGTAGACAAATGTCAATAAAGATATGAAGAGCCAGTATCACCATTGAGGTGACTTGCCATGTCACAGAGACCAAAAAGGAAAACTGCTATGATGACTGCTGAGGTTGTGCCAGGTCCTTCAAGTGCGATTGAAAGAAGTATTAAGGAAGCAACTACATCACTTGAAATGGAAGAGAAGGAGGATGCCAGTCCAGACAAAAAGATAAAATTATCAGCAGAAGAGGATTCAAATGACGAGAAAAAACAAGAAGAAATCCAAGCATACATGGATGAGACCTTTGATATAAGACGATCTTTCATAACTGTTGAAATGCCCTCTGCATTAGCAGTGAAGCAGACTTATCCGCAGTTGTTTACCGGAAGGCAAATGTTGGCGGAGTTTCAGAGGATAACAAATCTTGATATTGATCATTTGATTCAGGAGTACTGTGTGAAACACGCTAACAACATTATTGGTATTTCAAAATATATTTCTGGATCAAGTATCATTCTCCGTCAGGCTGAAGAAATTAAACAGCAAAATGCAGCATTGAAACAATACTGGGACATGGTTACGGCGTTATCACTTATTCCTATGCTTTTGAAAGAAAACTTTGTTGAAATGGTGGTTGAAATCACAGATGATCAACAAGTTAATCCAAAAGGAAAAATTGTCCCAATCCTGATATCTAAGGGGACCATTTTTAGAAGTGATGAATTTTTCCTGGTCATTGAAGAAGAAATCGTCCAAGAATTTGAAGAATTCACAATAGCTTTCGCTACTCTGTTTGCAGCATACTGGGTTTTTAACATGCAGTACCCTAAAACATTGAACAATTCCTATAACTTTATTCAAAAGGCAATCATACACCTGAAGGATGGAACACCAATACCTCCACCTTGTAAACAACTGGTTCAAAGGTTACAGAAAATGGAAGCAGCAGAAAGTGCAAAGCAAAAGAAAAAGTAAATCCAGTGAAATCTTCAGTACAATGTGCCATATAGAGGACGCTTTTTGTCTACAATATCATGAAGAATCTCAAAATACTTAACTAGAATCTCATATAAATAGTATTTTGAAGTTAAAGGTTAACAATAGAACTCAAATCAAATAATTTTGTTTATCAGTATAATTAACCAAATTAACTATTGATATCAGCTTCAAATTTTCTTATGCATTTGTACATTTAAGGAGAAATTTCAGTGCTTTGTATCTTTAACCATATTCTTAGGAGAGCTGAGAAAACACAACAAATTATCTCCCTTGGGTGACTTGGGCCAGTAAAATGACCAACTGAGGTTTTTCATTCTTAAGTTCAATATGGGACACAGCAAGTTTGTGAGTATTTTGACCAATATATTATCAGTGTTCAAAAACTGTCATGTTTTTCTCTTTTTTCTTCATATCCATTTTTCAAGGCACTCTATATTCAATCATAATGACCATGCTTCCTAAAAAGGTTGATTTGTGTTTTAATTGAAATATTTGTCATCAAACAGAATATTTACAGCTTCCTACAAACTAGAAAATTTACAAAATATCTTGCATACATGTAATACATTTTAAAACCATTCTAGAAGATTTGATATACCTTGTTTTTGTAAAGGTGTAATTTTTCTGAAAGAATCATATTTTGTGGTATCATGCTGTTGTGTATGTGATTTGTAAGTGAAAATGTCAGTTTAACTTCATTTAAGCTTGACTGGCCATTTAGTCACTAAAATTTATTGCCCTTACTTGGTGTTTGTTGTCCACTATCATTTATGACTTGTCCATGAACTTCTTAAAATGGAAGATTCATTGTAACATTAGATATTAATCTCGGTGAAGAGGTATTTGAAAAGAAAAAAATGTTGATAATTTGATTTTTAACCCTACATATCAACCAATATGGGAACTGTCACTTTAAATTTAACATTAGGCAAACATTGGTGTTAAACACTGAATTATAGATTTTTCTGTTAATTATAAGTATTTATGGGGTCCATAATGTTCCTTCACAATTGTACTGTCAAAGCAAAGTTATAGCTGTTTGTGTTAACATGGTTATTAGAAATTTTGGGAAAATGAGTAAGGAAAAATTCAGAGTAAATAATTGATTTGATCCGAATTTCATTCCTTATCAAAACAGTATTCAGCACCCCCACTTACATTATCTGACAAACATGTGTTTCATATTCTATAAATAGTATCTAGGGGGAAACCAAAAAAAATGTGATGGACCGATACAGGCTCCAGTTTACTTTGAGATCTGAGTATGTGAAAATTTATTTTACACTGACTAACTTAAATGCTAAAGTATTGTTGTTATATAGAAAAAATAGTCACACAAATAGTAATTTTGCTTTATTTGTGAATTTGTTAAGAATATATATAATTCTCTTTGTTACTGAATTGATTTCTGTTGTGCTGTATGACCAAACAGATTCCTATCCTCATACCTTTAAAAAAGTTATGTTTCAAAGTGTTTCTTTTATTCATTTTCACAATAGTATCATAACCACTCGTGCATCTTATAGTTGCAGACAAATGGAAACTGTGGTTTAAAGGACTGAAATAATGTCATTCGACATCAAGCAGATTTTGGGCAGTAAAGTATTTATTCTTTTAACCTCCACGATAAATTCATAACCACTCATCAGTCAAACAGGCCCTGTCTTGTGACCTACCATAGATCAAGTGCACCTTGAATATTTTGGTATACTATAGGAATGAGCTTCAATACCCCTATTTATAGTAACTTGAATCATTCAGACGTTATATTCAGACCCTGTGAGTAGGAGAGATTGATAGCAGGGAAGGTTTGAATTATTCAGACGATATATTCAGACCCTGTGAGTAGGAGAGATTGATAACAGGGAGGGTTTGAATTATTCAGACGTTATATTCAGACCCTGTGAGTAGGAGAGATTGATAACAGGGAGGGTTTGAATTATTCAGACGTTATATTCAGACCCTGTGAGTAGGAGAGATTGATAACAGGGAGGGTTGGAACTATTCAGGTTATATTTGTAGTGGAGGTACTGTACTGTGGACTCCACTTGTTAAAGGCATAATCCTGTTTTTTGCATAAAATTTCAAAAGAATAAAACTATATATCTTATATCTTCTTTATAAAAAAAAATCTCTTAATTGCATAGGTTAAAACAAAAATTCCTGTTAATTGCATTAAAAGATATAAAAAATGATTCCAAATGAAGTATTCTAGGGAAATAATGCAACTATTTGTGTTATTTAACCAATTAGTGAGAAGGAAATCAGAACATCCCAAATAGTGTTTTCAGAGGTGTCATAAGTATTTTGTTTTTGAAACAATAGTGTGTCCTTCCTTTGTTTGAATCAACATCAAAGATCCTTCATAAGTGTCTCAAGTGTGATTTTTTTTTTAACTATATACATACTTTTACCTAAAAAAAATATGAGGAAGAATGACTGATTTTTTTAGTAAATTACTATTTTTGTTAATTGCATAATTTTCTCTGGGATTTTGCCTATGCAATTAAGAGGAATCCACTGAAGTTAAAAGTGATGTGTACATTTTACTGTTAACTTACTGTGGATTCGTTATTATTCGTTGGATACCAATTTTCGTTGATTTAGTTGGTACAGGTGAGGCAGGAATTTAAATGTTCCACGAATTGCAAGTTTTCTGTAGGGTTGTATGCAGACTTTGGCAAAACCACGAAATCAAATATCCATGAAAAAGCAGGTTTTCATCAATCCACGAAAATTGGTACCCACGAAAATAAATGAATTCACAGTACTCAACAAAGATTTCTTGTACATGCTGAAATTGTGTTTGTTTTTTCGTTATCCAGCACAACCAACAATACCTTAACAATATTGCTTTTTTTCATTGGATTCTTTTTATTTTAAGTTGTGAAACTCTCTATTACAAGATGTTTATATAAAAAGATAAGTATATATGTACTAATGTAATATTTGGAATTTGTTTATTGTTTGTTAAGAAATTGTATTCGTTTTAGGTTGTATATATAGTGACAGGTAGTCCGTCATTTGTTGTCTCCCTTTATTTTTTAAAACACAGATTTTAGTTTTTAATATACATTTGTTTTCAATAAAAAAGGACCCTTTTGGGTTTATTTGTCTTGTCAACATACGTACATGTAAGGTAAGCAAAATGACAAAATTTCTGTATAAAAAGTCCTTAAAGCTAAGTTTAAGCATTTTCAGGTGAAACCTCTGTCTACTTAATGAAAGAGATTATTTTTATTTCATTTTTCTGGAAAATTTACAATGTGGCAACAACAAAAATAAAGAGTCCTTCTTCATTGTTTGTACATGTAGATAAAAGTATCAGTTAAGCATTCTAATTCCAACATCCAGGGATATTTATTTTTAAAACAAATTTATTGTTTATTCATGTTTTAGTCATTTTCTTTTCACGTTTTTGGTGAATTACTCATTGTTTTAGCTACTTTATAATCTTGTCATAACATTGCTTTCAAAATTTCATGAACAAATAGTAAAATGTATACTAAATTGAAATTTTGTCTGTTTTAGCGGCAAAATATGTGTTACTTTGAAATCCTGAGAACTTTTTTTATCTCATGTTATTTATCTTATACAGTTTAACTTGGATGAGCTGAAACAGCAATTAAGAAAACCAGAATTATAGTTTTTGTTCATAAAATGTCAGCACCACCTAGTCCATTTATTGTTTGGTTGCAAACTCACATCAATCATTGCTCTTACACTCACTGTATTTTTCAAATGATGAACTACCGGTATATTTCATTAGGTGATCGCTATATAATTGATATTCTTTTTAAAAAGCAATCTTCAGTCAGGATGTAAAAATTGACTTCGTTCTTCATGATTGTTTTTGTTGATGAGCTTATGCTTTACCTTTTAGTGTTTGCTTCAAAATTCTGTTCTCCATGATTATGTGGTCTTTATTTCACTGTTAAGGCTAATTATTATTTGTAATACTATTTGCAATCTTTTATCCACAGCCAGCAAAGATGTCATACAAGCTGCATAGTGATGATCATGTATTTCCGTTTTTTGGTATATCTATAAGTTTGGATGATAAATTATGAACTGCTTGACCATTTTTTATGGAAAGCTAAAAATAAAGGTTGATATTAGTCTTCATTTCTTTATTGTTCAATAGTGATATCATTTTGATTTCCAGAATTTTGTAAATTTTGTTAGTTTCCAGGTGGTAAATTGTGTATCTTTATCACTTAATGAAGTGTGTTGAAATTAAAATAGAATATTATGGACAACCAAATACTTGATGAATGTTACTTTTGTTCAATTTTGCTTATACAAAGTTCTCCAGAGTTATAGCCCTTGATCTTCTAAAAAAATTATGCATTTTGTTGTTTCTTTATGATAAAAACAGTTACTAAATTCAAGAATAAGTGGTCTCCTTTGTTTACTTCTTTGGTTTGATGAGGCATGTAATTGATAAAAGGGATTTAAATTCACAAAATCATCAATTGCTCATGTATAACATTGAAAATAAAACGTATACTTTTGGTACAATTCAAATGAAAATATACTTAGTTTGAGTTAATGTCATTCATTTATGCAAATTTATTACAAGAGTTAAGGTTGGGGTATCATAAAAGTTTTAGTCATCTTATTCATCATGTGAAGTACAAATAACCTTGATAGTGATTTTAATGGTCGTCATAATTCAGGCATTTCTGTTCTGCATTATCCAGAGAGCAGGTTTACATACTTATCTGTTTGTCCATATGTCTTGTCTACCTATTCCAAGGATCAACTTTAATGTATATTTTTGTTGTAACTATGTTTCATTATTGAATTTATTGATTAAATATGATACCTGTCTCTTCTGAACTGATATAACAGTGGAAGGCATTTTGAACAGACTTACAATGCAACTTACTTTATAATTATTTTTTTTTCCATTAGATTTCATAAAAAAACATGGAGAAATATTCTTTTTTAGTGATCCTATTCCAACTAATGTTTTAAATATTTAGGTTTGAGCATTCCTGATGAAGGTAAATTTAGAAAAGCACCTCAGACGCACCCAATTTATAAAGTCTTATTTTCGTTTTTGAGATCTGACCCTGATGATTTAAATTTACTTTTTAGCTCACCTGACCTGAAAGGTCAAGTGAGCTTTTCTCATCACTTTGCGTCCGTCGTCCGTAAACTTTTACAAAAATCTTCTCCTCTGAAACTACTGGGCCAAATTTGACCAAACTTGGCCACAATCATCATTGGGGTATCTAGTTTAAAAAATGTGTCCGGTGACCCAGCCAACCAACCAAGATGGCCGCCATGGCTAAAAATAGAACATAGGGGTAAAATGTAGATTTTGGCATATATCTCTGAAACCAAAGCATTTAGAGCAAATCTGACATGGGGTAAAATTGTTTATTAGGTCAAGATCTATCTGCCCTGAAATTTTCAGATGAATCGGACAACCCGTTGTTGGGTTGCTGCCCCTGAATTGGTAATTTTAAGGAAATTTTGCCGTTTTTGGTTATTATCTTGAATATTATTATAGGTAGAGATAAACTGTAAACAGCAATAATGTTCAGCAAAGTAAGATCTACAAATAAGTCAACATGACCAAAATTGTCAGTTGACCCCTTAAGGAGTTATTGCCCTTTATAGTCAATTTTTAACCATTTTTAGTAAATTTTTGTAATTTTTTACAAAAATCTTCTCCTCTGAAGCTACTAAGACAAATTTAACCAAACTTGTCCACAATCATCATTAGGGTATCTAGTTTAAAAAATGTGTCCGATGACCCTGCATGCGAACCAAGATGGCTGACATGGCTAAAAAATAGTACATAGGGTAAAATGCAGTTTTTGGCTCATATCTCTGAAACCAAAGCATTTAGAGCAAATCTGATGAGAATAAAATTGTTCATTAGGTCAAGATCTATCTGCCCTGAAATTTTTAGACCAATCAGGCAACACGTTGTTGGGTTGCTGCCCCTGAATTGGTAATTTTAAGGAAATTTTGCCGCTTTTGGTTATTATCTTGAATATTATTATAGATAGAGATAAACTGTAAACAGCAATAATGTACAGCAAAGTTAGATCTACAAATAAGGCAACATGACCAAAATTGTCAATTGACCCCTTAAGGAGTTATTGCCCTTTATAGTCAATTTTTTACAATTTTCGTAAATTTTGTAAATTTTTGTAAATTTTTACAAAGTATTTTCCACTGTAATTACCGGGCCAAGTTCATTATAGATAGAGATAGTAGTAAGGAGCAAGAATGTTCAGTAAAGTAAGATCTACAAACACATCACCATCACCAAAACACAATTTTGTCATGAATCCATCTGTGTCCTTTGTTTAATATGCACATAGACCAAGGTGAGCGACACAGGCTCTTTAGAGCCTCTAGTTTTGTTCATTTATAAGGAAAAAAATTCTCATTTTCAACTTGGAAACAGTTTAATCCTTTACTTTATTGTAATGGAAAATGAACTATTTTCAACTTGGAAAAAGTTTATTCTTTTACCTGTCAAAATTTAGATTGATTGCTGTTTGCCTAATGTCCAGTGGCAAATATTTCTGGCATGTTCAAGACCAGTATATTTTAAGAAATACCCATTCAATTCAGTTTTTAATAGAACGATTGCAATAATTAATTAAAATTTCACTGCATTTTTTTTTATTTTTACTTTTCATTTTGACATTGTTGGTTCCCCAATAGTCACTATACAAAAATTGTTTCAATAATTTCTAAAATTACATCATTTTTAACATCAGTATCATTTTTCAAATGCACGCTAGTAAATAAGTGCCTACTGTTGGTGTCATATAAACGTTAAAACAAAACCATATTTTTATTTTTATTTGTTTTGTTACTCTTCATTAATTAAGTTTCGTACTAAAATTGTACACTGGTGCTATTTTATGACCATATAGCTTAAGTATGTTGTTATGATTATTTTTTATTAATTCATTTTTTAAATCAAATATTTGTTTATGTTTTTACAATCTAATTGAAATTAAATCTCTGCACTCGTTCATTTTTTCCACACAGCAACCAAGCATAAAAAATATGAGCGAGTGCTGAGATTTAATTTTAATTAAATTGATGTTTTTTATCACTTTATGTTCTTTTCATTTAAGATGCAGACATGATGCACAGAGCATTGCTTATGCTTTAAATGACAAACTCTCTTTCTTGACAAAATTTTGATACATAAATGTTGAAATTTTTTTTTTTTTAATATTAAATTTCCAACAACATTGTGTACAACCAAAGAATTACTTCCTTTTATTATGTTTCCTTACTGTTAAAGAATTCGTTAAAATATCATAACAAATATTACAAACAGATTTTTAATCCTCAGTTTTTTTCAAGAGTTGACTAATTTAAATGCATGCATTGAGGTAATCATTGCTGTATATTCTGTTTTCTTTTGATAAACAACATGAAATAGTAATCATTAATGAATTCACAATTTCAGAATCATCAAGTGCATTCTGGGAAATGTTCAATGCATACACCAAAATGTTTTTTTTTGCTAATAATATCCTCAAGAGTTAAACCGACACATTGATGTGAAATTATTTTCTTTTTGGGTTCAAATAAAGTAATTACCCAGAGTCCTTTAGTGAATTGCAACATACATTGCAAGCTGCTTTTTCAGTCTTTAAAAGCAATCTTTGAAAAAAAAGACCTTAGAAGATCATAATCACAAATTACGAAAAAGAAAGGAAAATTCAAACTAAAAGACAAGATGACTATTATGAGTGACAGCTATGTATGAATATCCAAGTTGTAAAATTCTTTAAAAACAAATGATGTAAATACTACTTCAGAAAAAGAATTTACGCAGCTTTCATGCATGATTTATCAGTTTCCTGGTTGAATATCATCTTCAATGTCAGTTTCAGTTTTATATAATGTAGGTCTACAAAGCCCTCTGTGTTCATATATACTTATTATAGAAGAGGTGAAGAAAGAGATTTTTATCTATAGTTTGAATTCCATCCTTATTTTTCTTGTAAAAGGGCAAAGCAAAGATGCATAATAAAAGGCAATGTTATAGTTCAATTTTTTTCATTTAATATTGTTTATAGGATTTTTGTGTAAATGTTGTCAAAACAAAACCACTTTATATCTTGCTGAAGGATGTATTGTAATCTACCTATTTTATCGTTGAAGGCCCTCATGCCTTCAAGATTAAAAAAAAATATAAAAAAAAAACAGTTTCTTTTGGTTATTATCCAATTATTCCTTGGGAATTTTCTCACTTAAACTATTGAAATTTTTGTATTTTAAATATAAATTTAAGGCCTATCTTCAATCTTTTCTGTTCTTTTGTTAAAATATGTTTTAGCTGCTGTCCCCCATACACATAATTGCAATAAATATGCTTACTTATGAAAGAAATATCTTATAATAACGAGGTTATGTAAACCTTTTAATCTATTATTTACAATGTCTATTTTTACCATTACTATGTCACATTGGTGCTTTTGTTCAGTGTTGTTTATTTTTTATAATTTGTTGTGTATAAGTTTTAGTTATAGAATAAAGAAGTTGTCAGTTTCAAGTTTCTTATTCTTTTGTTGTTTTGCAGCTACAAATGGCATAAACCACTCATGTATAACAGTGTTACCTCATTTTCATGATACTTCCATTTGAATTTTATCAAGAGCTATTTAAAAAATTAATAGCTACTAGTTCTATAATTTAAGTGACATTATTCATCTGAACTGTTTTAAATTCAACACCTAACATTTATGGGGGTAAAAATTGCATGCAGTACAGATGAATTCCTATAGCCACTGTTATGATGCTGTTTGTATAGTTCTGATGCTGTTTGTACAATTCTGGTGCTGTTTGTACAGTTCTGATGCTGTTTGTACTGTTCTAATGCTGTTTATACAGTTCTGATGCTGTTTGTTCAGGTCTGGTGTTGTTTATACAGTTCTGATGCTGTTTGTACAGTTCTCGTGCTGTTTGTACAGTTCTAATGCTGTTTGTACTGTTCTGATGCTGTTTGTACAGTTCTGATGCTAATTGTACAGTAGAGTTCTGGTGCTGTTTGTACAGTTCTGATGCTGTTTGTACAGTTCTGATGCGGTTTGTACAGTTCTGGTGCTGTTTGTACAGTTCTGGTGCTTTTTGTACTGTTCTGATGCTGTTTGTACAGTTCTAGTGCTGTTTGTACTGTTCTGGTGCTGTTTGTACTGTTCTAATGCTGTGTAGTGTTCTGATGCTGTTTGTACTGTTCTGATGCTGTTTGTACAGTTCTGGTGCTGTTTGTACTGTTCTAATGCTGTGTACTGTTCTGATGCTTTTTGTACAGTTCTGGTGCTGTTTGTACTGTTCTAATGCTGTTTACTGTTCTGATGCTGTTTGTACTGTTCTGGTGCTATTTGTACTGTTCTGATGCATGCTGTTTGTATTGTTCTGATGCTGTTTGTATTGTTCTGATGCTGTTTGTACAGTTCTGGTGCTGTTTGTACTGTTCTAATGCTGTGTACTGTTCTGATGCTGTTTGTACTGTTCTGATGCTGTGTCATGTTCTGATGCTGTTTGTACTGTTCTGGTGCTGTTTGTTCAGGTCTGGTGTTGTTTGTTTAGTTCTGATTTTAGAAAGCAGTAAATGGAAGGGAATTCTTTTAATATTGACGTCGTTAACAATTTTACAAAATAAGAGTACACATATGTGTCTTATGTGATGAACTAAGATAGTCCCATTACAAAACTTTTTTTTTTGGGGGGTGGGGGTTGCATTTAATAACTTCTGTGCAACAGGGTCAATTCGCATAAATACCGACCTCAATATTCCTTTATGTGTGTCTGTCCTATTATCTCGGTATACAGCGTTATTACAATAAATAAAATTGTTAGCTGCTTTGTCCGGTGGAACTGAGCACAAAACGCTCTCTTAGATTACTGGATAAGTTTTTCAGTCCTGAAACAATTAAATCATATTATTTTAACAAATAACTGTCGAAAATTTTGATCATGATCAGTCATACTTTACAATTTAATGTAGAAAGAATCCAAAGCTATATACCAGCTTTTCACTTCTGCACCAAGAATTGCAATAAGAAGTTAAGAAATCTTGAGAGTTGCTAGAAGGAATAGAGAGTGGATACCTAGAGAGCTTTCAAAAATCTTAAGTCCAATACAAACGGACAATACCATGGCCAAAAATAAAAACGTCAAAAGGACAAACAACAATAAGAAAACATCGCATAAAAAACTTAAAGACTGTGAAACACGAACCCTACCAAAAACTAGGGTTGGAAGGGCTTGCGATATTTCAGTCACCTGTACCTGGGACTATTATACTAACCAATAATCCAGCCTGTACCAAATAACAGTCAAATGGATCATATATAAACATCGAATTTGCGGTTTCAAGAACAAAGAGTGTTGTTTTCTATATCAACATCGGAAGTTGTTGAAGAATTGAAGTGTTATTAAATCATAATATGTTCCGGTTAGCTTTTTGAGAGTTTAAGATACAAATGGTAATTCGATAAGCAGAGAGATATAGCTTGCATATTTTATCATAAAAAAGTTCACATTATCTTCTACGTTTTCCTTTTAAACAGTTTCCAATTAAAGGTTGAACTTCAATAAATAACTTTGTGATGGTGATTATTTAATTTTTAGATGTTGATAAACCAAACATATAGTCTCTTTTGGTCATATAGCTATTCGCGTGGTTCGGTACTTATACATCACACCTGACACTTGACTTTCAGATATTTAAAAGCCGCGATATAGCCTTTTTGTGCTGAGGCGGCATAAAGCAAACACCAATCAACCATTTCAAATATTTGGCTATGTGTTTTCCTGATGAAGGAGCTAATCCATGGAGAAAAGCGCTACGGACGCATATGATTTAAAGTGTTATTCTATTATTATTCCTTGTACGTCCAAAAACGGTACAGTTATACGAGGCGGGTCTGGACGGGGTTTACAGAATAGATATTAAAGAACAAACCAAATAGATATTATAGAAAAAATTGCCTAAAGATTTAAAGAATACAGAATTGAGGACCCCATCACCCTCGCCCAAATCAAGACACCCAGTTACTTTTGGCAAAAATAACAGGATGGGTTAATGAGACACTAACCTAAAGAAATATAAAACCACGTATACGTTTGTACAACACACAACCAATTTCTCAGTGCATTGTACTGATCACTACATCCCAGTTTAGTTCATGCAGGTTATCTTGTAATTATACTAATCAGGTCAGTTAAATTAGAATACATATAAAATCTACCATTGCCAGTAGATTTAGTTGTGTTCTAAGCGGAAATATCTTATGAATTAAAGGGAAATATGGTATCTGTCAATGCGACAGTGACTCAACGACATAATACACGAAAAGACCGTGTTCCAATTCGATGTATATGAGTAAGTTCTTACTTATCCACGTGAACTTTTAAGTTGAAGAGCAACAGAAGCGTCATTGTTTTCTATGTGTCAACTAAATGTCACAAATGTTGATGTTTTTTTCTTTTCTTAAAATTTATATTTAATCATCTATCTGAAAAACAGAGGCAGAAATACAATGGGGACAATTAAAAAATTATAAGTCGTAGAAAAACAATTACCATTACATAAAAGATAGATGATGCAAGGACAAAAAGATAGATGATGCAAGGACAAAAAGATAGATGATGCAAGGACAAAAAGATATAAGAGGCAGAAGATACCAAAAAGGGAAAATTCAAAATTATAAGTCGAAATAAACCCGACCATGATGGCACTAAAACGAAATACGATGAAAAGACAAACAAAAGTCTTCAAACTTAAAATATTTAAAGACTTATAGCGGGTGAAGTTTTATGATGATGCTAGCTTCTTTCCTGAGAGGATCCTGTGTACAAATCTGGCTTGGGTGAATAAAGGATTCAGTCGGAAAGAAAAGGGGCACAGTTGATTCAAATAAGTCGGTTTTTTGTATGAATTACAGTGCATGATTTGTTAGGATTTTTTTATTTTTACAAAGTATGATTTATCGCTTAGTATGTATACATTTTACCATCAAATTGTTACTGTCCTCATGTGATTGCAAATTATACTAGATGACTCCGTCTTCAACTGAGGGGTTTATGTAGAATCGGGTACAACACCCATATACTGGCTATGAAACCACTTGAGATGCATTCGGTTAAGCAAAAGGACAGCCCGTGACAATGTTCTTGTTCCCGAATTATGGGAGAGGCGAAATATACCAAAGGGACATTCAGACTCATAAGTCGAAATTTGACTGACAAAGCCATGACAGAAAAGGAAAAGACCAAAAGAGAAACAACAGTTAACAAAACACAACAAAGGATGCTAAAAACTGAGCAACACAAACCCAACCAAAACCCGGGGGTGATCTCAGGTGCTCCGGAAGGGTAAGCAGATCCTGCTCCACATGAGGCACCCGTCGTGTTGCTCATGTGAGTACAAACCCGGTGATAGGTCTAATTCGGTAGGTCACATTCGGGGAAAAGGAGGGCAGGATTGTGGTTACGACGCTTAGAACATACCCGTCGTCATCTGGGAAACAGATATTATTCCATAACGGTCAACCAACTCGTGATGGCGTCCGTTAAATTTTCGAAGGGATGATTTCAACTTCACCACTTGGAACTCTTGGTTAAATGCCTTCCTGAGTGGTCAGCAACCCTCAATGAAGGAAATGATGTTGAGTTTCTTCAAAGAAAGTTCGTGTGAAAAGTGGCAAACAATTGCTGATTTGTCAATCTTCTCTTACTGTTATGAAAAAAGACTTGCTTACCTAGCACAAGGATTTATATCTTATATACGTCCTTGCCTATCGTGATCCTTTGAAGATATAGAGGAACGTTCCTTGTCAGTTATTGGCTGAATAGAGTCGTGGAAAAGTTTGGAACACAAAAAGAACAGATACAAAAAGTAGTAAACTAGATACTTATTTCAAACTAAAAACTTGTTTTTTAAAGAAATTTATCTATCTTTAAACAATTTTCGATTGAGAAGTGCCATATGTAAAATCAGAATCAGTGCCCATGATCTTAAAATAGAAAGAGACAGGTATAAAACTTTATACATAGAAAGAGATCAGAGACTTTGGAAGAAATGTACCCTAGCTTGATTTGGTTGAAAATGAACAACAATTTATTACTAGTTATCCAGCATACAACGTGATAGGGAGATATTTTTCAATGAGATAAACAATATTTGTCATAACTTTACAGATCGTTCAAAAAAGGTAAAACTTGTTTGGTTATTTACTAATGAAATTTGTCCTAAAATATTTAGGGAATTATGTTATTAAATATAAAAATAAGAAGATGTGGAATAATTACCAATGAGACAACTCTCCACAAGAGACCAAATGACAAGAAATTAACAACTATAGGTCACCGTACGGCCTTCAACAATGAGCAAAACCCATACCGCATAGTCAGCTATAAAAGGCCCCGAAATGACAAATGTAAAACAATTCAATCGTGAAAACTAACGGCCTAATTTGTGTACAATAATGAACGAAAAACAAATATGATACACAGAAACAAACGACAACCACTGAATCACAGCCTACTGACTTGGGACAAGCACATACAGAATGTGGCGGGGTTAAACATGTTAGCGCCGGGGCGCCCAACCTTCCCCTAACCTAAATGTCTAGATGTTAGACGAAACATAAATTAAAATACGTAATAAGGATGATTATTGTAATGTATTAATGGTTCTGGTCCTGTCTGGAATAAAATGTACATGATTTATAAGATGAAGAAATATATGTAACTCTATAACTATATGAACATTTAATATTTCATTTCAATGTAAAACATTTGTTTTTGTTACAAATCATAATGTATCGTTTTGTGTGTATAAATGTCATGCTGTCCATCAAGGACGGTTACAATACCACTTACCCATATATCGCGAACCTTTTTACTATGCATATTAAATCATATCGTATTTGTGTACACACTGCAATTTTTACCGATCTCGATCTCCAATACGACGAGTATGCGTTATCTCCCTTACATCAGAAGACGGAAAAACAAAAAAAATAATTCTTCATACTAGTTATTTTTACATCACTGCTGTTTTCACTGTTTTGTGTCTTATTCCGTTTTTCATCGAAAAATCCAAACTGCTTTAAAACTAAGCTTAATTTGGTAAGAGATTTAGAGTTATCATACAGTTATTTCTGAATAGATACAGAATTAGGCCATACGTTTTCTCAATTGAATTGTTTCACATTTTTCATATCGGGGCCTTTTATATTCGACTACATGGTATGGGTATTTTTCTTTGCTGGAGGCCGTACTATTGCTTACATACACTTTATTTCAAATTTGGTGGATAGTTGTTCGAGTCATTGGCAATCATACTTATTTTTATACAGAAGAAAATGCGCATAGAAGGATTCTGGACATCACAGAATGACTGCTTTAGTGTCAACAATATCATGCCGAAAGAAAACCAAACTAAAATCAAATATAGAATTTTTTTTCTCAGAGAAAATTTAAACGGGATGATCATATCAAGCGACCGTTATGGTAGTGGGTTATGATGTCTTGCATGATGTTCTAATAAAAGGGGCGAAAATTGGAACAGACTAAATGTGGCCTGGGATTATAATATATTGGTCCCAGATGTTAAACAAAACTATTCTATTAGGTTTTTTTTTTCAGAATATGCAAAATTAACTTTATCGTAGAAGCAAATTTATGACTACATTAGCTTTTGACCAAGTAATAGCTAGTGCATCTATGAAGTACTTAGTCAGTAAAATTTCAAGGAATTTCGATAATTCATTGTTTCAATTGCAAAAAAATGGCATGCATGCTTGAAGAAGACGGGAACCAAGACTGAATTCGACAAACAAAATGTTTGTTTTGTTTTTGTTTTTGATTTTTGTTTGGGAGGGGGGGGGGGGGGTCATATTGGCAATTCTTACTATGACTGTACTACGCTCCCCATGAGAATTTGTACAGTAATTATTTAAAATAAGTGTCTACATATATTAAGAAAAAGTATTTGATATCTTCAAATATATCATCATTCCGAGCATCATTCCTAGACCACAGATTGACAATTTCTGATACAGTGTATGGTACGACATGACGGGAGAAAACATAAGTCACTTTACTCAGGGATTTGTATAGTAAGTATACTATATAAATCCTTGCTTTTGTCATTAAGATTGAATTCATGATTTAATTTTTTTAAATGAACTGATTTACTTTTAATAGTGTTTCACTTATAAGACAGTCATGATTCTCTGTTCTCGGCATGTTCCTTTAAATAACACATGAACACCAAAGTAAAAATAAACATTTAATTTTTGGAAATGATTCACTCTGGAATTTTTTATCACCTGTCCCTAAATTTCGAGTGGCGTTACCGAGCTCGTACCTGTCAAATGACGTCATCACAACTTCCGGGCCATGGGGACTGTATTGTGAGGTGAATCTGTGCTGGCGGGTAATACACAAATTAGCTTTTTTGTTACATCAATTCACAACTAGACTGTGAACAGTAGACTGATAATGAGTTGTAAATAAGTTCTCGCTCCTGATATTCTCCTGGCATTGATTTTTTGTGTTGTTTTTTCCATGGAACATGGCTGACGATTTTTGGTAGCATAGAATGGGGTGAGCTCTGTTTGTGTATTGATCATGATAAGAAATGGTATATACTATTGGGGAATTTACTGTAATTCATTCTCAAAAATTGAATAAGGATAAGATGGAGGAATTGTGGAAATTAGTGCAAAATAAAGAGAGGATTATTGAGTCTCAAAGAGATGAAATTGAAAGACTAAAAGCAGCAGTGTTTCACCTAAAACAAGAAAAGAAGGAACTTCAGGAGAAGGTGACATCTCTTACACAGAATGACAGGTGTGTATAGTAATTGATATTGATCTAGTAACAGGTTGTGTATAATATAATCATAATGTAATGAATGGTAATAATTGATTACTGCTGGTAATACACATGCCAATTACACAGTTGGATTAAACATACTGTTACATTATAATAAACATTGAGTACAATGATTTAAAGGACCCTTAAGCTGTTTATACTTAGAAAGTTCCTTATTTGACACAAACTGAAGAAAAGAATACTGATAGTTGAAAAATATTTTAATATAGAGATGTGAGCCTACAAGGTCTACTCAGTTGCACCTCTACTGTTGCAAAAGAATTTTAAATCCAAAAGCCACAATCTTGTTATATTCCCAGCACTGTTAACTATTTTAACTTTCAGAACAAAAGTTCTATTTTCATTTTTTGACAGAGTAATCAAAGTTTAAAAGATTGGTGTTAAATGTATTTTGAAAAAAAATTTAAACAAAATGCATAATTTTGTTTCCAGAATTCAGCTAAATTGTAAATTTTAACTAGCTAACGGTACACGTACTTCACAACACAATGTGTCCTGTTTACAATCTGGGACTATTATACTTCCCGTTAGTATAATAGTCCCAGTTACAATGTTACAATGTACATATTGAACATCAGTAGTTTTTATCAATAAATATATCCTTTCTTTTCTCAAGAGGAAAAAAATATGGGTTGGCCTAGGACTCTTACATGTAGGTTGTAGCAGACTTAGTTTTAAAACTAAAAACTATAATGATCTATAATGATATTCAGCTAATGTAACAGTATATAAATTGCCTTTTCGGTACTCAAAAGTTACAACATTGATTGAAAAAATTGGCAAAAGTACAATGTGTAGGATGAAAAAAACTATTGAATTAAAGTCAAACAATTAAATCAATCAAATTGATAACTACAGTTACAATTTCACATAAAACTGATAATTACTACAGGGAGATCAAAAAAATATTTCTGAAATACTTTGGCTCCAAAGTTGCACTACAATGAATCAATCATTCAGGTTCAGAGTGCACTTTTTGTCAGAGTGATTGACATTATCAGATTTAAAACTGTCAAAAAAGGCAGAATTATTCCACATATGTTTCACGTTGTCACGCACCTGCAGTTATTCAGTTGCAAATGCATCATTGGAAGAATTTTTCTCAAATGTCTTGTGTACAAAGGCAACTCTGCTACAATAACTCAATAAGTGTACTTTGCACAAAAGCCAAACACTGTAGAGGTTTTATAAAATAAGATTTTATAATATTTATGCAGATCTAGAAGAAACAAAATCAAACCTTAAACAATGTATACTGTAAATTCTAAAATTATAGCAAGGTTTTTATTAAAGTAAATATTGGATCTGGGTGAGTACAGCAATAATAAGAACTTACATCCTGAAATTGAGTAATTAAATTTGATATTGGTTGGTCATGTCAAATCATAATTTAATTAATGCTCACAATAATTTCTGAATTTACAGTAGTTATTTACTGACTCTGCACCTTGAAAAAATAGGCTCTGAAAATTTCTCTGTGAATGAAAGGGTTCTAGAGAAGATGCTTGTTATTCTGGATGTGTTCATTATACCTTGACCCCAAAAGACAACAGAGAAAAGATCAGCTACATGTACATGATGTACATTGTATATTAATTCAGCAACACACATATTAAAGTTTTGTTTGTAATTTCTTAATATTGCAAGTCACCATTTTCAGTATGGCCAATAGCTCAGTCAAGCCTATTGAAAATATGTATGTTATATTTATTTTCTTTCTAAAGTCGAAGTTTTTTTCATGCAGAGACAGATATTGATTGAATTTATCAGAAATATGAAATATGTTGTATTAACTCAGAAAACAGCATTGTTTCCTGAGCCAAAAATTAGATTGATTAAAATGATTGATGTGTACCAAACAAAAATGTTTTAAGCTTTTAACACATCACTACATAAAACAAAAAGAATTCTGTTGTAGACAGAATTACCACATCAAAGATAAAGGTTGAATAAAATCAAAGTGTAGAAATAGTCTTAACCTGTACTTAAGTAACTTTCCTGTTACACTTAAAATTTGTATTTTTTTTAATTGGAAAAGGAGAGTTAAACTGAGAGTTTCAAGTGATCTTAAAAAACAATTGTTGATTTTCGGGTTTGATACATGTATTTGTATGCAAGATTAAACTTTGAGAATACAATTTAGTTTATGCAGAGCAAAAAACTAGACACTACATGTAGCTGTCTAAGTATAGTTAGTTTACAATTTATTTCAAGGTCAAGTCAAAATCTATTTGATGCATAATAGTTTAAAAACAATATGTTCACTATACTTATTTAGTGGAAAACCACAGGGTTAATAAAAATATAGATGAGAAAAATAAAACAGTAAAACAGTTAATCAATTAGGTCCTGAGAAGTGGGTAGGCTGGAACCATTGGGATAAATTTGACAGCTTCTGTATAATAATAGCATGGTTGTTAAGATCAGAAATTTTGCTTTACAATATGCCTGATATGTTGCATGAACATCCTTGCATAAAGTTGTTGTAAGGGGCCTCTGATTTAAAATAGGATGTCAATTTTCATCCAGCAATAGATGGCATATTTAGATTTGTGAATAATAATAATGAGTGATACATTGAAAATTATAGTTTTTACTAAATCTTTGCCGGCAATTAAACTTTTTTACTGGGCCAGGCAGGTTTTGAGAAATTAATATACCGGTACCTCTATAAATGATATGGACATATATATCCTACATCATGTACATGCATTTTATGTATTTGTCAAATATAAATTGGATAGAAGATACTTCAACATAGGTGCTGTTGGTGTCACAGCTGTGTTTGTAAAATTATACAAAAGTAAATTTTTGTACCTTATATGTACTAACATATGTGTATTGATTAGATGTGTAAAATTCAACAATCAATCATTTAAAAATAATACTGTGAAACAGAGAACACTGTTTCTCTTTCAGTTTTTATACGACCGCAAACAAATTTTTGTGGTCGTATATTGGTATGACGTTGGCGTCGTCGTTGTCGTCCGAAGACACATTAGTTTTCGCACTCTAACTTTAGTTTAAGTGAATGGATCTCAATGAAATTTTACCATAAGGTTCAATTCCACAAAAGGAAGGTGGGGATTGGTTTTGGGGGTTATGGTACCAACAGTTAAGGAATTAGGGGCCAAAAATAAGCATTTTTGTAACTTCCAGACATAACTTGTGTGTAAGTGTATGGATCTCTCTGACATTGTACCACAAGGTTCCATATCACAAAGGGAATGCTGGGATTGATTTTGGGGGTAATTGCCTCCAAATCTTAGGAATTAGGGGCCAAAAAGGGGCAAAAAACAAGCATTTTTCTAGTTTCAGGACAATAACTAGTGTGTAAGTGTATGGATCTCTCTGACATTGTATCACAAGGTTCCATATCACAAAGGGAATGCTGGGATTGATTTTGGGGGTAATTGCCTACAAATTGTAGGAATTAGGGGTCAAAAAGGGGCAAAACAAGCATTTTCCTAGTTTCAGGACAATAACTTGTGTGTAAATGTATGGATCTTTATGAAATTGTACTGCAAGGTTCAATATCACAAAGGGAAAGCTGGGTTTGAGTTTGGGGGTAATTGCCCTAAACGTTTAGGAATTTGGGGCCAAAAAGGGGCCAAAAAACAAGCATTTTTCTAGTTTCCAGACAATAACTTGTGTTCAAGTGTATGGATCTCTCTGAAATTGTACTGAAAGGTACCATACCACAAAGGATAGGCTGGGATTGAGTTTGGGGGTGATGAATCATAAGGGGGTTCAAAAAATTTTTTTTGGGGGGGTTTTTTTTTTCCTTTTTTTTTTTTTTTAAATTTTCCATTTTAAATTGGTTTACTCTGATTTATATATAAAAGCAAATAATAATGATATGGTTTGAATAGGTATATTAAAAAATTTTAAGTTCTTAGACCACTTTCATTCTGTGTCAGAAACCTATGCTGTGTCAAATATTTAATTACAATCCAAATTCAGTGCTGTATCAAGCTTGAATGTTGTGTCCATACTTGCCCCAACTGTTCAGGGTTCGACCTCTGCGGTCGTATCAAGCTGCACCCCAGCGGAACATTTTATTAACAAATGTTTAACAAAAATGTGGAACACCATCATTTATCCTTTGGCTAAGATTTAATAGATAAATGTTCTTTGACCTCGAGTGACCTGCAGCTTTGGTCTGTCAATTGTCAGTTTAAAAAAAAATTAAATTGATTGATACATTGTACATGGTTTCTTCAGAAAGAATAAAAAATAAATCAGTTCAAATGGGCGTTAGAAACTTTATGCACAAGCAGCACAACCCATTGTATAATTTTTGTAAATTTTAAAGCCAATCTTCTTCAGGGATCATTCTAACAGTGTCTTTTTTAAAATTTCGGTGTGATTACTAAGCTGCAGACTTAACATGATCTAGCATTTTTATAAGGCAAATAAAAGAAGGATGTGTCTAAGGATATGAATGCCCCCGCTCAAGCTTTACAATTTTCTATGTTAAAAAGGGGCATAACTCTAGAAGGGTAAAAAACTGCCTGCAAGTTTTGGTTTTAGCACCGTGTATGAGTTTCATAAAATTTGGATGAGGCAAACTTAAGTTAGAGTGAGAAACGAACAAATTTGCAATTTTCTAAGTTATAAAGGGGCATCACTATAGAATCACACCAAAATATTTTAAAAGACACCCTTAGAATGATCCCTGAAATAGATTGGCTCTAAAATTTACTAAAATTATACAATAGATTGTGAATTAAGTCATAAAGGGGCATAACTATAGAACAGTAAGTGACTAGCTGTCGAAATTCGAACTCTGTCTGCAAGTTTTGGTTCTTAGCATTTTTGTATGAGTTTCATTAAATTTGGATGAGGAAAACTTAAGTTTATACAGTGCGGAAACGATATGGGATGGAAGGACTGTCAAGGGTAACACTTAATGCCCCCGTTGCCTACGGCGGGGGCGTAATGATATTACTTTGTTTGTTTTCTGCCTCATGACCAACTGTATGGTTTAGACCTCCAACTTATACATTTTACATCCTTGCTAAATTATTTTAGATAGAAATATTGTTTTGTGTTGTTTTAAAAATCTCAATCCCATTTATGCTGTATATTGTTAAATTTGTGATAAAATTGACCAAAATTGAGCGGAAAAGTTGTCACAACATTGTAAATTGTAAAAGTTCCGTGGTACATGCATGAGTTACTTGTTGATGAATGATGTGCAATGTAAATCAGGATTTGGTTAGGAGAAAACATGTGATTTGTCCAGATTTTGTCAATAAGGGAAAATAAAATTGAAAAGTAAAACCGTTTCCACCCAACCAATATGACATTTGTTTTGTTTTTTGCCTAATTTATTGAAAAGGGAATTATATGAGTTAAAAAAAAAAAATTTTTTTATCAGCTTTGTTCACATTTTGGTGAAAATATTTACATTTTAAAGTATCGTATAAATTAAAAAAAGTAAACAGTTACCAGAGTGGGATGTATATACAAATGTACATGTAAGGGTGGTCAGAATTATAAGTTGAACTGTTGAAGAAATACAAACAATTTAACCACAGTCAAAATAAAATAAACCAAAACACAAACAACACTCGTCAAAACACTACACAGAAAGTTTACCATTGAGCAACAAAAAACAAATCAAAAACGAGGACGAAATTAGGTGCTCAACATATATTTAGTTCAAATCAAATCAAATCAAACTTTTATTGCCATATAAACCAACTTATACGATTTGTGACAAAAACAACATTAACATAATGACAAGAAAAAAGCATGTATAATCATATTAAAAAAACTAATGAAAATAGTTCAAAATTCAATTATGAGTCCCCTATCCTTAGTGCCAATGACTTTTTTATAAAGGAACCTATGCTTTCTACCTGTTTTTGTGTTGATGGGTAAAGAATATTTATCATTTTTTCATTTTCATTTTTAGTGTATGCATATGATTGTTTTTATTGACAAATACTCTCCTGACACCTGATACTGTAGTACACATATCAGATGCATTGTAAATTATCTGAATCATTGTTTGTGAAAATGTCATCTCATTCAAATATGAATAACCTTTTATATTTAGTGTTTATGACACTTCAAAGGATTTTGAGTCTATGAATTATAACTTTTTATTATACTTTACAATGGAAATCCCAATCAGACCTAGTTCAGATATCTTTTCCTCCATTTAGATGTCAATGGCAAAACCTTAGTAAAGGACAAGTGATGTTACGTCTTGTTTTTATATTAGTCAGATGGCTCTTTAAGTTAAGTTTATGTTGAGTATAGTCAAGGTATCATTGGCAGAGAGAATAGCTAAGAACCAAAACATAGAAATTAGTTATTAAATGATTGATTAATGAATTGATGCTTAATGTTCAGTGACAAATATTACATGTACATTTAGTATGATGTATTAAGGCCACAGTAGTTTACTGATGTCCAAAACTTGTAAATCAATTTTCATTTTTGTAGAAGATAGAAATCAAGGTAACATGCAAAAACTGAGGGCATCAAATGAACTGCAAACAGCATTACTTGGCTTTGTACTAAACCAACTCAATTTTAATGTACTCGCTCAAATTCTAAAGTTACGATCTAAAAAACTACTTAGATGCAATTTTCTGAATTCAAGCCAACCTTTCTCTTCTTAATTGTGAAAGCAGAGAAGTAGCAAGTATCATTTTTAAAGCCATTGCTTTACCTGGCTGAGATTCAAACCAAAGTAAAAACTTACATTTATACACACATGTACAATCAAAGACAAAGCTTCAGTGAAGGTGTCAAATGCTGCTTTGTTCTGGCAATGCTAAATATTCATGGATTGGGGTTTAACACACAGTGAAACTTAAAATCTTTAGTTTTAAAGTTGATCCATTGTTTAAGGTGAAAGGAGCTGCATAAAACCTAGCTACAACAGTGATTTTGTTATTAGAGGCATTTTGAAAGATGCACAGGGCAAAGATTTGGAAGCATTAAATTGTTAAAGAAGTACTTGGTTTTTTTTTTAATTCAGTTTATTACAATTTAGTTATGATTTTTAAATTGCATATTGAAATTTAAATTCCTGTTATAACTTATAGCTTTTCAAATGAAAATGATATTACAAGATAGAAGTAAGGAAAACAGAAAAATGAACAAATTGATGAAGTCTTATCTTCTCATGGTATTGAAGAATCAATGCATGCAAAGCTAATTAAACTATTTTGTTTTAAGTATCTGGGCAGTGCCTGCTGGCTATCAGATAACTGTGTTTCTAATTTGTTCCAATTTCGAACCATGATAAAAGATGGTTGATAGAAATACAAATATGTTGGACTGGTGGAAAAGCAAGATATTTTATTCCCAGTAATATAATTGTCTTGACTGGTGTATCATTAAATTCATTACAGTTTTTTTTTTTTTCTAAATGTCTATGAATAAATTTATTTAATATGTAAATAAGCACTTAGTAACATGACTTTTTAACATTTGTATAAATGAAAGTCTAGTCTGTTTATTTTTATGAACCACCTGTAAACATGAGAATATTTGTGTGATTTTGTGTAAACCATGTATACATGGAATGTGACAAATCTCCTCTTCTTGACTACCTTTTATGGTTAAAAATACATGGATTACGTCAGATAATTTAAGATTGCAATGTGAATGTTATCAGTTTAAATTCGTTTTACGTTTAATGACCAAAAAACCATTTATATGGAAAGTAAATGAAAAAAAAAACCTTCCCTATTGACAGTGAGTGCTTCTAAGTATTGAAGTGTCAGTGAATGTTTTTAGTTTGATAGAAGAAAACAAAATAAATTTCTGAAATATCAAGGTAGTCAAGTTTGCCTTGAAGTTTTTATAGGTGCAAGTTAGTTTTTTTATTCTGACTCACTGTTTGTGATTTTAGGACTATAAAATGAAGGCTCTAGGAGAGGGACTCTATCATATATGGAGGGTGGTTTGATTGTTGAAGGCATTTTGTTGATTGTCTCATGAATAGCCACCAATAAACTAGAAGAGGTGAAACACTTAAGTTTTGGGCACCTTTCCGCCAGTCTAAAAAAAAATATGATAAACACCAAAATTAAGAGATATATTTGTATTGTCATTAAAATTGTAATAAATATTTGAAAAGAAATGAATTTTTAATTTATGCACCAAAAGTATCTTTCCAAAAAACTTGTGTCCAAAATATGAGGCTTTTTTTTATAAAAATGAGTGTTGAAAATAATGTTGCACAGACTCAGTCCTCATAAATTTAGAGTTGAAATTCTAATCCATCTCAAAAATTAAAGTTGTCCTTATCATACAGGGTATCTGTCTAATCCTTTTTTCCACTCTAGCTAGTAAATATTCAAAATGGCCAGCAATTCATGTGGAAGCTAGTCTGTTTCACATACAATCGATGACTTGTTTTGGGTCAATTGTAAATAAACCTTAACAAACTTAGAGTAATACAAAAATAAATCTGTTTGAAATTGGAATAACCTTGTATGAAATGCAGGCCTCCAAGGTCCATCTTTAAAAAAAAACCATTCTGGTGCCCTATTGAATCCCTTGTTCAGTCAAATCTTCTGCAAGCCTCATGCTGGATCAGCTGTATCAAATGCATGAAAAATGAGTATAATATTAGGACTATAAATATTTTTGTTATATTTTTCACAAAATTAAGCTTGGTAAGCCTCATATTCATATGCAAATAATCTTTACTTCCTGTATAACCTTTTTGAAGATAAAGAGACCACAAAAGTACAGTTTATTATGTATTTCCGATATCTTTTTTTCTTCCTGACCTCCAGTAAACCATAAAATATAAATTAATATCAAACCATATCAAACAGTTAATTTTCCTTAGGAATCTGTAAATGCTTATTTTTCCATTGTGCACATTGAAAAGTGTGAATATGTTGACACAGTTTTTTTATACATTTATACACAGGGATTCTGTTATTAGTCTAACTTTTGCAGAATTAAAGATAGCAGGAAAATGTATAGTAACTGTAGTCTATAGTAAATTCTTATCTATCTAATCAGAACCTTATTGCCATCAGTTCAGGATATTTGCATTTTTCTGGAGCCAAGAATTGGAATGCAGTAATATCACTGGCATAACACTTTAAAGATTATAATCATTACATAATATTTGCACAGTTTTTTTTTTTTTTTTTTTTATTAATCGTACTTGTTGAGAAAGAAGTCACGATCCATAAACATTATTTGTGTTATGTGCATCAGATACATATGCCTCAATCATCACAATCTTACCTCCCCTCACTAGGGAAAAAAATTGAAAACAACACGTTTAATAATTTCATGCGTCCGAAGCGCTTTTCTGGATTTACCTTCATCAGGAACGCTCAAAGCCAAACATTTGAAATCCAAGGGATGTATAAGTACCGAAACAGTTGAAGAGCTATATGACAAAAATACCTAAAACAAATAGCCAAATCCATCTAAGGTCAACTTTGCCTGAGGGAGTTGAAACCTTAGTTTCTTTATAATTTCAAAATTTATAAACGGACAGTTTTAGAAAAGTTTGTTATAAATCATGTCAGTACCGAAGTACTGACTACTGAGCTGATGATACCCTCGGGGACTGATAGTCCACCAGCAGAGGTATCGACCCAATGATGTAAAAAAGTACATAGCACTTATGCTAATCTTTCATATTGTGTTTGATTCTAGATGGAAAATGTAATTCTTTTTTATACGATAAAAATTATGCATTTTCCTCCCCCAAAAAAACGGTAGAGGTAGTTTTGAAAAAAGACAACAATATCACTTGTAATTGCCCTATACGTTTAGGAATTTGGGGCCAAAAAGGGGCCAAAAAACAAGCATTTTTCTAGTTTCCAGACAATATCAATTTGTGTTCAAGTGTATGGATCTCTCTGAAATTGTACTGCAAGATACCATACCACAATGGGAAGGCTGGGATTGAGTTTGGGGGTGATGAATATAAGGGGGTTCAAAAAATTTGGGGGGGGGGGATTTTTTTTTCTGTTCTTAGACTTTTATGATGTATTTAAATTGGTAATTATGGTTGCAAACTCCATTGGAAATTTGAATTGAGATTGTGCCCATATCTTGAGGGAAAGAATTTTTTTTTTTGGAAAAGGGGGGGACAATGATCCGTCTTCCTGACAATCAGAATATTATAACTATAGGCTATCCTTGAAAACTACTAACTCTAGACATTTTATAAAAAACAGAGAATGCAACAAAAATACATTGGTTTACTGAAGGAAGTGAAATAAAATTCTTGCTAAATCTATATTGAAAGTTATTGAAAAATGAGTCTTAAAATCAATGAAAATCAAACTGAGGGAAAAACTTTGTGATATATAAGCTAACCAACTACCCTGAAAACTGAATATTGGTATCTAAAGCAGATTTGGAATTGAAGTTTATAATCTCCACTCATGATAGTTTTAAAAAATGATAAATACAGTACATGTATACCCAAAATAACTTAAATCTATATTACTAAATGAATAGAGTTGAAATTGGGTGCCATGTTTTCTTCTTTCACATAAAATCCATGAATATTGTTTTATACCTCAAAGGGGTAATGACCAGCGTAGTTTATTATGTGTTCATTTCAACATCTTTTGAGGGGTATTTGGGGGTTAAAATCGGAAAAAAGCCAGTTCGGATCGACTGTCCTTCACGACGTTCGGCTCTGAAATTTACGTGCCGTCATCATTTCCGTCATTGCACGTCTGCCCGGCAAAATTCAATTCTGTTTTGTTGCAGATACGGTAAATATTGACCTTACACTGAAACACTTTATGATACACATTCCTTTGACGCACTCAGCAATTTAACAACAGATTTTTAGGCGTCAAGAGCTTTTCCTTCCGGGGAGCCACATCAATTCAACATGAAAAGGGTGGGGGATTACTTCAGTTTTCGGTTAAAAATGGGTACCGAAGTGCGGCTGGAATGTGACCCAGCCCCATTCATATATTAATGCATAAAATTTTCAGACCACTCATATATGGGGGTGGTTCTGAGCATGGAAAAACCAGAAATCAGGTGCAGATCTAGGATTTAATGTTGGGGGGGGGGGGGGGGTTCAAAAAATATTGTTCTGTAAGTTTTCACTCTATATGTCACCAATTAAAGGTATTTATAAACACATATTATTTTGATCAGTGCAATGCATCCAGGGTATAACAATGACATATCCTATGATTAGATCACAAACGCAAATAGTTTCAGTCGGGAAGACTATTCTTTTGGTTGTCATATTTAGTGGTGGTATTTTGTCTCTGACAGGCTTCAAAAAGATTTAAGATCTTAATATTGCCTTACATCAAAACTATATATCTTCAAATTATGAACCAAAGTATATTTCGCGGGTATTTTTTTGTATGATATTAAAACAGTTGACATCAGTATAAATTTTCCTACATATACAACACCATTTGATATTCAAATGCTCACTTACATATAAACAATTACACGAAATGAGGTAACATTTACTTTTCATTTTCAGGATCAGCTCATTAAAGGTCGTAGATTAAATCTTTTTCATAATATTTTCTTTGATCAAAAGATTTGTACAACTTCAATTGAATGAAGTATATATAATAAACAGGTTTCCTTCAGTCAAGTGGATTTGTGTACATTTATTTCATAACAATGACATTTACCTGAGAATATTAATTAAATATATATTATTGTCTGCGAATTTAAGGAGAAAACTAAGGTTGTGTTTCGTTGCTTAGAGTTATGTCAATATTGTTCCTTTAAAAAATGGATTTATTTTTAATTTATCTGATTTCGTAGTTTTATTTTTGCAGTTTACAAAAAGAGTTCATGATCAGATTCTGTTGGTTACTTTCAAGGTTCCCGATTTTGACCCCATATTTTCAGTTGAGTAGGCATTTGATAAGGTTATGTGATAGAATACATGTCAGATTTGGGTTGTTAGACTGAATTGTTTTGGTTTTTCAAAATGAAATAATGCGACCAGGTATTAGGCATTTAATTTGGAGTAGAGATATCTGCTTTCAAAAGGGTTATAGTATGATAAGCTGTGAAAAATAAACATTTAAGCCGGGAAAACCCAACTCATTTCTATGGCTTGCTAAATTTAACCTAGGGAATAATTGTAAATATTGAAATTATGCAATATAGCTGTATTACTGTGTATGATTTGAGAATATTTGCATATGTTATCTAAACAGATTATTAAGGTGCATTTTCAAAGATTTAGTCATTCTTTTCTTCATGTTAGATTCTGTAGTGGTTTTGTAATGACCTTGAATTTATTGTATAGGATGGGAACGAAAAGAACCTCTTAAAAGAATGTTTTTGATAGTTATTCAGTTTAGACCTCTTTTGATTATATGGCTCACCATTTATTTATACATATTTGTTTTTTCGAACTTGATGAATTTCTCATTGTCAACATCACATTTGAACTGTTATAGAGATGCTTAAATTTAGAGAGAATTTTCTGAAAGGAAATACTTGATCCTCATGTTAAATGTTGGTTTTTAAGATGATTTTTAAATACCAGTTAATTTTTAATATGAAGAACGGTAATATTTGTTATGTATGCTTAATTCTTTAAAGTATAACTTGGGAGAATGTTGTTGTACGGGTATAAACCTACTTACCTATATTCCCTTTTCTCTACTTACTTTATCTCTATTGTATAATCTCGTAAGAAAAGATTGAAAATGGATTCATGCATTCAAACTATTATGAGAAAAAACTAGAACTATTTAACAAAAAACAAAACATCAATTTATGAAGAAAAACTCCAAACAGAACTATTGAAAAAAAAAAAATATGTCTTTTTTGACTTCTTGAATACAATAAAACTTTTTATTCAAATCTCTCACAGAGGGTGGTATTTACTAGACAGTAAACGTTTTACTACAAATTGATTCACACCTGTCTGTTTGTTACTGAGAAGCCAATAATGATAAGAACTAAAAGCTCATTTGGTATCTTTCAATTTAGATAAGAAAATAGATGTTTCTTTTAGAAGATAAATTGAGGCATCTTCAAACTGTTCAAGTTCAGAGATACTGAGATAAATTCTGACTTATGTTTTATACTTCTTTGGAATGTGATCATAAACATCAAGCAATTTTATTGATTTATCGATTTGAATATATATCAAATTAGACAAATTGTATCAAGGCAGTTAGAGTTATTTCCCTTAGAGTATAAATTTGAAGAAAAAGTTTGACAAGTACAACAGAGTTGCTTCCCATTGATTTAAGATTGCTGTCTTATAATCAAACATGTTTTTGCACCAAATTCTAATAGACAAAGTTTATATAAATGACACAGCCAACACAGAAAAAGGGACCCATGGCCAAGACCAGGCCTTGTGGTCACAAAAGTTTGGAGCATGATTATAATACTCAGACTCTGAATTCAACCAATTAAAATTATAGATTTTGGTGTTTCATGCACAAATTTTGTACTCCAATACTGAGTCAAGTTTTATATAGAAGGGCCCAGTCTATTACTAGATGCTAACAATCTACTAAAGAAAACAGAAATGTTCAAGATGAGTAAGTAAAAATTGGATCCAGTGGAAAATTGGGCTTTAGCTCAAGTGCTCTGGAAGGACAATGATTTTCAGCTGTGAATCTTTATTTATCCTAGAGATGGAATACACTGTTTGGAAGAATTACTGAGTATTTCAATTCATTTATTCTAAAATTTCTGTTTTCCTGTCTTGTCATGTTTTAAAAAAAAAATTATTTGTATTACAAAATGCCTCCAAGAGTTGTTTTATTTAATATCTTTCAACTGTTTAGGATGTGATCTGATCAAATTGGATTGTTTCCCTTTTTATGTAGATGCCTTCAATTTTTCAGTACTAAGTTTGACTGATATATATGGTAAAAAAAACAACTATTCAATTTTTTTTTGCAAGTTAAACAGGATGATCTTATACCAAGAAGTCATTTGATATGTAATGACTATAATTATGTATTCAAAGTTTTAGGGGAAGGTAATTTTTTAGGTCGAGTACGATATTTTGAATTGTCTATTGTTAACATTTAACAGTGTGTTTTTAAGGTTACTGTCTTATTGATGTTCAAATGCTCTTTTTTCAATTCATAATAACATGCTGTGTATTAAAAATGGAGATGATAAAGTTGTCTTAAGCTTTAACGTTTCTAGATAATAGTAAAAAAAAAAAAGATTTGAAAATTTGGCACTGACAAATAAACAGTTGAAAAGATAAAATAATAATTTGGCAGTCAAAACAAAATTTTTTTTTTTCTTGTTAATAAAGTCATTCACATTATATACAAATATTTTAGTAACAAACCTATCTGCTTAAACTGAGAAATTTGGCACTATTTGAGTGCAGTTCTTTCAAATGTTTTAGCACAAATGTCTATGATGATTAGTTTGGGGGCATTGACAAGAAGCTTTGTCTTATTCTTTGTTCACTTTACAAACTTGTCAACATTTGTTGCTTATGATCCAAGCTTTTGACATGACTTTTTACCTTAGATCATGTCAGGTCACACAAGTCAAATATGTTGAAATCCTTTGAATGCCATAGATATATGGATCCAAGTTAAATGGTCCATACTCGGCACAAATATCATTTTGCAAATAGGTTTTAGGTCATTGCTTGTAATTCAGGAAAGCAGTGTTACTATACAGTTCTAGTTTAGGAATACCTAGTCCAGAGGCACTTCTATGGTATACTCATCTGTGCACCTTCCTAGTTCATCTTGGAGTTTAACAGTCAATAGTCGTCCATGCTGGATTAGATTTTCTTTGGGTTTCTCTATGTACCTTTCTTTGATTATTGGCATGTGTATTCCATCATGGAATTGTTGTTTTCATATAAACCATATTCAAAGGTAGAGAAATTGAAGTAAGTAGTGCTTATGAACCAGGTATTCAGAAATGAAAATGTGTCAATAGCCAGAGGCGGATTTAGAGGGTTTTTCAGGGGGCCCGGGCCCCCCTTTTGTGGAAAAAATTTGATTGATTAGATAGGGAATCACTGAAGTATGACTGGAGCGGGCCCCCTCTTAAGCAGTCAGTGGGCCCCCTCTTATGAAAATTTCTGGATCCGCCACTGATAGCTTATTTTATTGTGAAGCTGAGGTGACAGAGACTTCTGATGACACAGTCTGATATATCAAGATGTAGACTTCATATACCTAGCTATTTAGAAAAATCTACAAGTAACAAAATTTTTAAAAAATAAGTCAATGAATGCATTGTGACAAACTATTACAGATTTTTTTTTGTACAAAACAAAGTTTATCCATTAATCTTTGTACTTTTATTTGTAAAGAATTTATTTACAAAAATTGCTGTATCATTGATAAGAATGAGGCTGGTCTTTGATGTAGGTATACCCATCCAGGTAAATATGTGTATTGGCTTAAGGCTTTTACTTGATCTTTTAATTAAATGTGGTCATTGGATTTCGTCCTTTTGAAGGGTTCCTATTGTATGTTAATTAGATTTAATCCAGCTGGAAAATGAAAACTTCAAAAGAGTTTTAACTGTTGTTAAATTTTAGATAAATTCAGAATATATAATTACAATCTATTAGAAAAATCTTTGTAGAACACTCATGTACAAGTATTCTGATTTGTTAGGGTGTTCTGTATGACATATTCAATACTTTGTCATTTCCTTATGAAAATTGTTTGATATTTTTGGGGTTGTAATTTAGGACTGTATTAAAATCTTAGAATTTTCTTTTGATTTACATTTTGTTTGGTTATGTTCTCTTCCTGACTGGGTTTATCAAGTACACAGTTCAAAACAGTTTGTTTTGGAGTGGGAACAAACATTTTGTAAGTCCTTACAGATAAACAGAGGCGGATTTAGCGGGCCAGGGGCCAGGCCCACCCTTTTTTTGGAAAAATTTGGTTGATTATATAGGGAATCACTGAAGCATGACTGGAGTGAAAATTTCTGGATCCACCACTGATGAATTTGTTTTCTCAGGTGCATAGAAAATGACATTTTTAACATTAAACAACAGTATTTCAATGCTAGCATCACATTATTGTCTTTCAATTCACTTTTCATGGGTTAAAGAAATTTTGCTTGTTTTTTTTCCAAAAGTGATGATGTCTTTGCTCATTGTTGAAGGCCATATGGCGACCTATAGTTGTTAATTTCTGTGTCATTTGATATCTTGTGCCTGTGGAGACAGTTGTCTCATTGGCAATCATACCACATCTTTTTTTATATATTTGAAGAAATTGGTTTAAAGTTTGTGCCTCTTTTGAATGTTTGTTTGTACATTTGACAGTGAGAATAAATGAGGTACTGGCTGTAAAAATGTGTGGTGTGTTCTTCTTTTATTTTTGCATTTTTCTTACTTTTCCACAAATAACCAATGGTTCATGTGTAAGTAAATAGATATAGGAAGATGTGGTATGAGTGCCAATGAGACAACTCTCCATCCAAGTAACAATTTATAAAAGTAAACCATTATAGGTCAAGGTACGGCCTTCAACACGGAGCATTGGCTCACACCGAACAGCAAGCTATAAAGGGCCCCAAAAATTACTAGTGTAAAACCATTCAAACGGGAAAACCAACGGACTAATCTATATAAAAACGAGAAACGAGAAACACGTATGTAAGCATGGGTTATAGACTTTCTGCTCACATCAAGGATTCTGTTCCATATTTTAAGTCACATAATTGCTTAGTTGGTGCAAGTTTTGTACATGAAACATGTGATATTCTCAAGCATAGCTGTAAATGTGAAGACATTTCCTTCAATTGATCTTTGACATTTTGACCAGATAATTTAATTAAAAATCACTATTTTTTTATGTGTCATCTAAATAGGTGACTTCTTTATTTTTTATTTGACCTTAAACAAGGAAGTTATTAGAGGAAATTTATAACAATGGTACTTTGATTCCCTCAAGTGAAGGTGTCCTTTAATGATAAAATAAGGTCAACAAATAACATAAAAACACTACATAACAGGGTCCGACACTTACGGTTGTCCGATTGCCCGGGGCAAGCTAATGCCGTATTCGGACAAGTTAAAACATCATCTTGGTTGTCCGATCGGGCAAGTGAAAAAAAAAGTGTTATATGATTAAAATTTCACAAAATCAATAGTGTCTGTTGTTTTTTCCATAGATTACTCAGTGATAACACCGCACGGTCGAGTAAAGTGGTCTTAACCCCCCTTCAATGCGTATATTTCGTCAATTGTTCGCACTGAATTCCCCATTTTACCAAAAATAGATCACGTTTAAAAATATTGGCCAATCAGGCGGCCGCGGCGTTGCTTCGTCATTATCGTTATCCATCGGGACACCACTCGGGCGTTTCCGACGCACGTGTTATTCCCACCAACCAATGGAAAGCGGAGGTCTATTTTCGTTGTTCTAACTTTATAATTTGACATCGGATGTGTATTTCCCTAAGATGGAAAAACGTAAAAGCTTGAAAGAGAAAATAAAATTAAACTTTAACAAATTTGTCAGTTGTTGTCAGTTTATCAAGAAGGGTTATTTGAAATGGCATTTCTTAGATAAATTATTATGAAATAAGTATCTCTATGTAAATGATCCAATTCCCGTATATTCATCGATCTTTTCCCTCCCTCCTCGGCTCATATATGCCTCATAGTATATTTTCATACTCCATAATCAATTTACACCCCATATACATGATAACTATATTTTATCTGCATGTACTACATTACAACCACAAAAATATCATGTAAAAGTTTGGGCATGTAGATTTCACTTTCGGACAAGTAAAAGTAATAGGGCACTTGCCCAACTGGACAAGTTGGTATAAAAGTTAATGTCGAACCCTGCATAAGAATAATAAATATGACTGCATATAGAACACAAAATTTGAGAGGATCTACTTATTCATGTTTGGAAGGTCACAGTTGAAGGTCAAGCTTAGTAGTTGTATTAAGGTCAAGGCCACAAAATTTATAGTCTGATCAAAAAATGACTTAGTCAAACCATCAAACTTACAACTGAATTAAAATAGAGATCTTGAGATATGTATGATATCTTATCATGGTTAAAACTGCAGGAAGAAATGACTCAAATTTTGTATAAGATTTAAATAATGTATTGAATTTCGATCAGCAATGCTGCATATAAAAAACTGTTCAGCTTAAAACAGGATTTGTAATATGATCAGATATATAATATTTTGAAATTTTATTAGCATAAAAAAAAACTATTCAGCTTAAAAACAGTCAATTTTTAATGATCCACCATATCAATTGTGACACCATATTGTGTCAGCTGTCTTCTAGGTCATTGGTTTGACTAAAAACCAGCTGTATATTTTGTCAATATAATACATCCATGATCAGGCCATTTCCATACATAAAATGTAAGCGATATCTTCCTGGTTAAATTACTTTGTGATGTACTGTACACAATTGACCACTTACAAAAAGCTTTGTTCTATTAGAAAATAGTGCTTCAGATTTTTTAAAGCAAAAACCAATTCTAAAAATTAAGATTGGAAAGATATGTCAGTGGTATATTGTACTGCTCTGGTCAAATATAGAAAGCTTTTCAGGCTAATGTGGAAAGAAATATCACCAGGGATTCATTTCAGGGGTATTCAATTCCATTTCATTAGAAGGTCCATATAGGGATTTCTGTCTCCTGTAAACCAGGAAATAACGTTCATGGCAGTTTTATATTAATGTTTTTTTTGCTGCAATAGCACATCTATATGAATTTGAAAAGTTAGTACCTTTACAAATTAACCCAGATGAGTATTATATTAGACATTTTCAATTTAGGACTGTGTTTAAAAAAAAACCAGCACAGATGTTTTTGACAGGGGGCAGCTAATGTAATCTTTTATAACAAATTTACAATATCAACCTATTTTTTAACAAGAGAACAATTGACCTAATGAACAAAGGAAAATGAATGGATCTTGCCCATAAAGAAATGATGGTTCTCTTTGCTGATTCATCAAATGTCAGACTCAGATATCTACATGTTGTAGCAATCATCTTAGTATGAAATGAACACAAATAGCTTTGATAGAGGATCAATATAGCTTTTTGAAATTGGATTACCATTTGAAAGGTGATGGAAAAAAATCTCAATCATCAAATTGTCTCTTTTCTTGTTTTATTGGTACAAATAGAGTGAGACAGGAAAAGGATAATTGTGTTATTGGCCTGTTCTTTTTTTTGTTGTTTTTATTGGCATTGTCTGTTGATTTGATTTTTATGGATCAATTTTTAGTTGGTCTCTGGAGAATTGAGGAAAATGACATGTTTATTTCTTGTAGCTTCATTAATATTTGTGTAATTATTCTTTATACCAAATTTATATGGTATTCAGGCAATTGTTTCTTTAATTTGATATGTGGGGGATATAGATTACATATGGTTTTTTTATATATATAAAAAATAACATATATATTCTAAGTATAAACCATGAATCTTACAATCAGATGTAATTGACAATGGTTCATAATGCTAAAATATCAGCTTTTTGCAAATTAAACTTATTTTTTTCCAAGGAGAGTGTATGGTTTCTTTTTTAATGAATATATCATGATATTTGAAAGACAATGCTTATAATAAATATTTCCTTGTTAAAAGTGAAATTAAATATTTTTTTGTTATTTTTAAAATCTTATTAGTTGTTTATTTATGATTGAGATGTCTATCTTAAATTTAAAGGACAACAGAGTTCATTATGTCAAATCTGGTTTCATCTCGGCTTTTCAAAAGACCATTGTTTGTTAAGTTTTCATTTCATTTATTCAACAATTAAATTAGTCTTAAGAATTTAATTATCTTTTAAAATCTTGTCTATGTTTGTCTTAGCTAGCTGGGGTAGACATAAGAAAAATCTGATATGTTTATTCTAAAATAAAAAAAAAATCTTATCAACATAAGTCTTTAAATTCTGTTCTTAGTTGACACTAACTAAATCTATTGAGTACTCATGATTTGGCTTTAAAATAATGTAATTTGATGAGGAATTTTATTAATTTTAATTTCTGATGTGACATTTCAATAAATTAAATTTTTTGTGGAGGTAGTATTAACTGTATCAATTTGAGACCTTAATATACATCTGTGTAAACAATTTTGTTTGTGGTAGCGTTCTACCTGGATTAACTTGTGGGTATATATACATATATACAAATTTACCTATACGTTTTTCCATGAATATTTGTTTGCTGTTATTGAAAGGTATACAAAGTGTCATAGAGATGACTTATTAATCAGCTGATTGTGTGAAATATCAGAATTTTTGTGTTTGAAAAATTTCACAACTAACAGCTGACGTGTGATTACCGCCACTGGATAAACATGACAGATGTCTTTTGACAAAGGAAATTACCCATAGAAGGTGAAATATACACCTTGGAACTGTCCATTTGAGTGGTCGCTATTGAAATTTCTATTTGTGTATACTTCAGTGTAGAGTAGCAAACAAATATTTGCAGACTGGAGAGTTTAATGGGGAGAAATCTGAAATTGGACACCATTGACCATTGGTCAGATTTTGATTGCTGAAACTGACCAGTGTATTCCCTGATGCCAGTCTGACACCTCTTATCAACAGGAGAGATAATAGTGTAACAGATAGATTTTTACAAACTTGTATACAAAGGAATTGATTTTTTCTGCTGATTTTATTTGTTGATTTGCCACAGATGGGATAAACACCATGATAACATTGATTGCTAGTGGACTAAATGATTGCTTGGCAAATAATGTTGACACCTCAGTAATAATTGGACAAATCTCTATTACATCCTAGAACATCATATTCACAGTTCCAGATTCCTGCCAGGCTATTGGTCATTTACGGCCCTGAAACTATAATAAGACACTTTTGACAAGTAATTTACAATAGTTTTGTGAAAGGCTGAAATTTCATATTGTTTTGTGAAGTTTACATATATGTAATTGGAGTTTACCTTGTTGTGGTCATTTTGTAAGTCACAAAAGGTCAATTACTCAGCTGACATATTTGAGTGATTTATTAAGATTGCAATTTGGTGCTGGGAGGATAGTTATATATAAAGAGAGTGCAATTATTTATATCAATAAGAGATATTAACACTGCAGGTTATCTTGACAATACATAAACCTTATTGAATAACTTCGCTATGGAGAATTACTTGAATTAAAAAGTCAGCAACATTTATCGATTTTTTAAGAAAATTATGATTGAAACTTGGAATTGATGTTCTGGAAGAAAAAAAACTATGATTTGTGGAATTTGAGTTAATCGCACAATTATCGCCTGTCGTAACTCATCAGGATTGTTGTAGTATAAGGTCAGTGTGGAATTCGGGCAATAATTAAAACAATATTGACCACATATTTTGAAAATGAGGTTGTAGTTTTGGAATGATAATAGAACACAGGGATTGATTAACTAAGTATTTGCCAATTGCTGTGGACACGTTGGTCATTTTGGAACCATAGCATGACAGGAGCTTACATACTGTAGGATTAATACAGACAAAATCAACATGTATATTTGTATCACTGGGTAGGTAGAGTATTTAATCATTTTTATATCTACCCTGGATTTAATTTGATTGATAATTTTAATGTAGATTTGTTTGCAGAGGTTTGAGATATAGTAGGTCTATAATGCCTCCAGATGACTTGGACAAATATGTCTCAATTTAATATACCTTCAAAAATGTTACATGTAAACCTGATAGTTTTGTAAGTGGACCCTCGTTCGTTCTTCACAACTCTGGGGGAAAATGCAGAAAAGATGAACAGGTCCTATGTCAATGCTGTATTTCTTGCTTATGAATTGAAATACACTAAACTGACTTCTCTTTTTCCAAGATGAAATTGACAATTCTTTTAAATGAGATAGTATTTAAAAATTCCCTAGGTTATTTGTAGCCAAATAGCTGCATTCTCTTTAATGTTTTTGCCAAAAGAAAAACATTTATAGAATTATAGCTCATATATCAATTTGATCCCCTATAGTATTTTTAAAGATTTCCTAGTTAGCATTTGTTGCCAAATAGCTGCATTCTCTTGAATTTTTTTGCCAAAAGAATAACATTTATAGAATTATAGCTCCTATATTAATTTAATCCCCTATATCACAAAATATGAATACTAGGACTAATGTATTATATTTCCTATTCTGCCCACCCTTCTTCATAATTTTTTCTCAATTGCATCTACAGTCCTCATATAATTGGATTATTTTCTCATCAGGTTTCATTGTGCCACATGCAGAGTAATTAATTAGATGCTGCTGGTAATTGCAATTACATGTAATTATGCTAATTAAGTTGATTTGAAACATGTCAAAATACACTGGAGATATAAGTCATAAGTGTCAAGGGTTCATTAATTCAGGTTTAGTTGGTTTTATCTTAAATCTTGCATCTTGTATGAACAAAAAAACTGGAGTGGTAAACTAATTTCATTAAAAAGTAGTCAGCCTCAGGCACACTATATATTCATGTGTTCAATTTCCACTTTGACATGTTGACACATTTTTTTATGGATGATGAAAAATTACTTTTTTCCTTCTAATGTGCATTCAAAAATGTTATAACTTTAATCAATTAAAAGCCCATTTTTTCATAAATTAACATTTCAACTTTGGTCTGTCAATAAACTCATCATAGATACCAGGATTCAAATTGTGGTCTGAGTGTCAAATTATAGATCTTAAATGTGTGCCACCATAGAAGTTTACAAAATAGTTGCTTAATAAAATTTAAATTACAGTTCATTCATTCCATTAAAAACATGTTTGATTGTATCTGGTTGAAATGCTAATTGAAGAATGGATCATGTTTGACTGATGGGAAAATATTTACAGAAATAAATTTGCCATTACTTTTATTTGTTCCTGTAAAACCTAATGGTTTATTTAATCAGCCTGATGTTTTTAACACCAATAAAAATCAGCTCTTGATAATGCTTTCTAAATATTTACATATCAATATTTATCAAAGTCTACTTTTTACATACATATACATTGTATGGAAAACTTTTGCACTCTTTCGCTCTACAATTAACATAGTAAACTGAGAAGGTTTCACTGAGGTTCCCGTTTTATATAAATACAAAAAGTCCTCTGTCGGTAGATGTGGAATTTGTTTTTTATGTTTGATGTTATTCTATCAGAACTTTGTTAAGGAAAAAATCTATATGCGACATACCTTACAAAAATATTTAATCAATACCATGGCGACAAAAATTTGTCCAGAATATTGGTCCTTAGAAATTATTGTTTGGGCTTACATAATGCATTTACAGGATTTGGAATATTATGGTTAGAGGAATAGACATATCTTGAAAAGAAAACCTGAAGAAAATTGACGCCATGAAATAAAACCATTTAAACAAACCTTTGCTTTTTAGCTATTATATCTATCTTTTTAAAAGAAGCAGATTACGCCAATTATTATTAATACAACTACAGAACTAAGTAATTTGTGGCACTTTTTTGATAGAAGGATCATTAAGTAGTACTAAAATTGTATCCAGCAAATAGTTCTTCTACCTAAACATGAACATTGTTACATGCAGCACCCATTTTCAGAAAAAAAGTTTAAACAGGCTATGATTAATCTGGCATACATTTAATAGTACAATTGTCTGCGTTTTTCTTCTAACAGATTTTTATTCTCATCATTAGACTTAAAATGCAAGGTTTGCACATTCTTAACATCTGATTAAAATATTCTTACATAAAAAACATAGATGGATAACAAGATATAGAACCACTTTTATTTGATTGAATTGGATTGACTTTTAAGAATTGCAAAAAATACATCACTGACAGATACTGTAGATGCTTGAAATAGAAAGATAAAAACCAATAAACCTGTAATTTAGAAAAGAACATATTGATTTTTAGAAGTGCTTCATATTCCTCAGAAGGCAATTAAAATGGGGGTAAAATTCAACTTCGCTTTCATTTCTAAAACAAAGTTATATCATGGAAATCTTAGCTTACAGTTCTGTGATTAAAAATGTGGAGTAATTATGTCAATTAGACAGCAACCTAAGAAGACCATAAAACCAAAACAGACATTTAGAGGTCTGAACAAACAGTCTCCAATGTCAGACATCATGTAAATGTCAAGCTTAAAATCCCCAAAAGTCTAAACGAGTACTGTGAATGAATTCACTAGAGACAATAAAAGATCTGGTTTTAGTTCTCTCTTTTCAGCAACCAATGATAATTGATGCCAAATGGGTCCTGAGTCTTGTCAGCTAAGGACAACATACTATTAATTAAAAGTAAATTTTAGCTTCTTCCTTTGAATTATAAAACCATACATATAAGTAATCATTGGCTCTTGAGGACTGGCTTGTCCTTAGCTATTCCTGGGATCTTTTAAACATGTAGCTCATGATTATAACTGTCTGCTAACTGTTAGTCTTTGAATCAGTTTAGCTTGGAAATGTGACTGTGAGTTTTAAGGACTTATTAAAATCCGGTCTCGGACAAAAAGGATTGTTTTATTTTGTTTGAAGGTAAAGCATCATGTTATTGAACTTAAGTGAATAATTCATCATACATGTACCAAGTATCATTAATAGTTCTCATTGTGGGGTCCAAAATGCAAACATTTGAAGTAGAAATTATTTCTTTTAACTCAAATTTGAAATTCAATTGTTTATTAAATCAATGATACATATATATATTTATAATAGGAGATTGTTGTGAAAATATAAAATTGATGGTAAGTGTACTTAGAATGAGTTCAGAAACATGCTTTTACAACTTGAAAGCTTTTGTGATTTACATTATTTAGATGTTTATTGATATTTTATTGAAATTTTATTCCTTCAAATATACTGTTGGAATGCTACAGTTAGAGGTATATAATGCTAGAATTCTTTTGTATCTGATCAAATTAAAACACCATAGATTGTAATAGGTTTGTGATGGGACATTATTACCAAAGTTTAAAAGCTTCGTTGACCATAATGATGGGCTACTTATATGACCAGGGGGTAAAGAAATAAAGTTTTGTACAGAGATAGGGAACAGAGGGATAGAGAGGTACTGTTAGATACTTTGCATAACCCACCCCTATTAATTTAAATTTGAAGGTGATAAATGACTTTGATGGGAAAATAATTGGCGGGTATATAAACCCGCTAATGACTCATCAACAGAGAGATGTGTTTTGAAACATTCTGAAAGAGCTAATGACATGGTTTATTGGTGACGATAATTTGAATGTGGGGGGAATGTAGACTGTAGGTTTGAAATAGTGTGAGAATACTTACGTAACTGTGCAAATTTTCGATATTTTTTGCACCTTTTAAAGCAATTTATGCTAAGAGGATCAATAGATATGCATATTTTTTAAATGTCATATAAGATTTATGTCTATTTCAAATTAAAAACATGCTGATGATATGATTAAAAATCGTGGCATAGATTTTATGGATAGAATTAATTTTTAAGAATAAAAGATGCATTGGAAGAATTTAATTTTCACAATCAATCAAACCGTTTGATTAGTAATTTGAAAATATTAATGATGCATGCACCTACAAATCATTATTTGCATCAATGCATGCAGATTTAGATTTCTCAAATCCATTTCAATGTGAAACTTAAGTCCCTATTTTCACATGAGAAAAATATTGAATGATTTGTGTGGGTAGAATTAAATGACATCTAGAGTTAGTCAGAGGGGCACCACATCACCATTCAATCACTAATGTCATTGTCTGGGACAAATAAGACAATTCAAATTTTTCTAAGATTATAGATTATACTTGAACCTTTCAGATGAAGAATCAAATGAAATATTTCTCTCCTATTTTAGTTGGGACATTAAATCCAATGTTTTATTTGTGGGAGAGACACTAACTGCACATGCTTTTTACAAGAGTTACATTCATTGCAAAATCTTGTTTTATTTACTGTTTTCAACCAGACTAAATTCAATATTTAATGCTGAAATTTATGCATGGGAATTTGCAGACATTATATATTAGAAACTCACCAAAGCACTTAAAATCTGTCAGTTTTATAAGGTTACATATTACATGGTGCTGGCAGAGGCTAAATCAAGTTGTCTTGGATCATTGAATTTGGTACAAGAGATTTCATTTGATCTAGAACTTTATATAAGGACTACAGCAATTATGAAAATTAATGTAGCAAGTGACTACAAAAACAAATAATAATTTGTTTAAAATGATGACTGACCTACAGTGAACTAATGGTCTGTCTAATGACTGCAAGGTATGGTTTTTATTAGGTCTTCAGACATGTACAAATTACTAAAACATGGTTTGGTATAAGGATAAATATCAAAACAATATGAGAGAAACATTTTATATAGCTTTTCACCTTTGTTGTCAATTTTTTTCTTAAATGGGATAACTTATGATTTACATGGTCAATATAATAAAGTAAACCTGACCCTTTCCCAACAGCTCAATACCTTGAGCAAGCATAAAAGAGGGTAGGGAGATATCAGTTGTTTGCTTAATGGTTTTACTTATTTTTTCTTATACACGTTTTTCCTCCTCTTGTAATTAGCAATATGTTAAATTCAAAAGTTAAAAGGGGCCTCGGTGGCTGAGTGGTCTAAGTAGTTACTACTGTAATCACTAGCCAGTCAACACTGAGGTTGTGAGTTCGAACCCCGCTCGTGCGGGTGCACTCGACTCCAATCTTAATTGACTAGGATTGTCAGTTTTCCTATGGAAGGTTTTCTCCGGGCACTCCTGCTTCCTCCACTAATAAAAACTGGCTGCCACGAAAAAGCCCAAAAGCAGTGCTTAAAAGTGGCGTTAAAACACCAAAAAATAAAAAATCAAATCAAATGTTAAAAGGTACCCATATGACATATACCACATGGATAATTTATACCCATCTCTTATCAATTGTTTTGTTGTACTGGATACTGGATCATTGTTTATGTGACCACTTTGGATCTGTTATATCATGGTACTTACTATACTTGACCCAACTTTCATAACAAAGCTGCTGTCTGTGGGTATACCATAACCTCTATCAGTGGCAGATCCAGGGGGGGGGGGTTCCGGGGGTTGGAACCCCCCCCCCCCCCTTTTTTTTTTACGTTCAATATATTTGAATGGGGACATATAGTTGGAACCCCCTTTTATCCTGGGTTAGGAACCCCCCTTTTATAAATGGCTGGATCCGCCCCTGTATATGTTCATGTCCCTTTGTATTAGGGACATAATGATAGGTATATAAAGTACATCTTTTACCTTCTAGAATGTTATTGGATAGGTAATGACTGTACGTCATTCTAGAGTCTTAAAAGCTAATCCAATATATTGTTTTGTACTGTGATTCAATCCTTGTATCACATCAACAAGGAATTTGTAAATAATATAAGTTGTCTGAGGATTGCATTACGTTTAGTTACTAAACCACATTCTTTGCTATAACAACAATATCATATGAGCAGATTTGTTTTACTGTCCATCGGTAATAATTTTGTATTTCTGACTTCACCAAAACTATAAAATGGGTTCCAACCTAACTGTTGTGTATATTGAAGTGGTTTACTTAGTCTCTTTTACTCCAATTTCATGGTCTTTTAAAAGGACATTAAGTCAGTAACTACACAAAAGACATTATAGTTGCATCTCATATTTTTAGCTTCATTGGAAGGTGTAAGTCTTCAAGGAATTGAACATGTAATAATACATTAACATACCTAAGGATAGAAGTTGGGCATTTTGTTTTGTGCATATGATGTGTCTTTGTATCCCTCCCTCTGTTCTGTATATGAAAGTTTTTCTTTGAGGGACTTTACCATGAAGTTGTGGTCACAATCACATCAAATTAAAAACTTAGTACATATGTTTATTTATGATCTGAACTTTTGAAAAAATATATATATCAAATAAGGGTTTTGATCCAGATTTTGTGGTTTACTCGACATTGAAATTTGATAGTGCAATTGACAAATGAGGCTTGGCAACTTTGTGTGTTTTCCTCTGCATGTTCTGATTATGCGTCATGGAAGATACCCCATATCCTTTCTTTTCTATTTCTTGTTCCAAAAGTCAGTTGTAGATATTTGTGACAATAAATTGTTAACACTGATTTTAAAACTCAGTGTTGACATACTGTATACTTACACTGTTTTCTACAGTTGATGAATGTTTTGACAAATTTATTGTTGAGACTATTGAGGAAGATAATCTGGGTGCATTCTCATTGTATTTCATTATAGATATTTATTAAAGTTCAGTGACATAGGTATAAATCGACTTATGATGTACTTGGTTTATCTTTACAAATGCAGACTTTCTTCTAAAAAGTGATGAATGTTACGAAAATTAAAGATTAAATGAGATATGCACAGTTTTTAATGTATTCATGCTTTCATTGCAATTTCCTATTAGGATAAGAAATTTAATAAATAGGTTCTTTCAGATAAAATCTACGCTTTGGTGGAATTTTTAATAAAGTTGGTGTACATGTAGTTTGGTACGTTTTGATTCTAATAGAACTCACAGTCAAAGTCCCTGTTAAGGTCAAACATATCAAAAATTGTAGATTTTAGAGCACTTTTCTGGATTAATCAGTAAAAGCTGTGTTTTACAATAAAGACAATTAGTGACACAAATATGGTATCTTTTAAAAAAAAATGTAGATTTGAAATCCTATAATGTTTACTTCTTTCTAATGTTAAAAAATAGCTGTTTTTTTCCCTGTATTATAAGTCTATTCTGTATTCTACCGTAGTGCTGTGTACTAATTAACTCACTCAGTCTGGTGAGTGGTGACTGACTGACTAATTTACTAGTGTAACGATAAATTAATGCAAAAGATATGATACTTGGTCGGACATAATTATGTAAAAGCCATATTTTTGTACTAAGGAAAAATAGTAATAATTGCTGAGTGTAATAATATGAATTTATTTGCATTAATTTCAGAATTTAGAATGTTCATGTAATTTGGCCTTTTTCCCCAGAGTGAGATGCGACTTCTTTTTTTATAAATCGAACACTTCTCCATAAAATGTTCTGTAGAGCCCCTCAAGAAATAGCAAATCCACTATAATTTCTGTGATTAATTTGAAATTAGACGAAAGAAAGCTGCTACTATAGGAACCCAGCTGCGGTAGCTACAGCATTTGTTTAAAAATTTGCCTCTCAAAAAAACAAAAATCAGATACAACACTTTTATTTTCATCATAAAATACAATTGAAATTGGTAGTATTTGTGAGAGGCAAGTAAGAAAGACCATTGGAAGAAAGAAACAATTTCACTAAATAATAAAATTGAGAATGGAAATGGGGAATATGTCAAAGAGACAACAACCCGACCAAAGAGCAGACAACAGCCGAAGGCCACCAATGGGTCTCCAACGCAGCAAGAAAATTCCGCACCCGGAGGTGGTCCTCTGAGATTGCCCCTAAATAAAAATTGTGTACTAGTTCAGTGAAAATGGACGTCACACTAAACTCCAAAACATATAAATGAACTAAAATTAAAAAACATGCAAGACTAACAAAGGCCAGAGGCTCCTGACTTGGGACAGGCGCAAAAAACGTGGCGGGGTTAAACATGTTTTGTGAGATCTCAACCAGTAAATTAAGTCTGTAGCCCTTGCTTTTGAAAGATATTAGAACTTTCCCCCAGTAAAAATATATCATGTTTGTTTACTTTGTTATGACAGTTGTCCTATGAGAACAAATGTGATATCTTTAGGTTTGAGGTGAAAACCTCTTGTGGCAGACCAGTTAGATGTTGATTGCTTGTTTTTTTAAACAACTTTCTTGTACAGAAAAAATATTTATCTGTAAAAAATATATGTAGCTTCCCTGAAGGTATAGGAAATAAGTTGTTTTCATTAACAGATAGATGTTAGATATATGTTGTATTGACATAAAAGTCTGTCTAGAACAAGGATCTGATAAATATGTTGATTGGAAAAGTGTGGATGTTCATTGCCCTCAAGTCTTGTCTACTGGTTTTCACCGTTTTGCAACTTGTAGGTGTTCTTTTGTAGATTTCAGTTGGAAAATGTTGTCAGTCATTTTAAAAGGAGCATTCACTTTTTTTTTTGTGAGGTCGACAGCCTCAATTTCCTCTTTGAAAGTTTATTTCCTAAATACTCAAAAAGCAATGGAAGGTTATTCTTTTTATAGTTATAAAAGAACGGTTTCTCATTTGAATCAATCAGACAGTTTGAAAACTCTTAAATCAAGTCAGTGGGGAATTTTTATAAAAGCTGAGATAGGCAGGACAATTGTTGAAATAGCTATTAAAAATGCACAGAATGAACTGTCTGGGTAAGCATAGTCAAGTAAGACTCATCACAAATTTATATTTTATTTTTTTTTATTTCTCAATATATATGACAAATAAGTATTACATGTATAACAATTTTCGTTTCTTTGACAAGGATATTTCTCAGTTGTATTAACTAAAGTACATCTTATGTTTACATGAAGAAAAAATTGTTTTCAGAACAATTAATTATTGTGGTTTTGTTTTGTGGTTTAACAATACATATTTCTTTATTTATCATGTGCACATTCTAAGCCAATGACCAACTTGATTAATGAAAATTGAGAAGAAATGACAAGAAATGAACTAAGATTTTTATCCAGAAGGGAGAGTAACTAGTGCTGTCGTTTATTTATATTGTAAGCTAAGATAAATCATAATCATGCTGCTGTAAGTCCCTGTGGGATATTGTTGTTATTTATCTAGATTTTGGGGTTATTTTGCTTACGTCATAATATTTTGTATAGCTAGGGGTTACTGTACTATTGTGTGATAACTTGTTAATTAAGAGCTTTTTAAAGTATGCGAATAACTCAGAAATATTTGTATAATCTTATAAATGTATTTTTGTGTTTAACAACGAATTTCATTAAAGTAGATTGCATATCCTTATGTTATTAAGTTCCATCAGTCTAGATAAATTTATTGAAGTGAAACTGTTTGGTTTATCTAAAAAAAAAAAAAAAAAAAAAAAATACACAGCATGTTATATTCTAGATCAAAACTTTTTGAAGGCAGTTAGAGTTATTCCCCTTTCATCACTCAGTTCCTTGGTTCAATGTAAATTGTAATAGAATGAAGTTTGACAAAGTTATAGTTGAATTTGTGGATATCTGATTTCTTTTACCTGATTAATATTCTAAAGATATATTTTTTTATTTATAAGAATTATAACTCTATTATTCATGAAGCTATTAAACTTAAAATCTTAATCCACAATAGAGTGTCATATGAAATGCAAGTGTAAGACATGTTATATTGAATGAATACTTTTTACACACACAAAAAAAAAAAAACAAACTAATTTTTGTAACTAAGAAATGTGCTTATCCTTTATTACTCAGAAGCCATTTTCAGTTTGAAATAAATAATGAAAGATATATTCACATAAATATCAAGAAAATATCTTTAGGATGAATGGTACAACTGACCAATGCTGCAAAGATGGTGTAGCTGTAACAGTAAATTCGGTCTTGTAGTAAAATTTGTCCGCCAGACTTTTCTTCCTAGGTAATTAAGTCTGTGACCATAATTTTACTAGGAATACAAGTCTGTGGATAAATTTTCCTAGTAAATTAAGTCCATAGCTAGTGAAATATGTCTGAGTGACACTTATTTTCCTAGGAAATGTTTTATATATCGGTATTTGCATTTTTTTCATTGAAAAAGGTCCTTGTAAAATTTTATTTCTCAAGACATTCTTTAAAATTAATCAATATCAAAATTAAGAAAGGAACATTTGTAATTATGTACATCATAAAAGTCTGTGATATCAATTTTCCTAGGAAAAAAAGTCTGTTTGATTATAAAAAAAAAACCACCCATATATTAAAAGAATAGTGAAATAATAATGCTAAACTGTTAAACAATTTAAAAACATACAAGAATTGAAAATTCCATTGTTTACATGAAAATTTTTTCTTTCATTACAAAATTTCCCATAGAAATAAAGGACATTGACGTTTTTACCTAGGAAAATTAATGACCTGGACATTAATTCCTAGGAAAATTTGTCTAGGCACATAAATTTTATTAAAAGATTAATGCACAACTGTTAAATAACATTAAAGCATACGAATTAAAAATTCCATTGTTTACATGTAAATGATTTCTTATATTAAATATTGACGTTTATCTAGGAATATTTGATGACATGGACATAAATTCCTAAGAAAATTAGTCTGGGGACATAAATTAATGACATCAGACTAAATATACTAGTAAATTCTGTAAACATGGACTTTTTATACTAGTAATATTAGTCCGCCCGGACACTTTTTACCAGGACTAATTTATCTCTTACACAGCTCTACTCTAATATCTGTCCTCCTGTCTGTCTGTCTGTCTGTTATTAATTTGTTGTTGCCTTGATTTAAGCATCTTCATATCTTGTTAGATCTTTTTCCAGTAATTTAATACATTTCAAATTTGAATGGAGTTTAATGTTAATCAAAAGCTTAGATAAGTTTAATAATATAAAAAAAATAGGAAATGGCTAAGCAATATTTACAGGTAACATCACATGATGTGGAGCTTGCAGTCTTAATATTCTTTTATTTGACACAAATTGTTTAAATGCTTCAATAAAAGATGATTGTGATTCATCCATTAGATGTACTAGTGGAGTATTTCTATATCACAGTGGCTTACTGTGCCAGGGGTCCTTGGTTCAATTCCCCTGCCTGGTACAGTGGTATTATTCAGGAAGAGATATCATGCTCACATGCTTACTCAGCTGTTACACTATAAATAGACCTGACCATGTAAACATTGCAGTGATGAACATTGATCAAAGCTACCAATCCATCAGACAATTTGCAGAACATGAAGGATGGCATTATTTCCTGACATGCTCACCTGCAGGTATGAGATTCGTGTGCTGACCTGTATGGTACTTCTTCTCATCAATCATGCAACATGTAAATACTGATATACAGATATCCAAGGCCTTAATTACCATTTCCCACCAGTGTCAGCACAAAAGTGTAGAAATAAACTCAATTTATGAATTATTTATGATTTGCGGTTTTTATAAAGTTTGCATAAATTATTCTCTCTTAATTTTTTAATCAAAAACCTGTCATGGTTGAGCGGTTGAAACATTCATGACTTGCATGTTTTTCAATACACATAATTTGTCTTAGGGTTCTTCACCTGTTCAACTCACCTGTTTTTCTTGTGACGAAAATGATTATGTTATGTCTCTGACAGATGTACGTGTATGTTTCCATAAATCACTAATTTTAAATGTAAGATGTCCGGTTTTCATATAGTGCAATCTTCTTTTGTCATTATCTGTTGACTTACTTTGAAAACTTAAAAATATACGAGCTCTATGTTTGAAATCAACAAATATTTACCTGCGTTCTTTCACCTGGATTACCTACTTAAGATGCTGTGGTCATTTACTATTAATGATATTGTAATTTGCTGACTGTCTTCAAAAGAAAAATCGTGGAAAACAGCTGCTAATATTTCTGTTAACAAGGCATTGTATACATACTTAATTGTTTGTATATTGTTTGAGAAAGTGATGTATTCTGCTGGAATTTGTGTTGATCTGTTTTTGGCCTAAGCTCAAACAAAACTGACATTGATAGCATACAAAATGATACTTGTAGGATTGCCTGGAATATTGAATAGTTGTGAAAAATCAATGCCTTGTGCCATTTTTCCATTGAGAAATTTAGTATCGAATATTCTTCTTTTAGATTAATTATATATATTAGGAGTTTTTGCTCAGTAACATTCATGGATATTGGCCTGATTAGGTATATTGGAAATCAACTACTCCACGGTAGAATGTTGACTTGTGGTGAATGAAGTTATGGCCCTTAATTGGGTCCGTAGTTTGATTGTGCAATGTTTCTGCCGACGTCCTAATTCTTTTCTGAAGGATAAAGGGAGTGGATATTACGGTGAAAGTCAGGACGACCTTTATGACAGTGATGGCTTTTGGGATGAAAAAGTGTTTGTAAATAACATGGGTCCAGAAATTGCTTCTTCATTTGAAACCATTCCCCAGATTGTTTTAATTGAAAGTAATCCAGCTTTCGAGGATGACAGCGAGTCTCTGACAAACTCATGTGTGAAAAAATTTCTAACTGTTCCAGAGACAAGGTATTTATAAATAAAAAGGTGATTTGGGATAAATATGAATGAAACAGCAGCCATACCAACAACATAAGAGCAAGAAGGTGGTAAGATAATACTGTTTGTCAACAAAAATTAGCTCTAATTTACCTCCAGTCTAGAATGTTGTGAACCTATTCATTCCACTGCCAAAAATATGAAACATTTTTAATACCTCCAAATTTTTTCTTTTTTATAGTAAAATAATATTTTTGAATTGAATGAGGGGTAGCTTAAAATTAAGATTTGGGCTACCCTAGTGAACCTTCATAGTCATAAAAATCACGGTCAGATGAGGATCCAGAATTTTGAAAAAGGGATGGGGGTTCCAAACTAGGCAATGTTAGAAGTGGAACACATTAAAAGTCTATGCATCTACCATAAATGTAGGCTCCATAAAGTGAAGCCTGGGCCCCCTCCCCCTTAAATCTGCCTGTGACAGTTAATTATATAATACCATCGTAGTTTACCATGATACTATAAGGCCCTAGGGAGAACACTGTGTCTTTGTTGAAGTATTTGTTTTTTCAGTATGTTTAGAAATAATCATTGATTATTTATGGTTGGTTTATGTTTAATATCTCAATTACACATGGGTTATGTGAATTAATGGGATGCCTTGATTTTTTATCCCATACAAAGTAGCTTATGCTGTAAAAGACTATAGGAAGCATGTTACCTTCTTATACATATAATTTGCTCTTACCCGAACATGCTGTCAGTTCAGCAGGGAAGCAACAAATAATATTTTACAGCATATTTTATTAAACTATGGCATAAGTGGACACCCCTAACCCTCTTACATTTAAACAAAATTGCTAAAAAAGACAACAGGGGCTGAACAGAATTATTTCTTCCATAATTTGAAACTAGTCTTCACAACCTGTGGGTTTCCTATCCACAATCTACCCACACCCTGAGAAAACAGAGCCAACATGGGAGACAACTTGATAAGCCTGTTGAGACCCCAAATTGTTCAGCTTTAGAAAATTAGGACATAGTAATCATCCATCTATATTTAGTGCTGGACCATCAAAGTATCTTCATGGACTTAAATATTTTGTTATGGACTATTCCATGCATCCCAGTGATCTCCCCACAAATTTCATATAACATCCTGGTAAACAGGGAATTTTAAAATACCATCTTATTTCTAGAAATTATAGCATCATCCATAACACAATCTTTAACATAATAATCTCAGTTAGCATCACATTCAAGCAATATAGCATCACATTACCATGATGGTAAAAAGCCCTTGGGAGAACACTGCATCCAAGTTTTCTTGTTATACCCCACGCAACGAAATTTGCGGAGGGTATAATGTTTTTCACCCGTCAGTCCGTCCGTCCTGTTTTTGTCATCACAACTTCTCTGAAACGGTACAACAGAATCTCATGACACTTTGTAGATAACAAGGACATACTATTTAGATGTGCATATCGACAGGAATTTACGATTCAATTTTTTTTCTAGGAGTTATGTTCCTTTAACATAGAATTTTGGCCAAAATATACTACTGCAACAGTTTATCATTGCAACTCCTCTGAAACCACACAACAGAATTTCATGAAACTTTGTAGATAATAAGGACATACTATGAAGATGTGCACATCGACAGGAAATTACGGTTCAATTTTTTTTCTAGGAGTTATGCCCCTTTAAGGAAAATCTGCATACAGATATATGTATAAGATATCAGAATGCGAGTTCTTATTATTGCGATAATCACCAAGTTGCATTATTCACATTAATAAAAACCTCGCAATAATTTCTGAATTTTCAGTTCTTAGATCACATGGCTTCCAAGGCTCTTCTATTAGGAGGAACAAATAAACAATAGTAGTTCATCCTAGAAGACCTTCCAGTTATAGCCAAAATATAGTAAACAACCATAAACAAGAATCGATTTATTTATGGTTAATTTCCTAGTTGATGGAATGTTGTCTCTGTATCTTTCTAATATCTTTTTATGCCTCGCCGTTGCAGAGGGGGCATTAAGTTTTACCCTTGTCCATCCGTATGTGACTGTCCCAAGATTGGTTTCCGTTCTCTAACTTAGTTTGCCTCAACCAAATGTTATGAATCTTATACACAGTGCTTATTACAACAAAACACAGATCAAGTTTGAATTTTGGTGGCGTCACTTTTACCGTTCTAGAGCTATGCCCCTTTACAAATGGAAAAATTGCTGAATTTTTTGTTTCCGTTCTCTTTCTTTAGTTTGTATGAAACTTATACAAAATGCTTATTACCACAAAACTTTGATCAAGTACAAATTTGGGTTGCATCACTTCTACGGTTCTTGAGTTATGTCCCTTTATAATGTTATATGCAAGCAGGGGCATCATCTGTGTCCCATGGACACATTCCCCATTTATTTAACCATTTATTTTGACAAACACATAATTTAATAAAAATTCTGTTATGTAAAGCTTTCTGAAAACTTAGAACTCAAAATAATCTTGGTCTCAAAAGAATTTTTTTTCTTTTGTCAATTCGGATTGGCAAAAAGATTAGAAGCTCTTCAACAAACACAATACTATATTATTCAATCATTCAAAGAATAGGGAAAAAATCTTGTTGACTATACATTGAATGACATAATATTTAATGTGCAGGAAGTTATTATTTATTTGATGGTTATTTTTGCTCAAACTGAAAGGTTTTGGAGATACATGTATGACAATTTTTTTTCATATTTTGCTGTGATATTTATTGAGATTTTTAGTTTATCTTGGCTTGAAAGTAAGAAATTCTTCAACATCAGATTTAAGAAGTATGTGATGCATTTATATCATTGCCAATAAAAAGAAAATGAATTATAGGCTGAATAAATATTTGGTTGAGAAAAATGTCTGATAATTTTGTTATTTAAAGTTGCTCTTTGATGTCTATGGGAGTAAGAGTTATTCCCCTTTTGTCACACTGGAATTCAAAACGTGTAAACTGATATGATTTGAATGATAATAGATTGTATCATATATAATACACCTGTCATCATTTTGATTAGAAAGTTTAAAAGTTAATTTCAATACAGGAACATGGCTTTTATGATGTGGAGCCCTATTATAGACAATGAAAGGTAGGTCCACTAGGATCAATTATTTGCTTGTTTTTTTTTCTTTCTTTAATATTTACTGTTGTGGGGACATTTTTTACAGGAGGGAAACATGTCAGATTTGCTTGTAATGTTTAAGTTGGGTAAAGATAGCTGTGAAATGTCAGGGATATAAGTCTATTGAAGTCATAAACTACAAAAATGATGCCAATTAATGAAAAAATACTATTTACAGATATTTGTTTTAGCTGAATGTTTTATTACTGTAAAAAAGGAGTTCCAATTGTCTTTAGAAAAATATATTTTGAAAGGTTTGAAATACCTTGTACTGCCTGATATCTGTTTTTAGTTTCAAGAGAAATACATGAAAAGAAATTTTGTCGATCTACAAATCTTCATTTTCATCCTAACTACTATAGTGAAGGGCCTGTATTGTTTTAGACCTTACAAGTATTTGTTGAATTGGTTGAACGGATCAAAGATCAGAAATTTTTGTAGAAAGTTATTTCAATGAAGGCCAAAAATTTGAACCTTTTTTTTTCAGACTCCCTTGATATTGATTTCTTTTGGTTTGCTAGCATTTCAGTCTTAACTGATGAATTAAAGTCCCTAAAATGGTTGTACATGATAAATTTAGGGACGGGGTGAACAATATGTAAATAAGTTTGATAAGTTACCAACAAAAGTATAAACAATTTAATGTAAATATACTCATCATAGATACCAGGATTAAAATTTTGTACGCCATACACAGACTCATCAGTGACCTTCAAGTCAAAGAAGTTAAAAAAGACCAAACAAAATACAAATTTGAAAAGCAATTGAGGACTCGAAATTCTGAAAGGTTTTGCCAAATATAGCTAAGGTAATCTATTCCTGGGGTAGAAAATCCTTTGTACAGTATTTTGAAAAATTCAAAGTTTTGTAAATAGTTGATTTATGATTTGTAACTTAGTGCCGAGAAAGAAAAAACATGCATAGAAAACTTTTTTTTTCTAAGGGAAATATACATAAGTTTTTGTTCAGAGACAGCAGTTGGAAGTGTGTGATTAAAATGGAATTTGTACTTTAATCTCTAAAGAGTATTGTTACATAATGGTACAGAGTTCTTCTGTAAAACAAAATACTTGTGTTAAATTTCATTAATTAATTTCCAGTGCGATGTATCATATTTATGTAATGAAAGGAACACTCGGTACCAGTCCTTTGACGTCAATTTGCATATAATTTTTCATAACAAGTTGATGATATTGTTATTCTGAACTTTGCAGTTGTCTAACCAATAAGAATATTGTTTTCGCTCAGAAATCACTTGGAAGTCAAGTGGACTTTTAAGGATGCAATTAAACAAGTATAAAAGGTGACCTAAATACACTCTTGAGAGATTTAAGGATTACTTGTGATATAATTTATAAATCCTGTTGTCTTAGCACTTTCTCAAATGTAAGTTTTCGTTGATTTTGATATAATGGCTTGTCAAGTATGTACTGAGTCTGTCAGTTGTTGGGTCTTTTTTCTTATTATTTGGTGACATTAACTTTTGATTTTGATGAAGTTTTAAGCAGCTTTATAGGCATATTACAGATTTCACTTTATTTCAAATGAACATTTATAGAGTCAATGCAAAATTGATGAAGCATGAAAAGTTACTAAGGTCACAGTTTTTTTTCAAAGAAAATAAATGGTTGTTCAGACTTACAATTGAATATGCATATTTCATATACATGTACTACAAATTCAGTTTTCCAAAATAATTGTGAGCCTGTTCAGCCCAGGCAGTCTTTGACTGGAAGTTAAACTCATCATTAGCTGAATCTTTCCGTTTGAACTGCCTGTAACCCAAGAAGGATCTCTAACCATGTTTAAGTGTCTCAGCTAATCTTTAGATAATGATGAAAACAATTAGATTGGTCCTCATTATTGAACTAAATTTTACAATTTCAACGCTTTTAAGCTGGCTTATAAATTTGACATATTCAGCACTTTAAACTTCAACTTCAACATGGTTTTAAACTTTGACCTATAAATATGCTTCAATTTTGTTATTTTCAACCTGTGCATTCAGAAAGTTCATATTTGAAAGCAATTTATGCATGTTTTTATGCCATAATATTTGAAAGTTGAAAATTGTAAGACTATCATTGTTATTCATAAATTTAAATTTGATCTTAATCTTTCAAATTATTGTTTGAAATGTACTAGAATTAAGTTCAAAATAAGGGGAATGTGGTCATATTTATGGAAATTTTATTATTTTACATAAGTAAAAAATTAGAAACTTGACAACTATGAATTTTTTAAAAAGATTGATATCCATGTCGTTTTCAATAATTCGCAACCTGTCACTAAACACTGTGGAAATTTGATTTTTAATTGAGATGTTTATTTCTTTTGTAACTTGTCAATTGCCTGTGTAGTTCTTTATTCATGGACAATAATAAAATGTACCTAAATAGGGAGAGGCCAACCATCCTTATGAAAATATTGTATTCACTGGACAATAGTCAGAAAATTAAAAATTAAAAGTTAATTGAGAATGAAAATTGATGGTTTTGTTTGGTTTTGTAAAGTTGGTTAAGGTGTACATGAGGTGGTTAGGTGTCGGGGAAATTAAAGTGATTTATTAGAACACTATGAAATTGTTACTTTCAAATTGGATATGAGTGGAGCATACATGAAATGAAATCATTCTTTAAGAGTTTAACTTGGTAAGACTGTAATACATGTGTTTTTGATATTAATGTTTTTTTGTTCTTCAAGTTCATCTATAATAGTTTTTAGAGGGAGTTTATTGCTGAGATGTAAGCAATGGTTTTTGATTGATGAATTTCCAATTAGCAATTGTGGATATTATATAATCAGCAACTAAAAGATCTCCTGGATTAGGTTATTTATAGACTTACTGTGTTATTTCTATCAAGTAGTATTGAAACTGTGTACATGTTTTGGATAAAAGAAATATTCTAATATCATTATCACTCATTTTGCCTAGAATTCTGAATTTAATAGTTATTTTGTAACAATTTTCTGCTAGCCATTTGCAACAGATACCATATGCCCTAAGGCCTTTTTCTGTGATCTTTTTGTTCTTCAAATAAAAAAAAATGTAGGTCTCTGAACATTTCAGAACACACTAATTGACTGACGTTGTTTCCATCTAGGGACTCAAGCTAATTGGGATTGTTTTTATATTCCTCGTTATTGTAAAATAGTTTATAACTGTACTATTTATTACACGTAACTTCTGTATACCATTGTATTGACGAAGGTTTGTCGGAATAAAGATATATATACCGGAATAAAGATATATATACCGGTATATAAAGAACATTTCAGAACACACTAATTGACTGACACTGTTTCCATCTAGGGACTCAAGCTAATTAGGATTGTTTTTATATTCCTCATTATTGTAACATAAGAAATTAGCATTTTACATTCCGTTTATTGCCTGCCAGTCAGCTTTATTGACTGCTATCATGTGGGCTGGAAAAGTATTAAAAAGGGACATAACTCCTGACAATAGTAATGACCTTGGGGGTGATTTACGGGTATCAGTTCTTCATTAATGGACAATTAGTATGTAGCATCATGGATCCTAAAAATGAAATAAAATTGAAGGACTTCAGCAAAACAACATGGGGTATATACAGAAAGGAATCATGTATGATTTATGGGTATCAGTTTTACAAAGGACAATCAGATTGCAATTGTTACTTCATGTACCATGAAATGAGAATCTAATTGAATTAGCTACAGTAAAACAACAGGGATATTGAATTTTCACCTGTCCCTTTATTTTTATGTTTGATCTGTGGCCTGTAACACCTTTCTCATTGCAACTGTTACCCAGGACTGTTTACGCCTTCAAGTGATGATTCTTTGCAAACAATGTGGTCAGGTCATCGAGTATGTGGTTGGTTCACCTTGCTAATGATTTTGTTGTTTGATTTTGACCATAGTTTTGAATTATTTTTGTAGCTATGCAAACAGGAGGGGTTTTAGGTGAGTAGGCTTTAAGTGTAAATAATCAGGATTTTTATATTTTTTTTCGTTCTTGGTTATTCCCACACTTTTTTTTTTGTTGCATGCAGATCATTTTAGAAGATAGATTATTATAATTTTCATTATTTATGATTATTTTTAAGGTGAACTTTCAGCATGTTCAGAACAAATTTCTCTCCTGCTACAGTTTGTCTTTTCCTATTATATATTCTTTAAAAATTGCCTTTTTCATTCTCCGATTTATTTAGCACTATTCTTTTAGCAATTAATGGATGTAAGAGTGGAGATGTATTTTTTATTGGGATTAATGAAGATTAAACTTAAGATTTGATCCATGGAAACTGAATTAATGTTTTCTTCTAAATCTCTTTGTTTTAAGTAGGTGGATATCCTTTCCATACAAGGAAATATTTTTCAATCTATCATGGCTGAAACAATAATTTTACAAAATAATGCTCAAGTAATAAATAAGAAAAACAAGATTCTCCAATAAAATTGAGAATGGAAATGGGGAATGTGTCTCCAATACCTTTTTTTCTTGCCTTCATTTCTTTAGAAGAAAAAAAAACTTGGAAAGAAGATCAAAAGAAGGAATTCTAAGTGTTAATGTTTGTATAAACATAATTTTTCAAACTGTTTAAGCTTTAAAGGTACTTGATAAAATGAATAAATGTATGTATAACTGTATCTCTGATACGACAATTAACCTGTAATGTCATATAGATAGGTGTTACCAATTAACACTTATTTATGTTCACTATAATAAATCCCTTTGATGTAGGTAATTAATTGATCATGCTTGTTGAGATATAAGAATTAGATTTATGGCTTGTGTTGATCAGGGCAGAAATAATCTGGACATGTGTTTAGATTGACACCAAATATCTAAAGATGTAAACAGGGTTTTAAATTTCATCTGTGCACATGCTTGCAAATTTGAAGTATATGATATTTTTTCCTAAAGGTGTGGAATTTGTTTTTCAAGCTGTCTTGTCCAATTAGAATCAGGACAGATAGAGTTTCAGTTAAAGCTTTTCAAAAGCTGTTCGGTTGCGTAATTTTGACCAAACATGAGGTAAAGTTATGGCAGTCAACTGCCTGTCATGAAAGAGGTTAAATAATTTTAGTGAAAAATCAGACTTAAGCCTAAAAACCTTTGAAGAAGCTGTCAAACAGGATGTTTTTAACAAAACAAGTGGACATTAAGTTGACCAGGATATACTAGTAGCCTAATTACATTGTAGATTAGATAACTTGGACATAAGTCTGCTTGCTCTATACATTACAGGCTACAAGTAAATGGTAAGTGTTTTAAAAGAATAAAAAATGTCAATATTTAAACATGGAGACAAAAGGCAATCTCTATATAATGGATAACATGAAACTATAATTTTACTATTTATGGTACAAATGCCATAGCAAGAAAATGTGCAAATCATATCTTTTGATGATGAATTCTGTTGAATAGTTCTCTCAAATGTAATTTTATTTAGCTGTTGCATGGAATAGTGGAATCAAGAAGGAATAGGAAATGTTTGGTTGGACTGGTAAATGCCAAGTATAGATTAAGAAAAATAGAGTTCTCAGTCAATGCAGGCGATAATCTCATTGGAATGGAATCAATGATTTCTCAATTTGCGCTTCTTTAAGAACTGATATTGATGTTACTGAAATGCCACGAACACTTTCATCTTTGTTGTGGCATCAAATTCACATTTACAAGTCAATGCATTATTTACAGATACACAATCATGTATCTTGACTGGTTTTCTTAAACCATATTTTTGATGAGCTAAAAATAATGCATCTTGGCCGATATTGTATTATAAACTTTCTCCTTAAAATTTTGTATGCACTTAAGGTAGGTTATAGTATGATAATTGCATGCATGCAAACTGAGCGATAAAGTAGATGAAGGAAATGGACATTGCATCTTTATTAATTGGCAGGCACCTGAGAGCTGCAGGAATTGGATGAAGTTAATATCCTCAAAATTGCTGAAATGTTTAGTACTATATATTATAAAAGGATAATTAGTGCTATAAATATTGTCCCTTACAATATTATATACTGTTCATCATAATATTCCTCAATATATCAAATAACCTTATTTATATTTTTCATGTAGATTTCACTTTAAAATGAAAATGGAATATTTTCTAAAATTTTGACTTGGTTTCTTGTAGAGCATTATTGATGTGTTAAAAATATTGCATGCATTTCATTATACTTTCCCTTTCAAGTTTGGTTCCTATAGATAAGTTAACAGAAATACCATCATTTTGCAGCCATGCTAATCATCATCATCTCTGATGCTGTTTTCTAAAGCTAAATGCTTTTGGAAAAAAAAATTTGCCAAATTTTGTAATATATCCAATGCTCATTAACCCGAATAATTCAGTCGTTATTTTCCGCTGCTGTACGATGGCTACATTAACGCCTGAAGGCTTAGTCAATTAAAAATCGTCAAATAATCATTCGGAATTAGCTCTGGATTTACCTATCTCGATAACATTAAGCTATTAGCTGATTGGCTCTCTCTCACAGAAAGCACCAATCAAAATCCTGGATTCGTGACATGCTTTTATCGTATAAAGAGTTTTGGCCCTCGCAAGTGGGAGAGTCGATCACGGGGAGGGACTGGATTATTTGGGTTGAATGCTCATGTACAGATGAAAAGGAAAGTTGAGTTTTGAGGCCTTAATTTTTTCCATTTTGAAAGTTTAACCAAACACTTAATACTTCCTAATCCTAGCACAATTTGAATTGCTTGTTTATGTTTAGGAATTACTTTAATCTTTAAACTTTTTAAACTTCAATTAAAAATTTTACACATTTGATGTGGTTTTGAAAAAGTACAACTAAAAAGAAATTTATATTCCATAAATAGTATTTATATGAAGGAATCGTCAACCAGGTGAGAGGGCCAAAATAGGTCTATCGACCTTTCCCAGTATTTATTCAGAAGTACTTGTGATTCATGTTGTTTAAATATATTTAAGGGCAAGACCCTGGATAATTAATAACTATAGGGTCAGTACCCCGCAAATGATAACCTCCTCATAAAAATTATTAATATCAAACAATCAATGCCCTTCCTTGTGTACCTGTTGTGTTGCATAGGGCAAACAATGCTGGGTGATCAGGTGATTGACAGATAGGAAAAAGGTGAATCAGTGGGGGGAGGGGTTTGTTCAGTGCATCTGTACTGTAAATGTTTGATTTTGAAATCGTAAGATTTGAACATAATGGTATATTATTAAGTAACTTTGAGATGGGTTTAAATATGTAAGTAATATTGTAAGCTATATTTATGGCTAAATACTTTTAGAACAGGTTAAGCTATAACATTTTTTACGACTTAACTCATAAACAAATTGATTGTTTCATTGAAATGAAATTACTTCTGTGGATATTTTCAAATATTGGTACTTTGAAGTCCAGAAGGATAATTTGACAAAAATTTTTGGGAGGAGAAAATTGGGGGAAGATTATATTAAACTGTATGCCTATATTCAATGGATCTCAAATAAAGTATGCCAAAGCTATTCTAGTGGAAAAGATTGCTCTGACATCTGACAGCCACTTTAGGCATTCTGTTGTCCAACTACCCCAGTTAAAGACTCCATAGATGATGTAAGAGAAATCTATAACTAAAGCCATTGATGTAGGCTTTAATCATGTGCAATTATCACCCCAGCAGTGTCATGATGGCAAAAATGCGCATGTTTCACATTACATATGTACTTATTGTACAGGGTGTGTTGACATCAACTTTTTACAACTATGTAATACGGAAAATTTTTCTTAAAGTTTTTGGTTTAATCCAAATGGGAATTAAAGCCAAGATCTCCATTAATCAAGGATGATAACTCTTAACTAGGAGACCACATAATTAGAAAAACAAATGTTCACAAATAGTGATTTCAGAGCAGTCCTGAGCAGCCAGAACTTCCAATTTCTTATGCTTTCAGGCTTTATGAAATGTATAAGTGATTATGTTCATTGAGATCAGATATCTGCTAGACAAGTAAGTTTACAGTCCAGTAAAGTGTCTTTGTGGCAATGCTTTAGAAAATGGAATCAATATAGGTTACGGTTGGTTCATTGGGTGTGGTATGCTTACAGGAAATATCTTCCTTTCTGAAACAAAACATATTCAGTCATTGTGTGATAGTCATCAAAATTTCATACCGGTGATTTTTTAAAGGGCTCTTTAAATAATACAAGAAAAACTTAACTTCTATAACACAAGCTTGACTTTTCTTAAAGTCTTGAAAAGCTATGAATATAATGCCATCATCTGCAGATTTCTTTTTTTTAAAGGGAGATAATATTTGTTGGTTTGATGGCATTGACAAGATAATTATTTAAATTATAGGAGTTTTAACCACAATTACCTAAAATTAGCATAATGTATTGCTTTTTCACCTGTCTCATTTGAACCGTGAACTTACCAAAATTAATTTGAATTCTACATGCAATCTGCACATTTTAGTTTCCACCAGGAGAAATGTAACACTCGTAGTTTGTATAGACTGTTGGAATAGGAAATGGAGAAGTAGGTTTGTATTTCTGGTAAATATAAGTCCGTGGAATTATCAGTGATGGATTATTATAGTGTTCATTTTCCTCTATAAGATAAGAAAGTAATTGTATGTTGAAATTTATTCACTGAATCTCTTTTTCAAGATTGGTTTTTGAGCCAAGAAGATTTTAGCATTAAATTTTGTAATGATTAAACATTTTCAAAAGAAATCAGGAAAAAAAACTGCATGATGAAGGACAGCAATAAACATTTCTTCATGTAAACGTTGTATTTTTGGTCATTATAATTAGAATTTTCAAAGGAAAGGAACTCAATTTCTACATCAATCAACTGTTTTTCTTCACTTCTTTTCTAATCATGACCTTCAGAAAAGAAAATTGAGATTGTTAACAATTGGATGAGAAATGCAGTGATCCTGTAATTATTTTGTACTGATTGTATATCTATATATACATGCTCCAGGTGTATATCTTGTGAGATCTAAATAGTCGTTCTGTAGGTACTGACTGCAAGGCCATGGAATCTTTAATTCACTTCATTAATGGTAAGCATTTTTTCTTGTTCCTTTGGTGTCTGTGATGGCGCTTCATCAAGAATCTTTGATTGTTTGATAATGGAAAAAGAAAATTTAATTTAGTTTTGAGATTCAACAGATACAGCAGCTGAGAAACAATTTATTATAATAAAAATTGCTGATAGGAGTTTAGGGTGTTAGAGATATGAGATTTTAGCAAAAAATTTTGAAATTTTTATTAGCTTGCCTCTAAATATATTTAAATGGTTTGGAGACTGTCTATTGAATTGTTCTTTTCTAATGGATTGCAGGGAAGGGGGGTGTTTGATCAAAAAGCAAATTATGTAATGAAATTTAATTCAGCAAGTTTGAATGAGCACTTTTGTAGAGATTGTCATCTAAATGTTTTACATTATCCTTCTGTGGGTAATACCCAATTATTTATTTATGAAAAGAGGGACATCTTAATTACACTTTAGACATCCTAATTGTATTTAATATTTGAAATAAATGCATGAAATTAAAAAAAAAAACCAGAATGAATGCTTAATCTTTAACCTTATGACAATAATTTCATTATAGGTTGTCTATAACTTTCTATGATTGTCCTGTTATTTATGGAGCATATGGTGCGTCTATTCAGTTTCATCCCGAGAGAGGTCAACCCTGCATTGATAAGTTCTTGATCAGAGAAAATTATCAAGGAATCTTCTATTTTTTTGCAATTCTTCCATATAATGCATCAGTTATGATAAATAATTGTTAGTTTGTGAGATATTTAATCGATGATATTTATCCTAATTTGGATGAGGTCATTGAAAAACTCTTCTAGGAAAAATATGAAGGAGATATTCAGTTTATGAAATTGTCAGTTTATTGATTTCTAAGCCTTTTCAAAGAGGTTATGGGCATGATAATTTGTAGTCATGCATATTTGAAGAGCTATTTGTTAAAATACATTTTCGATACAAAAAGAATAAATATTTTATATAGATAAGAAATTTATACAAATTGTAATGAAAAAAAATTGCAAATATTCCACAACCCAAATTTTTTCATGAATCACTATGAAAGTTAGCTGCTGAATGAATACCTACAAGTAAATTTATATAAAATTTAGTTTGAAATTAAGTTGCACATGTAAATTTTTATATACATTACATGTATTATATATAAAATGATTTTTATATGTTCTACAAACGGCAAAGTCTATATTAAGATGACAGAAAATAACACTTCTTCTGTGTTTATGTCTTTGACACAGCATTCTCTTGTAGTAAGAGTTGTATAGATCTTTGATACACGTCTTGTTGTATGGCAAAATAAATTACTGCAGTAAATACCTCACTTTCTTGTATCAGTAATGACGATGAAGCTCTTCAAGTAAATGTTGGCATCACAGTAGATGAGTAGTTTGTAAAAAAACTGATGGCATAATAGTGTAAAAAAACTGATTGCATAATAGTGTAAAAAAAACAATGGCATAATAGTTTTAAAAAAACTGATGGCATAATAGTGTAAAAAAACGATGGCACAATAGTGTAAAAAAACTGATGGCATAATAGTGTAAAAAAACTGATGGCATTATAGTGTAAAAAAAATAATGGCATAATAGTGTAAAAAAAATGATGGCACAATAGACTACTTCAATAAAGAGTTATGAGACCATTATGATCATAAAAAAATTGGCAACTGTGACATTGTTGATGATGAGAGATGATGCTGTTTAGATGAATAAAAGATATTACTTAGTGTAAAATAGCGTGTGTATATGTTTTAGGGCAAAATCTAATGATTTCTTTTTTTATTTATCATAGATGAAAAAAAGTATGCCTCAATTAATTATTCATCAAGTTTTGGCAAAATATCCGTCAGAATCCTTTGATATCATTTGATAGCTTTATACGTTTTAATTTTATTACGCACAGAATGTACATTATAAAATGTTCATTACGGGATTTAATATTATCTCCGTAATCAACGGAGAATGAATAAATTCATGATTATGGAATAAGCTTAACAAAGTCTGTAATTGTATTACTTTTATTTAATGTACGTTAAGTACTTAGAAAATAATTGATAGATATAGTGTTATAGTTAATTACATTGGCATCATGGTGTATTGATTCTGTTATGTAATTCATTTTGTGAAATTACTGATGGAAAAAAGGACTGATCACTCTGTTTGGTTCTTACTTCGCTATTCTAGTGTTCTATGCCAATGTAAGATCAAAACCACTTAGTAAAACTGTTTAAACAGAAAAGTAGATGTCAGATAGTACAGCGATTGGCTTGCCATTTCTCCTGAGGAATTCTGTTTGTGAAAAACCGATTTTACATAGTTGGTATCAGTATTGATTATTGGAGAAAAATTATGGTGATGATAGATTTTTATAGAGCTCTGTACTGTTTGAATGTCTGTGGTAAAAACATGGGACAGAGAGCCTGTTGAAGGAATTGATTGTTTTAATTGAAAATTTGCATAAACTATATGATGAGGAAGACAAACATTTAGATATTATTCTTTGTACTGTTTACAAATGCATGTTTGTTTGCGTTGCTGTTGGTTTTTCTTAATTGTATGTTACGAAACGAGACATTTGAACGTTAAATCTCATCAGCAAAAATAAAGATTGTGGTTGATATCTGTGTCAGGAAACGAAATTCAATGGAGAATTTCACATAAATTTATCCAATTGAATACATATATACTTATCAACTTGTAACAGTTAACATTGTGTCCTCGTATACTTGAATTTTGTCGTAAATGAGGGAAGTGAGTCACATGCGGCAATCCAAACATGAAGTAAAATTAATGAAGATTCATCTTGTGTTAAGTATCATCGTCATAGAATGGACCAAACTCGTTTACTTAGACAGAGATGTGCCAGCAAAAGGTATGTATGTTGTTAATTTCGTGGAAAATGCTTCCAGCAAGATCTAAATCGTCTATTACGTTTTTTTCTTTGAATAACATTACGTGACATTTTTCCTAATTTGTAAGATGGGGGTGTGTATTAAAAGCTGATTTCCATGTCAGGTGCAACATGATTTGTCAATCATACACATTATTGTGGCAGTTGATTATTTATTTTGTTTTCATTTTACACTGATAAACTTGATAACACATAATGCCCAGATAATGCATTTGAAAGGAATAGAATTTTGTAAGTCTAATATAAATAAGTATTTTTTTCATTTTAAATTTTAAGCTGGTGTGGACAACTTGGTTTGGGATAATAAGGTTCTGCTTTCAAACTTATAGAGGTATCTCCAAATCAGACAATAACAGAAAGAAATGTGCAGATTTAAAATGTTTGATCAAGTGCAACTAGACTAAACCGAACCCTGTGTTAACTGTAAAATGTCTGAACTCACTGGACTTGTGCATCAGGACATATACAGTGGTTATTATACAGTAATTAAACCTGAATGAGCCAAACAGCTGTCTTGAATTAAAACCAACAACGTTTTTTTTTTTAAATTGTTGGATTGCTGTCTCGATGACCATATAAACCACCGCAGCCCACACACACATTACTCCTTTATTCTTCAAGTTCTCAGCACCAAGGGGTTCTGTTAAGACAGATTTTAATGTATCAATTGTCACTCTCTGCTGAATTTGAATTTTATTAAAATCACAATCTCAATTTCATCAGGATTTTATATGTTATTTTGGCTATTTGGATGCATTTGTCCCAAACACAGTGAGTTATGTAGAGGTTATAAACATGTAAATGTTTCATGATCGACAGTTGTGAAAATCGTGTACGTGTTGCATGACTATCTTGTGACTTGTTACTGAAGTATGAATGAGGTGATGGTGAACATCATTTGCATTTTCTTACCGCTTGCCCTTTTATGGTATAGATATATTTATTTGTTTTATGATGTATTTACATTTGGAATTTGATGGATTTGTCTTATAAAAACAAATCAAAACATATTTACTATTATAATAGGAAGTACGTATACCTGTCATTGACTTTGAAGGTGACTTTCGTATATTTCTAACAAATCTACAAAATAATTCATAGTTCAGCTGTCAAGAATCTAGAACCAGAACATTTCATGCAAGGAATAATGTAAAAGGGTTTTTTATGACCTTCAACGGTGCAGAAAAGTAAGAGGTTACCATGGGTTGAAAAAAAAGGATAGACAGTGAAAATAAAAAGAATTATCATTAAACCTAGATTGAGAAATACAAACCCAACTATAATCTGGGTCCAGGGTTGGGGGATTGGTAACAGTCTCATAGGACTTGTTAGTTGTTTCTTTTTATAGGTGATTTTTGCATTTTGGTTTATTATTTAAGCTGGAACAGAAAAATATAATTCAATTGGTCGGTTGTACAGACATTTTGGTGACATTTTTTGCTAGACTTATTTTGGTATCACACTGGCAGTTTTATAGCTTGTCAAGGTACAAAATCATAGCCAGGTGATTTATTTTTAAAATATTGACCTGTTTTGTAAACACGTTAATCTGCAAAATCAATCAAAAGAAGCATGTCCCCAGGTATATTTGGCATGTTTTCTGGTCCTTTGATCCATCAATCACACCCTGGAGTCATGAAGAAAACTGGTACCAGTCAGTTTAACAACTACCAATTAGCTATAATCTAACATTCAACTATCAAATAGATTAGGGTATATTGTGTTCAGGTTTGGCAGGGGGTGGTACATGTTGTCTCAGTGGAGCCAATGTTTACATGTAATATGCATGAAACAGTAACTTCATATTTAACAGGAATGAACTTGGAAAAAAGTACTAAACAAGCTTACAAAGTTTGATAATAATTGTTTGCTATTTTGTGTATGATCCTTGTCGCTGGTAGTGCTGAACTAAATTTACTTATCTAAATCTGTGATGGTCTGTGGATTTCATAGGAAAAATCCCAAATTCTTGTTTGCATATATGACATGAATGAGGATAAAAAGCTAAAAAACAAAATCAGTATGAATGACTGTTAACTAATATTCAATCAAATACAGTTTGGTCTAGTGCAGTGAAGTCTGAATACCTTCAAGTTTACTTAAAACAAGGCAAAATTTCAAAGGATACCAGGTATATTCTTAGTTGGGCGTAGGACATTTTAAGTTTGTGTCCTTTCACCAAGGATCAAATCTGACTTGTAGAAAGGATGGTGTTGCTGGACTAATGAACACTGACTAGACACTAGTAAACAACAGTAGGTCGCTTGCAATCACAGACAGTAGACTGTACGATTAATTACCGCAGGAATATGGGACCAATCTAATCCTAAGTATATATTTACCACAGCAGAATGGGGACAAATCTAATCCTCTTGGCTCTCATTGTAGTCGGATAATTGACTTAATGCAGTTTGTTTCAAATCTGATTTACTGGTTTTATATGGGTGAAGAATTCTATGGTTAAACCTGGAATTTAAAGTAGATTGGATTTAATTTGACAAATAGAAACAGTGAAACATTCTGTCAGACCATACCACCTGATAATATTTTTTATAGATTGTTGGAATATATGTAATTGATTAATAATCATATTTGGGATTTGACACATTGAAATAATATAAGGTAAGATACTCTATTTTTATGGTTGAAAATAGTGTTTTTTTTTAGTCTAGACTAGTTTCCCATGTGCCATTTTTACAGATTTTTGTAAAGTAAATTTTTAGTAAATTCTCTAAAATATTAAATATGTTGACATGTGTCATTTGGTCTCTTGTAGAGAGTTGTCTCATTGGCAATCATACCACATCTTCTTATTTTCATATGGTTAATATGTATTACTATTTTACTCTGTTGGATGCACACTTATGGATGAACCTTTACCTTGAAAAAAAAAACCTAACTTAAGTACTTTATATAACTGATAAAATATACATGTACACGTAAAGTAGATGTGACTGTTCATGTATTTATTTTGGTGATGTACACATTTGAAACAGTGATGAGGAAAACATGTTTTGAAACCTTTAAAGGTTAAAAGATGTCATCTTCCTTTAGGTGACTGGTCAGGTGTTTCCGTTAATTACCCTCTGCATGCATTGTCATGAACATTGGAACATGATGTTTAAGTCTGTGTATTGCTGAGACAGGACTGAGTTATTTTGTTGTCACATCAAGTTGAAATAGTTTTTGACATCTTTGACATTTCCAGATAATAATAGGGGGATTTTAATGATACAGATTAAATGGAGTTATACAATGAGATAGTTAACTTCATCAGGTAAGCAAAATAATGCAATTTTGATGTTAAATATGATAAAGTTGAGGATTAAAAATTTTGATTTTCATGGTGATAAAGTTGAGGATTAAAAATTTTGAGGTGATAAAGTTGAGGATTAAAAATTTTGATTTTCATGGTGGTCCTGTTTGTAATAACAAATGGATTGTACAAAAAAAGTGTGTTGATTTAAACTGAAAACTTTTTTTCAGACAACAAGTCTTTAAAATATCCTTCTGTGAAAATGTAGTCTTTTTATATAGATAAAGATTTACTGTCTAGCTAAAAATGTTCTACATATGTATATTGATGCACAATGCAGCTACAATTTTGTATCTCACCCATAATAGGAAACAGTCAGCAGGTGACCAGTCAAAAAGATTATTGTCCCTGATAAAGTTTTATATTGGGAGGTCCATATATTTTGACACTTTATGACAAGATTGATATAACTGAGATGATGTAGTTCAAGATTTGTGAAGACATTTTCTGCCTGGTTAAAGTTGAATAAAATATTTAACATATTTGATTTGTCATATAAGATACTCAGATGAGTGACATTTTTGCCACTGTTCGTGTGACTGTGAATGACAGTTAAATCATAAGTGTTATAAGGTAATGCTGGACAGAAAAAAAAAACATAAGCTGGAATTAACAAAAAATGAACTCTATAGTTTAAAGATTGTTTAAATGTAATGGGACGTTATCTCAGGTCACTGGACGTGGATATATTTACATGGATTCAGGTGAAGATTATAATGAAATCCACAACATAAATAAAAAATCTTGTCAAATGTCATTTACACCTGTGTGACATATGAACATATATATTTTGACTTGATTAAGACATTTAACATGCAATAGGTTGTTGATCAGGGACCACTTACAAATTTTCAAATACTTTAAAAATGAAAATTTAGGCTAAGGAGGATTTGAAAAAAAAGTTTTTTTCATTGAGTGTTTGTGGGATATTTTTAATTTCAGTTTGCACAAACTTGACACAGAGAGTTTGGATTTAATATTTAAAATTATTGCTCATAATTGAAAAGTAAAATGTTCAGTATTTATTTAGTGAAATGTTGGACATTATGTTGACATATTTTATGCAGGTATGTTAGTTATGTATTTGAAAGGATATGTTTTAAATTTGGAAAAATAGAGGTTTGGTAACAGAAGAAAGATAATTTCCTAAGAGATTAAAACAAATCCAAGTTATTTGTTACCGTGAGTTTGACTGCTTATAAGGAAGGAAACAGAAAATATAGATCTACGGCTTTTGTGTTTTTATAAGTTTTAATGGATTTAAGTTAAATTTAAGTAAGGATTTCAGTTAATAAAAAATGCATTGTCATCATTAAAATGTCTGATAGGTCAGTTGGTAAAAGAGAGACATTTTAGGAAAAAGTTTGTTTGTTATTTTCAAGATGTTATATGATTGCCAGTGAGTCCACTATCCATCAGAGTCCAAATCACATAGATGTAAGCAACTATAATAGGTCATTTTATGGTCTTTAACAATGAGCAATAGTTAGTTTAAAATAGACCCAACATTTGTTTTCCTTTCTACTTGACTCATGCAGTCTCTTGTTGCACTGCAGGAAATGAATTAAGGAGTAACTAATTTGATTTTGAAATCAATTTATCAGCACCCGTCATTTGATTTAGAATTTATTAGCAGATGTTCCATAATAGTAATAGCACCTTCGGAGATTTTATATTGAATATAGTTGCTATAGAAACCAATATAAATTCCATTGATAATTATGATGAATTTATCATCATTTCTACCACAATATGCTGGTTTGATTGATTTCAGTTCATTCATTATAGTTCTTGTAACAATACATAAAGCATACAGATCAATTTTGCATCAGAAAGCCGTTTGCCCTTCAGCATTGAGTCTCTGGGATAAAAAAAGGGGAAGAAGACGGACTACTAGCTGTATTATTTCCACAATATGTAAAACCGTATTATTGGACAGCTATGTAATATTCCCCATAAGACATCTCTGAAATTTCTGTGCAATATTGAAGTTTAAAATTTCACTGTCAGAAGATCTAATGGTTTTAAAAGTTTTACTATAAAAACTATTTTATTTTGTAAATATAATGGTTGTAGTAATTTAGATCTTTAACTTCCCGCTTACTTCCAAAAGCAAGTTTTTTTTTTAGATAGATAATGTTATTTTGTCTATTTAAATTGCGTAATGATTTATATACATATACCACTTTTCAAAATACAATAAAATTTGAAACTTGATATTTGTGGAATTAGAGAAACAGCAAGGGAGATTACTCTTTCCTTTTTCTTTGATTTTTAAAGTAAAATGTTTGATTGAGACACTTTAAACGATTTATGATAAACTACTAGTAATTAATATCATCTACAGAACTTGTCAAATATTATATTTCCAATATTTTATTTGTTTTGGATAAAACATAACAAAAATGTACCACATTATTCAGCTGTTGCAGAGTGTTTTAATTACAATAATGATTATTTTTCATGACATATGTTATCAGTGGGAATATTCATCATATTCCACTATGATATTTGTGATATTATAAAGGTAACAAGCTTTCTGTCTCCATTTTATAGTTCAACCAGACCTGCATGTCTCAGAATTCATGTTTTCTGGCTGATATTACATGTTATTTAGTATTTCCTTGGTTTTTGTGGTTGTTTCAGTTCATTTATGTTAAATGTTTGATAATTTCATATGCCACCTGAAATTAAATGATAAAACCATTACATACTTCATAGAACGTATATAATATAGTATTTTTCTACATGGAATGATTTTCTTTTGTAAGTGTATAAGATGTTTTACTAAGTTTGTGAAAATCTAATTGTGTCCATTACTCCATCCTGTTTTCTTGGGTGTGGGTGTTTTATTAATTCTTGTGAAAAACACAATAGAAATTTAAAATTATAATTATAGACTTTTTGAACTGTCAAAATTTATTTCTCAATAGGGGAAGGGCCATTTGAATAAGAAATATGAACATTTGATATAAATAATTCAAAATTATGACTATAATTACCAACTTTATATTAAATGTATAATATTTAAAAGGTTCTTTGTGGTAGGTGAAGTAGGTAAGATTTTATGTTTGAACTACAGGTGCAAACTTTAACCTCATCAGCACATTAACAAGAAGTATTTACAATTTCACACCTGTGGATGTTTACCTCTATAAAAAAAGTTAAATATTATGGTAGCCCAGTGGTATACACATCATTAGTAATACTCCAGACATGGGTAAATATGATGTGGATTACAGAGACATGATAGAGAGAAAAGTAGTTTTTGTGTATGTATGTTTAGACTGACTTTGACCTTGAATTGATATAAAAAATAGGAGAGGTGTCAATGATTGCCATTGAGAAACTATTCAGCCTTCAACTATGAACATTTTGATAGTGCATTCACTTGTAAAAAAACATGGGGAGCTTTGTTAGTAAAGTTTGAACTGATGAATGGCCAGTGAGCTTCCCCATTGTCCAGACTACAATCAGGTTTTAGCAAAACTGGTCAGCAGATTTTCATGTGTGTTACTGAATACCTGATATAGTTTAAATTTGAAATTATAATTTCTATAAAAAAAAAAACCCTGGTTTGATGAAATCGGTTTTTAAACGACAAGTTTTATTTATCTATTTAGGAATAAAAAAGAGGAGTGCATTGTTGAACTTGGAGGGGGGGGGAGGAAATCACAATCAATGTGTGCAGATTTTCAATTATTTTAAAGGTTCAATTCTCAAGTATTGCTCACTTATTAGGTGGGATTACCATGATTTTGTTGATAAATGTATAGGGTATTTAATCCCTTTTGACTTTACCCATTTACCAAGTATTAATGTGTTTATTTGTCTTTCACCTATTCCTAATTAATATTGGGTCACCAGGTGTACACAGTTTGTTGTAGAAGATTCACGGTCCTTCGGTTCACAAACTTGTTACCGTGTATCAGATGGTATAGAAACTTTGAAGTATTGCCATCTAAGGTTTCGTAGAGATTTATATGGGGATTTATTTTTTTAAAAAGTAAGTGGAAAGAGTCTTGCACCATATAGATTTAAATTTCTACACTAAAATGTTTCATGAAGTGTATGTTTCGTGTATTTTATATAAGTCTTCACTTTTGAGTTGGAACACAGAGCTGAAGGTCTCGGTTTGATTTCAATGTTTCAGCTTCAGTTTGTTCTTGTATGCTCCAGTCTATGAAAGTTTAATAAAATGATGATGGTTCATTGTTTACATGAATAAATTGCAGTTTAACTGAATACATTGAAATCAATTATTTATGTTAATTTCAACAATAATTGTGGCGACTGGCTGTCAGGTCTTTGTTGTAGAATAGGGAAGTTTTGTCAAGTGTGACATGGAACCATTCTCCTCTTGTTGTTTGCATGTAGTAGTTTTAGTATATCAGGAACAAATATTTTTATGTTTTCAATTTTCAAGGACACTCAATTGAAATCATAAATGTGGACTAAAAAGGGATGAAGGAAAGTTTGATTAATAAAAACATAAAGAGGTTATTGATTTAAATCTCATGTGATTACAAAGGATTCTGTGACACAAGAAGCTGTAGAATTGAGTGACACATGTTCTTCTGGTCACGTTTGGCTTCAGTTTCATGTTGTTCAAGGTATTAAATGTAAATGTGTATTGGATTAGCATGATGCAAGTTTGGATATATTTTAGAAAATGAAATATAACTTATAGATTCTAGTAATTTCTGCAGTTTGAAGTTAGTCAAGAGAACTTAATTTAGGGAAAAATTGTATGGACATTATTTATTGAATATTGGGTAAGAATTTAGTTTTATTTTCTGAAAATTATGGATTCATATCCAAGATGAACAATGGTGACGAGAAATGCTATGAAAGTCCATCGGAATTTGTTAAAATAAAAAGAGATTGTAAAGATAATGTGTAAAAAAAAATAATCTAGAATTATCTGTATGTTCAGCTGTTTATTATTTATTATAGATATTTGATTGAAAAAAGTATATGATTAATTGGATAATTTTATCAGAAATTGATATTTTATCAACTATTCTTCTTATTATTTTTTTCTGGTCAGATGTGAAAAAAAGACGTGATTAATGAGAATATTTATCAAATCTTTGGTTTATACATACAGCTTTATACTTCTTTTGCAATTAACGAGACATTTTTATGATTCATATATTTTTTTATTTTAAATAATAAGAAGATTTATGCTGAATTGTCATTTTCTTTCACATATTTTTATTTACCAAGTATTCGTACTCTGCATAATTGCACAATTATTTAAGGTAAATTATCTTGCAGTTAAAAGTTGACAATAATCTGCCTTTTATAGAGAGTTTATTTACGATCCCTCTAGATTATAAATTATAGATATGAATAAGCTCATTATTATTTTATCAGTAATTATGAGAATCTTGATAATAGGGGAGTTTATACCCCAGGTAGATTACAGGTGTAGATATGATAGCAATCTCCTCAGACAGGTAAACACCATAGAATGAAGAAAGAAAATTAGTCTGTTTACTATGTAAGTTAAATAACAACAATAACCTAATGGTCTAGGCTGTGTTATTTTTTTGTATGGATTTACAAAGGATATAAAATTTTAATTCACATCTTTACTGAAGTAAGTTATTTCTTTAAAAAAATCCATTTACTTGGTAAAGTTATAGGTATTGAAAGCTGTTAAAGATGGGTTGGGTAGTAACAGTCCTAGAAGTAGTGACTTGGATATCTTGGCAGGTTTTGCTAATGGTTAACGATTCATTATATCCTTACAAGTTACTGCTGAAAATGCTTAAAAAAATGTTTAACCCAGCAATTTGAGTTACTTACATGTATATAATGTAAATTATTTCGATCTCCAATTCATTGATAGACTGGGGATTTCGGGAATACACATCTGTTGCATAGAAATAAACAAGTCTTGTATAATAAAAGTTGGGAAAGTTTACAGATGTGAAGATTTAAATACAATGATATAGATGGGTGCTGGTTTTAAGAGCATTGTTAGCAGGAGCAACATGTTAAAAGCTTTGTCTGTAGAATGTCAAAGATAATTATTTGCCTGTTTCTATAAACAAAAAAATCAGAAAAAGTAACCATTGCATTAATTTTCATATAAAGAAAACATGTTTTAATACAAATTTTATTTTATTTAAAAGAGAAAAAAAATATTTGTTAAACTACATCTAACAAAGTATTGAAATTGACATTATTCTCACTTCTGGCACTGATGCAGAATGGTATAATTTGCTGTGATACTTAAAAACATAAGTCATTTACTGAGAGGAAACTGCTTTAATTACAAGATAATTTGTTCAGGCAATTACATAAGATGTAGCAAGCTTTTAAGTTTTAACACATGCTGAAAGGAAAATGGAACCTTGAAGACAAGATAATGAAAAAACCAGGTGATAATGATAAATAATTTCTTAAAAGTAGCTTTCAATCTCTTCACCTGTAAATATTCCTGTGCTGAACAATAATATTTGGTTAAAGATGATGCAACTTATTTATTTTTGGAGGTTCAAATTAAAGAGGTTTCATATCGGGTTTATTGACATGTATGTTTGATAATGTATTTGCCAAGTTTTTATCTTATAAGATTTAGGAAGTTGAATTACAGAATAGACAAGCTTTAGGAGAAGTGTTTTCTAAGAAACCCAAAGTCCTCATATAAGCCCTTGAGTCTTTACCTGAGTTTGAAAAAGAAAAAGTTCTGTGAATGATAGTATACAAAAATCTGCTTTATTCAAAGCTTATCTGTAGCACTTTTCACTTTAATACAAAGTAACATAGGCCATTTTACAAAATTTTTTCTTGTCTGTCTTTGCCAAAGTTTTGTTTAAGTTTCAGGAAGACCGCAAGGCCTATGGTTATGTGTAGACTTACTGGGTGTTTTTTGTACTTAATTTGAGTTGAATGTGCAGTGATACAGACATAGACTGTCATTTAAACAGTAGTAAAGCTGCTGATACAGACATAGACTGTCATTTAAACAGTAGTAAAGCTTCAGAAAAGGTTTAGGATAAACTTTGTGTCTAGATTTATTTTAGTATTTCAACACTTCACATGTTATCTTTTTACCTCTGATAAATCTTTAGCCTCTCATATATTATATAAACAGGAACCAGATAGTTTATCATTTCTGAACATGCAGTTGACTTTTCTTCAAGGTCAAATTTTAATGAGTTTCATTGTATTTCTCTACATGTTTCCTTCCTTCTATTGAAGATAAGAGCTTGATGAAGTCATTTGTTATTTTGTCAATTTGACCCATTGAACTTTGAAGTATCTATTCTTATATAAATTTCCTTGAAATGAAAAACAGCTTGAAATCGATTTATGCCTGGTGAAAGTTACATGGGTAATTTGATGTTAATTAATTATCTTTTATTTAGAAGGATTACTGGAGTTTATTTTTTAGACAAACTGACTACCTTATGATCTTTATTAAGATCATGACTCACTTTGTCTTTGAAAAAAGTGTGTAAATTGCCAATTAATGTAATTTTGTTTTGAATTTTTGTCTGCAAGAAGAAAAGTTTGATGCAAAAACATGTAATGAATCATGTTGTCCTGTATAAAGAAACTTATATTTTGATGTCTTACAAAAACATATGTTTTGGAACCAGCATGAGTGTCATCACAGGAAAACAGTTATAGAAAAATTAAAACATCTGGAAAGAATTATTGTTATGAGTTTGACACGGCTGTATATGTCTTACAGAAGTTTGTTAATTGAAATTACCAAGATTTTTGTTATTTTGTGCTTGTCTGTTCACGGTTGGAGGACACGTCTAATTAAACTTCTCCTTTGGTAAATTTATTTTCTGTGTGATTAAACAAGAGTTCTATTATCCACTGTGTTGTTGTTTAAACCATCTGCCTCTTTAGTACAGTTGTTTTGACCAGGGAAAAGCTGTTTCCAGCAAGGTGTTAATGCTTTTTGATATTAAGTTATTAATATCTGCTCTGAAAGTAATTAATGAATTGATTCCTACATTTATATGATTATTGATTAATCCAGGTTGGTGAAGGTTTCTATTCAGATTTGTGTTATTTAATCGAGAGATCAATTATTGCATTGGATTATTTTTACATGTTTTATTTCTTATTTTGCAGTGTGTCGGGAGCTAAAGCTGGAGACGATTTACTGAGAAATAAATCAAGGTCACGTTCAGTCGGAGGATCACCATTGGAGTCTCCAAGAAGTAGTAAACTTGTTCATCAAACTAGTACTCATGGTAACAGAGCTCAGAGACAGCGCTCATTCAGAAACAATGAAGAGGATGTGAAACGTTCCCGTTCTCATTCTGTTTCTTATGAATTGTCAGAAGATTTAAAAGAAAAACAATTGGAAATGTTAGAGAGAAAATATGGAGGTTCACTAAGATCACGCCGTGCTGCTAAAACTATTCAGCAAGCATTTAGACAGCACTGCATGAACAGAAACTTTGAAAAATTACGACATTCTGCAGGAGAAAGGAGATTATCAAAACGATTGTCTGAATTAGGTCGCAGTAACACAGTTTGGACTGACAGAATTACAGATAATGTTCAAACAATGGGTGCCCTACTTGTGCAAAATAATGTAGAAGGGCACAATCAAAGTGACAATTATCAAAATAAGAGTGGCGAATCTAGACTTAGACCTCAGATGTCTTTAGATCAAAATATGAAAATTGATTCTTCATTACGGACAAAAATTTCAAAATTTGAAAGGAAAAAACTAGAACGTTGTAAAGAGGTGGATTTAAGCGACATTCCTGAAAATCAAAATTGTGACAAAACTGTTGATGAGGCAAACAATAATAGGAATTCTTATCCTGAAATGAACCAAAGTAGTGCTACTGATTCATCACAACGTGGACCAACGGAAAATGCAGTTGATTTACCTAGTCTTAATTTTGAAACTCTGTTAGATAGTCGAGAGACTGAAATTTTAGTTGACAGCTTTAATAGTGACAGTATTAACAGTGACGGTCAAAATGAAATTACAAATTACACATTTACTCATAAACCTTCTGCATCATCATTATTTTCAAATGCAAGTACGGACACTTTAGAAAGTAACAAAAGTGCTTCTTATGAAAACTTTAGGACTAATTACTCTGATTCCGGATCATGTGGTAGTCAAGGGGATTTACAAATTAAAGGAGAAACCGATAGTTCTTCATTAGAAAATATACGAACACCCGAACAAAAACAAATGATAGATCAGACTTTACGATTTTATATGAATCAAGAAGTCAAATTACGGAATAAACAAATAGCAGAAGTGATTTCTAAGAAACCTCCTCAAGTCCCTATAAGAGCCCCAGAGGCTTCACCAGTTTGGAAACGAAAAAGTGCTATGAATGGTAGTATACAAGTTAAACCAGTAGAAAAACGAATGAGCAATATTTCAGAGACAAGTGAAGGATCATTTGATGGTAACTGTTCTAGTTCTCCAAGTTCAGAAAATGTTAACGGTGAAAATGTTAGTTTAAATAGTGAGAGTAGTCTACATTATCAGAGACGATCACGACTAAGTGTAACGCCTGATCACCATCATTCTGTTCCAAAATCTGCAGACAAAGTTAGAAAACGTACCTACAGAATTGGAATGAACTTATTTAACAAGTAAGTGGTGAAGAATGAACAAGTTTTTAGCTTGGTGTCATTTATTTTTTTTCTATATAAAGTATGCTTTTATAGAAGTATTTTAATCAGCCTGATAGATGAGGTCACTTGATACATGTTTATAAAATATATTTAAATGAGGGGAAACTCATGACCAGAAAGTAATTTAACAAACACCCTTAATCTCTTACAAGCACACTTTCGGGTAATGTCTGTACACTTTGGTTTATTGCATCATTGTGTCATGATACCACATAAGGAAATATCTATTCAGTTTTAATTAAGACTTCAAGTGTGGTTGTAATTTGAATAAAAATTTTCAATGAGGGACTTTTGTTTATATATTACATTTTTAGTTTATAAAATAATGACATGTGATATTAAATGTAGTTCCTTATTAGTCATCAGAAATCACTTATGAAGTATTCTTATTCTCACACCACATCCCTTCCTTTACGTAATCATTCCTTTCCTGTTGTTAACTTTGATTGCAATCAAAAGTACAAGTCAGGGCCTTGTCTTTTTCATGGAAACTGTGTATGTCATTTAAAGACATCAAGTCATGTGATTTGAAAGAAAAAACATATTAAGCATCTGCACATTAACATTCAAGTTGGAAAAACAAAGTAATTGCCACTATTTACACAAATTCTAAATTAAGCAAGTGGCTGATGCATATCTTTCTATTTTATGAAATTAAAGCTTACTTTAATTGCTCTATATTAGAATCTGGAGAGAAATATGATTCCGATTGCCAATGAGACAATTATTTCCCAAAAGTCCACAGTTCAGCCTTCAACTATGAACAAAACCCATACACGATAATCAGCTATAAAAGGCCTGGACATAACACAGTGTGAAAGAATTGACTTGAGACAACCAGCAGCCTGATTTAGGACTAAAAGCAAATATGAAAGACTGCAACTAACGACAAATTATAGACTAACTTGTACCATACCGTAAATTGTTAATCTCTGGTAATTTTAGGATAAATTAGTCTCAGAAATGTCCACCCTCTTATATTTGATCTGTAAGGATTAGCAGATTAAGGGAAAAGTTAAAAGCGAAAAACAAAACAATGCAAACCTGCTTGGGTTTAGAAAATTCAGAAAATTTAAACTGTGAAAATAAAGTCATTTATGAAATATCAACTATTTTAATAATGGCACAATTTTGAAATATAGTTATGTTTTTTGTATCATGTTTCCTTTCATATCAAATTGCATTCTTCCCCAGGAAACCAGAAAAAGGAATAGAGTTTTTATGTGAGTGTGGATTTGTAGAAGAAAATCCACATGCAGTAGCAAAATTCCTCATCTCACGGAAAGGACTTAGTAAACAGATGATAGGAGAATACTTAGGGAACCTACAGAATGAATTCAATATGGAAGTCTTAGAGTAAGTATTTGCCAAACATACAGATAGCTTTTATGTAAATTCCATCGGTTAAGCGGTAGGCCTAGCAGTCATTTTTGATTGGCATCCTACAACTGGTATTGGGTCTTAGTTAAATGTAAGTTAAGGCTTTGAAGTTCAAATGCTATAAACCAATTAGAGAAGTAAACTTTGTGAATCCAGACATGTGACAGACTTTCTTTTGAAGTTGGACTCCTCTTAATCTTGGGTTTAAACTCCTGTCTCCTGGTTATATAATGAAAGACAGTATAATAACCTTCAGAAGTGGCTTATTTGACAAAAACAACACTTCTCGTAGTCTCCAATGTCAAAGACCATTCTCATCCTGAATTCATATTTCTTGTGACGTACTGAAAATAGTATTTGCATATTAATCTTTCTTCTACGTGCTACTGTTCATGTACTTAAATATTTCTATTTTACGATTTAATTTCCCGTCACAAAAACAGAGAGGTATTGAACATAAATTATCTCAGATGTTACACAAAACAATAAGCTTATATTTAGATTTTTCTGTGGTGACATGTTTTGTTTATTGAACGTGTATGCAGAAGTGTATAGATTTGAAGGTCATATGAAGGATATTTATAAACATAAGAAATGGGTTTTTATACCAAATTCAAAGATTTTATTTTCCTTATAAAAAATTTTAAAATTAATTGTATTCACTCCATTGGCATATCCTGAGGACTTTCAAACGATAGCAGCAGAGAAAAAAAACCAAAATAACGGAGCTCGACAGTCATAATCGAAATATTGTACTAAAAATAACAAATTTACAGCCATTTTGCATGATTTAGCAATGATTTTGTCTTGGCTTGCCACCTCTTCAGGACTTGCCCTTGTACAGTTCAATATTTGATCATCCTTAAGTAGTATGTATTAGTTTTGGGAGTACTAATGATGAAACTATATAATGTTATTACTTATTCCGTTTGTAGAACAACAGACATCTGAGAGATGAAATAAATCATTAGGTCCTTCAGATGTGTAGGGAAATGTTTATTTATAAATAATAAACAAAGACTTGTTTGATCTGGTCTACATATCCCTGAGGTTCAGTTGATTGAATAAGTCATCTAGATAAGACATGCCTTGGATTAATTGAAGCATACAATGTCATTTCTCAGTTACATAATAACACTATAGTTCTATGGTTTTATCCGGTATATCTACCCCATTTCATTAAATGTCGATTATAAGTTTGCATAAGTAATGGATCTTTTACTCTCATTTGGAATTCCTGACTAAATGCTATCACTCCAAGGCAATAATAAATGTTCCTGGTTTATTGTACTTGTCCCTGACCATTCCCTTGTAAATTAGCAATAAATAATTAAAGGTTAGGTGTCAAGAGAATTTGGGTATAAGTTTAAGGTTAGGGCTCATTACAACACAACCTTTAAAGAAAACATGTATTTAAAGCAAATTGTTGTATTATTAACCAGCATGCTTCACAGCAGTGTTTGCATAAGCTTGCATGTTGTAGTAGTTAACAAGAATATCAAAATGTCTATTTCACATAAAATATTTTTATGCCAAAAATGTTATGGCAATTTGTGAATGATTCATCAGTGACTTTTTAATTACAGATGTCTTACAAAATTTTGAACATAAAAATGACAAAAGAGCTATACTCTTGACAGTGAAAATACATCAAAATCTGTAATATCCTTCTCACAACTCATTTGCCAACATTAAAAAAGTTGTGAAAAAAAGCTGTTGTACTCTTTATAATGGCACTTCTGAAACAAGTTGATTCTTTCATTTATTGCTTTCAGAATGTTTCAGATACAAATGGATGACACTTGAGAATTCAAGTTTTTCTGAGAATTATGCCATTAATAGTTGAATGAGTTGATTAAAATGACATTATTTTTTTCTGTTAATGGAAGGAAATTTAAGAGTGGCATGTCATCTTGCTGTTATTTGTTAATTACATATAAATATGGCTTCATTAGTGATTTCTGTTTGATGGTTTTAAAGACAGCCTCTCATTATGTGGGATTTTATGTATTTATAACTCATTCTTTTTTTTGGTTTGATAAAAGAGCCTTAAAGTTAGATATATGGTAATTATGGACACTTGTCATGCAACAGCTAAATTTTTATAGATAAGATGCAAAAGTTTATTAGATTCAAGTGCTAAAATTTTATATCAGTTACAAGAGCTTAATTTTTTACTTTTCATGTTGCTTCTGTTTTTTGTTGATCGCTTTAACTAAGCCTTCCTTTTAGTCGAAAGTCAGTATCTGACAGTTTTGCGTTATTTTTGTGTTGAAGGAAAAATGTTGTTTTTATAAGGCACTCTGTCCTTTTGATTTCGTGGTAATTCTATGAGGTTTTCTTGAATACAGTCTTCAGATGTTGTTTTATATGTTAACTGTTTTGTATTGCAAAATGTATCAGCAGGTGACCGATCACCTTTGAGGAAAACTTAACTTAAATTGTGGGAATATTGAACTAAAAGTAAAAATAAAAGCCACACAAAATGTATACTTAGCTTTCATTCTAAACTATAATTGCATGTGAAGGATTTAATTTGTAAGAACTGTGAGTTGGAAGCTTATAGACACAGTATGAAGTTCTGTGATTCCAGACAAAGGCAGATGAAAGGTATTGATCTAACTTTAAAACATGCAAATCCCCAATGTAACGATTTTGTGATAAAAATCCCAAGGTATTCAAACTTTCAACACTTTATTTCCAATAGATCTCTTCCTTGGGCAGAAACAAAATAAAATTATTGTCAGAAAGCTCATTACAGAAAAATCACACACTTTCATAATGGTATTATGATATAGATGGATCAATAAAACAAGGATTTTGTTTAAAATTGTAAAGCTTTTATTATACATAATGGCATTTGATCAATATTTGAGGAAATTATGAAATTTTAATCATTAACAAGTGTTTAAAGAGTAAGGTAACCAGGTATCAGGCTTTGTGTTCTATTCTTCGATTTTTATTTGCTGAATGCTATTCTTAAAACATTTAACTTGAAAATAGGATTATATTTAGAAGTTTTTGTTCCTCTAAAGCACCATAAATGCATCATATTGTGCAGTCATCTTCATATTTGATTTTCTTGTTGTTTACATCTGCAAATCAGCATGCAGAATGATTTCCCCCTGAAACTTGATACATAATGAAGCATTATCACGCAACTGTCCCTCTTTTTTTGAGGGTTTGTACTGTGAAAAGTTTGCTATCATCGTGCAGTCAGTCTCTGGTCTCATTATTATAGATCCAATATCTATTTTGTTCAAAAATGAATCTTTTAGAGGAATGTTCATCCTAACTATAGGGTCACCAAATAAACTAGAGTGTGTATTTATGCATGCACATCCAATAGTTATTTACATATTGAAAAACTAAAACTATATAAAAACATTTCTGTAATGCCTTTGTTCCTAACTGTCTTAGTCTGTGTAAACTCATCTTAGCTGAGTCACTGATCTCCAATGTGAATTATATTCCTTTGTGCCAATTACAACTGAATGACTGGACATCATCAACTTCCTGGAGGCTGATTTAGAATTAGTTGTCATTAGAATAATAATTGCAAAACTAAGATGAACAGAAAGGAAAATAGCAAATGCAAAATTTACTGCTTGCTTCATTCTCTCATTGAAGCAAAACCCAAGAGAACAGCAAACCAATTAATTTGAAGTAATAATTAAAACATCAGTTTAAATAAAGTATCACTTCTTAATTATTAATGTCCTCATTAATGGTTTTATACTGAAAAGTACTTTTACTCAAGGATTCCAATTTCAGTAATAGGGTCTTGGGAGGTTAAATCTAATTTAAATTTGTTATTACATTCATTTTCATCTTGATGAATGCACATGAAATACTGTTTGTTAAAAGTTAATAGAACCATTTCCATAACATGTTAAACTAAATTATAGGTTTGACTGCTTTTAAACATAGGACTTTCACAAAGAAATAAGATCTGAATTGTTGGAAATTTGAATTTGTAATTGTAATTTATCCACTAAAATTGGAACTTACTTATAAATATACTTCCAGGCTAGTTAAGTGGGTTAGATTTTTTTTTTTTTCACATACGAAGTACATTGATTGGTTAAATAGTAATGGTTAAGAGCTATTGAACTTTTAAGAAACAAAAAAGGAAACCTCATCAAATAGATAATGATGCTTCATACTGTATATTATATGGTTAACCAGGGTATTCTTGTGTAAGTGCTCTCCATATTTTAGATGGAAATCTATTTCCCTGGCTAGACATATGTCAGATTATCTGCTTTATGATGCTCCAATGTTTAATTCTATAAAATACAGAAAGGTTTATGCATTGTCTAGTTTATTCTCTCTGGACAAACGTGGGAGTGATATATTTACCAAGTAAATATACAGACAATCTGCTGTGGGAGTTCCATTTTAATCAAAAATGTACTGTTTCAGAGTTGCAACTTTTGTGGTCACCATTGGTTTATTGGAAAGATACCTTTTTGCACTGATTTCAATTTTTTTTGTTTAATTCAGGGATGCGCTCGGTTGGCATGTTCTGAACAGTTTCCGTCTGTTCCAAATCCAGATGCCAATCGAACAATTTGGAACCAGATGTATCTCATTGGTGATGAACTCAGCCTATAACAAACTCGGCCTATAGCAAATTTGGACCATAACAAACTCGGCCTACCATTATTTATATTGAATAAAAATAAAGAGAACAATGTGGCCTATGCATTGTAGATTATGTTTTAATTTGTTTTTTTGCTTACTCTTTTTATATTTGAATTTACGAGTTATAATAAATAATTCGGATTTTCGAGTGGCTAGACTTAATTTTAACCGACTTCACTTTTCCGAAGTTGCATCTATTGGCCTTTCCAAACAAACCATGATTTTTTTCAGTATCCAAATAAAAATTTCTCTGACTTCAAAGTTGTTGTAATTATCATTATACGAAAAAGACACATTTTTCCCTTAAAATAATGCTTATATGATCAAATACGTTGATATATATTAAACCAATGATTTGTATACCGGGGTAGTCTAACTAAACACTTCCTTGATTGAACTGATTATCAATTACAGTTTTTATTTCACTGAAAGCTAAAGATTATTGTATCTTTACCTTTCAGTTCCCTTCTCCGCCATTTTGAGTTCTGTCTGCACCTAATATTTTTTCAGCACACTTGGAACGCGTTCAGAACACAGTTCTGTCTTGTTTTATTGAACTTCCGGTTGATTCCGTCCATTCCGATCGTCTGGAACTCGCCAACCAAGCGCACCCCAGGATTACAAAGCCAGTGTTCTCTTTTTACACCTCAGACAAGATGACCTCAACAGTATTGACCACTGCCTTATATTTTGCCAGCTTTCTTTCAGACAAAATGAGATGAAGTCATTACGACGAGTAGATAGAAGTTAATTAATGACAATGGGAAATTTCACTGGATCCTGAAAATGAAGACTGACAGGAGTTGCTTCTGAAGTGCTAAGCTTTAACACTGAAATCGATGCTAGCACTATCAAATATGAAGCATTCTCGTACATTCAACAACACTATCATTATAAATTGTCCATCAGTGTTGGATTTTGAATTTGGCCATCTGTTCTTGTATTGTTTCCTAATTTGGTTTCAAAGATGGTCATCTAAAAACTTTGTAATCTGATTTTTTATAGCAATAGGGGACTAATACTGATTGCAAACTTTGCTGTAAATTGAATGAAACTTGGTTTCATTTTGTGAGATAATTTGTCAACAAGTCCTCCCCAAAGAAATTCTGATCAAATTTTTTTAAGCAAGCTTCAAGATGATTTAAAGTTATCTTAGTTTGATTCAACATTGCAAATCTTATTCTGATATGATAAATCAGCTAATCAGTTCAAAATGATGTATTTTTCATCAAGTTGGAAAAGTTACAACATATCAAAACACTCAAGCTTCATAAACTGGAAGTTGTCCAATGAACACTTTACCATTCAAACCATGAGGTAGAAAAATGAATTTGCAACAGTCTCTAAGTATATAAATTATTGAACACACATTTATATTGCATAATTTTTTATCAGTGATTTTTGCTTAGCATTTTTATATTCATCGTATAAAAATAAGAAGATGTGGTATGATTGGCAAAGAGACAATCTCCACAAGAGACCAAATGAGATAGAAGTTAAATAACCATTTTAGTCACCCACATGCATATTTTCCCAAGTTTTAAAGATATTAGCTAAACCAAGGGTCTTGATGCAGTATAGCAGCATTAAGTCTCCCTTAAAACACATGTTATGTTTGCCACTGGACATTAAAAGAGGGACAAAAGATACCAGAGTGACAGTCAATTAAACATTCAGTTGTTGGGTTCTGAAGGATCAAAGAGTATTTCTTAAATGAGATTGAAATGTATATAGTTGCACAAAGTATTACAAAGGGGGAATGTTTTAATAATACAACACCTTTGAGTGTACTGTTTTAATTCTGCCATAACTCTTACTAATTGCACAACTACTATTATTAGACTGAATAAAAACAAACCAAAGATGTTCCATGTGCTTTTCTTTTGTGTTAAAATAATTATGATTATGTAATGTAATGATGGAAATTATTTCCGTGAAGTCAATGAATTAGTTTGCCGTTACAAATAACAGAAGATCTTATAGATTCTGAATCCTGTATAAATCTTATGAAGCATCCAATTTCAAGATTGAAATTGCATTGATTTCTTCTTTATTAGTTGGATTTTATTATCCTTTCTTCACCATCTTAAGCATTTATCTGTAAAAGATTAGTTTGAGTCTAAAATCACGAGTCCAATTTACCGCTGATGTAGTGTTTTATATCAATCCTACTAAACTTTCTGGCGGTACAAATCTTCATCATGGAATCAATGAGATTGATTCCGATAATACTAAGTAGATCTGTAGCCTGGAATGAATTGAGATGTTTACTTAAAAACCAATCATTATACAGTTCTGGAAGTTTTAACATCGGTTGGACCTGGAAATTGGAAGTTGATGGTATTTTACTTTAAGTAACCGACACAAATGCAGATTGATAAGTTTTCTATTTGTTTTATAAATTATAATCATTCTTTCAGTCCTTGTATATTATCTTTGGTATATAAGAAGTGGACAAGTATACAGAAACCGTTTTGTTTGTTTGTCCATCTGTCTATCCAAACCCTAAAAGTACGTTTCATCTTTTGACCCCACACTAAATGCCATTACTGCAGCATCTGTAAAGTTTTTCCTGAAATGCATTTTTCTTTGTTAGGGATGACATATGCCATTAATGGAATTCCTTGTTGTTTTGGGGGTTCTGCTGAACATGTTTTGAATTACATTAAAACAACAAGGAAACCATTGAAGAAGATGTTAATAACATAAAAATAATTAGAAGTTATGAGACAGGGCACACTTCAGAATGTAAAAAGAAAGATTGCTGCTGGGTTTTCCATGGTTCAGTGGGAGTAGTTGATATTTAGTAATTCTTAGAAAATCGTGAAAGTAGTTTCCTAGTGGGAGGATTTTTATTGTTCTTGATGTTTAAGAGATGGCATACTGGTAATATATCTGAAAGTTCTGCTGATTCAAAAGGTGAACATTCTATAAAAAAAAGTCTTAAAGATGGGAATTATTTAAATCAGTACTTAGACCGTTGGTTTTCCCGTTTGAATGGTTTTACACTAGTAATTTTTGGGGCCCTTTATAGCTTGCTGTTTGGTGTGAGCCAAGGCTACGTGTTGAAGACCGTACTTTGACCTATAAGGGTTTACTTTTATAAATTTTGACTTGGATGGAGAGTTGTCTCATTGGCACTCATACCACATCTTCTTATATCTATTGACAGAAGAACAATGAATGCAGTTTAGCCTATTTTGAATCACAACCATTCGAGCTAAGATTTATATTTCAATGCCTTCCTCTTTTTGCACTTTTTCATTGATTTGTTATTAGAGTGGTAGTTATCAAAGCCATTTGCAGATCCCAAGAGGGTTTTCAAGAATAAGACCCCTTTCGTTGCATTTTCTTATGAAGTCAAATAAAAAAAAATAAGGGTGGAAACCCCCCTTTTAAAAAAAATTCTGGATTATTGCCAGATCAGACCGATGTATAATTAGTCTACTTATAAAAACAATATTTTAAGTGGTTGTGTTAAGACTGAAATGGTTCATACATTCTCCTCTTTGTATTTTGATGATAGTAAAACATTATTAATCTAAAGTATATTTAAAAATTGAGTATGAAAAAGGTATATAATGTGATAAAAAATCACCATTTGATTTACATTTTACTTATCCACAATTATATAATTACAAAAGGTTTTAGAATAGGGGCTAATTTGTTTGGGATTTCTTGGAATACTTTTTGCTTTCTATTCATGTAGATATGTATGTTTTGAAAGATCACTGCTGACGTCAATTGATGCTTAGATAATGATGTAAAGCTTTTTATTTTTGAAACCACTTTTAGCTAATTAAGGATGCAACTGGTGTCAGCAGCATTGCATTGAAGTTTTAATGATTTTACTTTTGATCTGGCCTTCCAAAATGTTTGACACATCTGACATTGAGAATGATGCATTCTTACTTTGACTTTAAGCAAGCAACTATCTGTGTATAAATAAGTATGGTAGATGTGGTGCGATTGCCTATTTAGAAAACTCTCCACCAGAGTCCAAATGATGTGGATGTTAGCAACTACATGTCACCCTAGGACCTTCAACAATGAACAAAACCTATAGTGTAAATTCTGCTATATAAGGCCCTGACATGACAAAAGGACAATTCAGAGGATAAAACTAACAGCCTATTTTGTAACAAAACAAATTTGGCCACCATGAACCAACGACAACCACTGAATTACAAGCTCAGTACATTTATTATTGAGTTTGGTACATTTTGATTAAAATCAGTTTCTTTATAGTTAAAATTTTAATATTATAAAAGACAACATGCAACACATGGCGAAACTATTAAAGACTTCATAATCAGATAGTCTACTTTTGTGTATGTATAGATAGTATGAAATAAGAAGAAACACAATCTACCTCCTTTATTTATGAAATGACCTTTTAAATTTGGATAATAATCACCTTGTACTAGTGTTGAAAAGTAAATTATTTTGATTTGTCAGAATAAGGCCAGCTGTCACAAACTTGAATTATAAGGCTATTAAAGTATAAATTTTCATAGGACAGGATCAGGTTATCATAAACAGTGTTACATTTTTTTTGTTTACATGGAGCCATGGGGGTAAAAACAGGAAAGTAGTAATATCCTTATTTGGATTTAGGTTCTGATGGGTTTTTGACATCTGCAGAAATTAATGGATGAATTTGTAAAGCTGCATCTCTTCTTTTTCTTTATCTTATGGTCTATTATTCTCTTAGGGTACAAATTTAGATTTAAAAAAACTGAACAAAGTTCAAACTTTTTTTCTTTTTTTTTCTTTTTTTTTTGATTCGAGGCATATTGTGATGAAGGCATTTTCTCAATTGCCATTTGAAAATGAAAATATAGTTAACAGCTTAAAACCATGCTTAATTCTTTGACAGACTTAGATATGAATAATGCTGGTAAGGCAAAATTTTGAGAAATATTTTGGTAATCCCATTACTGGTATGTGAAAACAACACTAACTTCTGGCTAATGGTGGTGTACTGGCCTATACTCAGACTTCTTTATTTGAAGACTTTGCAATACAATAAATAGATGTCTAGTTCTGATAACTATAAGTCTCTGTTCATGTATGGAAAAAGATATATGGCTTTCCATAGTATTAAGTAAACCTAACCAACCAAATAATTACATTATTAAACTGTTCAAATCGTAATCAGATTTCTTGGTCAGTAAAAATCCCTTACGGCATGATTTATGTTTTTGCAGACATGTGTTTCCATTTATTTTGATAAGATTTTTCGCTATGAATGAAAGAGATTAACATTAAATGCATTTAACAGGGGTGCATTAAATCTGGTATAATAATCCACCACAATAATTTAAAATATGGTTTTACTATTGCAAGGGTCATTTAAGTCGAAACTATCAATAGTAATCAAGTAAAAGCTGAGTGGAATGGTATACAGCCAGTCATGATTTATCCATCTTTTTTGTTATTGTAAAACCACTTAGTATTCCAAGTAGAAAGTGAATGTAACCCCACGTAAGAGGCATCACTCCAGGGTATTGCACAAGTACAGAAATGCTTGCACAATAGTGACTGAGAGTTGTTGAGCATGGTTTATTAATGTCACTGTAAATACTTTGCAAAATAATTAAAGCATAAGTGTTGGTGGAAAACATCCCTCTTAGAATGTTAATTACATTCAGAAGCACATGCAATAAAGTATCCTTTAAACAAAGGGACAGTATTTGCCAATATTAGTGCTATAACAATATGTTATGTATCTAACATGTTCTAGGACATATTCTGTCATATCTATTTTTAACAAATCTGCTCATTCACAAAAAATGCTAAGTATATTTATTAAAGAACTTCTTAACCATTTACAGAACTTAAAAGGTATGAAATCATACATGAAAAAGGGGTTATGCACCAAGGGAAGTTTGCCAATGTTGGTCAGGGTTTGTTGCTTAAATTGAGACTTCCCAACAGACAAAAGTTCAAGCAAAAGCATTGATGATGTTTTGGTAAAATTCTATGTTTTCTCTTTTATTTCAGATACTTTTCTCAGGAAATAGATCTCGCTGGACTCCAGATAGACATGGCCTTGCGGAAGTTTCAGTCCTTTTTTAGAATGCCTGTAAGTTTAGAAATATATTTTTTGTACGATTGTAAGAAAAGTAAGAAGATTCAAAGGAAGAAATCAGAAACAAATTGTCTACTATAAGACAACTATCTACGTATTTCCTTGCAGAAAAATATGTACCAATTCTTTAAGTGACCCAGATACATAAAATCTTATAAAAAAGCATGAACTCTTAAAAAGGTATAAAATTCTTACGAGCATCATGATGGGTGCCATATGTGGAGCAGGATCTCCTTACTCCACCTGTCACCTGAGATCACCCCCAGTTTTTAGTGGGTTGGTAAATCTCAGTTTTTAGTTTTCTATGTGATGTTTCGTATACTGATGTTTTTATTGGTTGTTTTTGTTTTTTTTGTCATGGCATTGTCAGTTTATTTTTGACTTACGAGTTTGAATATCCCTTTGGTATCTTTCACCTCTCTTTTAAAATTTGTATGCTCAATATGGTAGGATTCTAAATGCTGTAGTAATCTGCATATCCTAGATTGGTTCTGTTTATAGACGTTTCACTGTAAAAGAAAAGAACATTGTCAGCAAAATTTGTTTTATGGTCATATAGACTTATGAGAGATCAAAAGGATTTACTCCCATTAGTATATATGTAAATCAGCATTGATTTCATAAACAACATTGCTTATTAAGTCTGTTTTGTTCTATAATATTCTTTATTATTCATACATAAAGCACATTTTTTTTTTTGCATTATAACTTCAAAACAGGGAGAAAATATTCAAATTGAAGCTAAATTTCTTTTTAATTTGACTCTGGGCCTGTTATACATGAACAACACATTGAATTAAAGTTCATTTGACAGACATAAAAAACTCAGCCAGACTGATGGATAGAAGACTTATAGGCATAAACTTGAAAACCTAAGGTTGACGATCTTTGTTGTTTCTGATAACTACCTGCCTATCTAGAGCTACTCTTTTGAAGTTTGATAGAAACAAACAATTTTAAAAGACATTTCTTAAAAATTATTGTTACCGGTAAACAGTTCTTATCACGGAAGAATCCGAAAACACCCTTATGATAAATTAGAAGAAAAAAACAGTATTATGTTATTAACAGATAACAATGGCAATAATTGGACAAAAAAAGCAAGAATATAGAACAAAGATAAAGCATTAACAAGAAATCCTAAATATATATCTACTTTCAGGGTGAAGCTCAAAAGATTGAAAGACTTATGGAGGTAGGTCCTTGATTTATATAGTGCAGTAAAGTCATTACTGACAGCAGGTTAAATCACAATCTTTAGAAATAATACAACTACACCCTGGATAATATGGATTAACCTTTGTAATATCTTGTTTAAACCACAATGTTAAACATTTGTCAAACTTGTACCAAAATGGACACTTTCAAAACAAGATAATGATAGGGTTTTACTCTTCTATTATACTTTTCAAAAGATTGAAAACAGACCTACTTTATAATTAGGGAAGGTTACATGAGATGAATTAATTGATGATTTGAAAGGTCCCTTCTCTTATTACATTTTATTAGGGAAAGACGTGTCCTTGCAACTCTTAGTCTTCAAAGTGATTCAGGATATAACGAAATACAGTAATAAGGAAATGAAACTCCCAAATTTTTAAGCATTATTTTATGCAGTCATGTAAAAATAAAGCAATGTGGTATGATTTCCAATGAAACAACTATCCACCAAAGTTCAAATAAAGTGGATAAAGGTAATTATAGGTAACCATACCACCTTCAAAAATGAGAAAAACCCATACTGTATAGTCAGCTATAAAAGGCCCTGACATAAAAAATATGAAACAATTCAATTGAGAAAATTAACAGCCTAATTTATAACAAAACAATTTACGAAAAACAAATATGACAGGCGTCAACCAACAACAATCACTTAACTACAGGCTCCTGACTTGGGACAGGCACATAAAGAATGTGGCAGGGTTAAACATGTTTGTGAGCGCTCAACCCTCCCCCTAACCTGGGACAGTGGTGTAACAGCACAATATATAACAAACTATCAAAATTATTTGAGAAAGGCTTAACTTATCAGATCGATACAAAGAAAAATGTGAAACAAAAACACTGACAGGACATAGTTCTGTTTAGTCCTTTGTAAGTTTCTAACTTTTTCAGATTTTTTAGCATGAAAAATTCGCAAAAATGGCAATTTCCAAGGGTAATACATCTGAGGCCTGCTTTTCACATAAATGTAGTTCGGTCAAAAGTATATATAACAGATTGGAAGTATATATTATGTGAAATGAAGTTCTCTGGATTCATATATAAGTAATACTATTAAAGTACATCAGTTACAGTACAAAAGTGCTAATGAAAACCCTAATTAGCTTCGGCTGCAGAATTATATCAATAAAACTATAACCAAGACCTTCATACAATTCAATATTTTCACATTTAAATTAATCATGACTTAGTCATCAAAAATTTATATGAAAATATAAATTTTATAACCTTCTTGATTACATAACATTGAGTTTTTGTTAGTTACCATGGTAAATGGTTGGTCTGAAAACCATAACCAAATAAAGCAACAACCTGAAATGATTTGCTACCTGTAATGGCTTGCATGTTTCAAAGCATTATCTGTACACTTCAAATTTTATTGCAATGAGATAAGATAGTTTCTTCCAACAGCTTTTCAAGAACAAGATATTTTTCAATATTTGTAAAGAATTTTAGGATCTCGGAAGTTATTTATAAATTTATGGTTGATCAATAAAACCAAAACATTTTTTCATGCGTAAAAGAATGAATTAGATATGTCAACAAAATTATCTGAAAGAAAATGATGACTATAAATCCATATTATCGTTAGCAGCAAATTACTATTCTGCATTGGTGCATTAATTGAAGCATTGTGACAAAAAAAAGGTCTGTTGTATTGATTATGGACTAAAATACAGATTATGATTAAATATAGATTAGTCTACAAGTCACGAATGATGGTTTCATAAGGAGCAGATTTGTTTTGTAACTATTGATGTGGAGGCTACAAAAAATAATCATGACTACGATGTTATTTGTGTTAATTAATAGATCTAAAATTAATGAGGCACAGTTGTGGGGGTTTGCAGAAAATTTGAATATATATTAAAAAAAAATGTGTTTTGTATGTTTCCAGTAATAGTAGAAAATTAAGTGCATTACAATGTATCCATGGCTTTTTGAAATCTGAAGAAGAAGAAAATTCAACTTTCATAAATCTATAAAAATTGCAAGGTTGCCATAATATCTATATGATCACTTTATTTTTAAGTATAGAATAAACTATCAAAGGTGCACTTGATTACATTAGAACATTGTTTTTAAAGAGCCCATGTCTGTAATGAGCTATTATTATGATTTGATTACTTTACAGCTTTAATGTGGTAGTAAACCATTACCTGTGCAATTAACTAAATAAAACAGTCTTAGATGTTATAATTATACAAAGTATATCATGATGAGGCTCTTAAAGGATTCCGAAATAGCTAAACATTCTGCTATCAAACACTACTGTATTGTATTCATTTAAAATCATTGCAATTTCAACATTAAATTAGAAACTTACCAAAATTTTAAACTAATTGGGGATAATAGACCCTTATATCTGCCTGTTTTCAACGAAAAGTTTGAGTTGACTTCTTTCAGGGAAATGTTCAAATGAAAATGATCCAAACATTGTTTGTATCAAATTATTGATATAAAAATACTGAAATATTGATAACACTTTCCATGGTTTCTATTTTTTTGCAGGCCTTTGCTTCCAGATTTTGTATGTGCAATCCCGACCAAATCAAGAGCTTTAAGAATCCAGATACAATATTCCTGTTAGCGTTTGCCATTATCATGTTAAACACAGACCTTCATAATAACAGTATTAAACCAGAACGACGAATGAAACCAGAAGATTTTATTAAAAACTTAAGAGGTAAATATATGTGCTTAAATACTTCCTACCTAGTCCATGCCCTGATCATGAAAAATATCAAAAAGGGTGTTTTTTTTTAATCTTTATAGGAGTGCACCTCAACACCCCTCATTTTTTGGAGGGGCTGGTGTTGCTTTATCTGTTGGGTTTATTTTATTAGTGTTTTGTGGACTGTTGTTTGTCTTGATCTTTTAATTTTCCACATGGTGTTGTCTGGTTTTCTTTGACTTATGAATTGTATTGCCCTTTTCATTTTCTTCCCCCCTTTTTTTCAACATGCATTACATTATAAAGGTTTTAAGGAAATGGCCTATTTAAAGGCTGGTCTCTCTGTCATTTCCCATCTTTGTGGGTGGAATTGTTCATCCTGTATATTCAATTTCCATACACAGACACTTGTGAAAAGGAGAAAATGGAAATTCAGTACCGGTACTTTTTTAAACAAGAAAAAATTAAACATCATGTAATGTTGATATCAACCTATTATTAGTATCAATTTGCAATTTATCAGTAAAACTAGAGTAGAGATAGTTCATGGCTGTCTCCAAAGGATAAGGTCATTTTACATTAAATAGTAATCATTTATTTGTAATAAAGGACGGTGATCAAGTTTCATTCTCTTTGTTTGTGGAATCTTTGCAACATGTGTTTATTAAAAAGTACCTAGAGGGTTAAATAAGCAGCCAACTCAGTCAAGGTGTCTGTAACCTAAAGCAGTGGAATAAATGAATATTTCACAATAAGATTATGTCTTTTAATTAGAAGAAAGAAAACGGGCCATAAAGTGTCTTGAAATCCAAGAATTCTGTTAAAAGATGGGGGTGTTAATTCAAAACAGGGAAGGGAAAAAAATGAATAATTTTCTTTCTTGTTTTAATTGACATTTGTTATTGCTTAGGAAAATTTAAGCATTTTATCAAGTGATTGTAAATCTAAGCACTTTTCATGGTGTTAAAAACGTACCAGTTTTCTTAGTTTTCATAGTTGGAGATACTTGAAATTTTACAACACTATATGAAAATTACTAAAAAACTGCATTTATTTGTTTTATTTTAAAGTCAAATGATTGATTTTGTTCAATTATTGGACTTCATTGAAAAAAAGGCATGATAATTGGGAGTATCTGCTTCTCACCAAAATTTTTACTTGGGATTAACAAAAAGGATAGATGTGAAAGTGGTTTGTTTTATTTGTCTTTGGTTGAGTACCTCCAGTTCCAAATATTTCATGCAAACTATGATGATAAGTACAAATAGTGAAAATGTTGGTAACCATTTCAAAAATGATAATATTGTTCTTGGACAGAGATGTCCAATTTCCTTGACCTGGCATGGGATCAACTATTTATCAGATGTATTGTTGTTATTGTTTACATCAGTGTAAATATGTTGGACAAGGGTGAAACAAACAGGTGAAAAGTACATTATAGTATGAAACTGACATCCAGCAAAAGATCAAGGATATGTGTGTTGTCTTTCTGTTTGTATGCTATCTATTGCTTAAGTTAGCAGTATTTGATCTCAGCTTTTTTGGGAGAGAGAAAAAACCTGCCTCCTTTAATGATGAATGATTGTTTTATAAGGTCTCTTATGTACTAGGGGTGTTAAAAAGATATTGTATCATTCAAGTTAAAATCTTTAGGCTTATAAGAGATTTTTCTACTACTGTTATATCTGATGTTGGTATTACGTTTGATCACACCCATTTTTCCATGAAAACAGAGCAGTTTGTATAAGATAGCACTGAAGCAGATTTGCTTCTTTTTAATTTCTGCCTTTGCGGTAGTAAAATGAAAAAGCTGGTAATACTGTATTATCACCTTTTTCATGTACCTTTTAATAAGCCATCCTACACATACCTCCTACATCGGAGAAAAAAGGGCAATCTTAAAGATTAATTTGTTTCATGGATAATTCTTCTCATCAGGAAACTTCTTGTCATATCTTATTCAAAATGTTTATATCTGTAAAATAATTAACTGAAACTGTCTTTCTTTTGGATGTTAATATATGAAATTAACCTTTCGATGATATGTGGTAGACTTTGACAGGATGACAAAGCTTAAACTGATGACATCTAATTAAGTATATAGCTTTAGGGGTCGAAGTATCATATTAATACATGTGAAAATGAAAGGTTGGTAATTTCTTTAAATTGTGGAGACAGTAATCCAAGGACATTTGATTTAAGTGTTGCCCACATTTAGTATCATGTGAACAATTGAGGAGGCTGTAATCTTTATACGGATGGTTGTATTGTTTTACAGAATTATCTTTTTAAAATAATGATGTTTTGCAGTATTAGATAGTCTGAGACGATATATTTTTTGAGTACACTCAGTTGGAGTGTTTAATAGCCAGAGGAGTAAAATTTTGTCCTGTTCTGTTGTTCATTTTCTTTGCCATAATTATTATGTTAAATGATTAAACCAGAGTTAGGAAAGCATATAGAAATATAGATAATTGCACAACTGAACAAAATTGGTTCACAGGTTTGGAGAAGATCTATTTGAATAATAATTGAGTAATTTTATGTGTTTGGTTAGTCTGTGCATGTTGTCAGTGTAATGTCAAAGTAGCAGACTTATAGGACTAACAGATTTAACAACCAGCATTTTATATTTGTACCTCCATATGAGAGTCTCTGATAGAAAACAGGTTGAGCAAGTTTTGTTGGATGAAATAGCACTAATCAATGTGCATTGTGATTGAGAGGGTTTGCATGTAAGCATCAGCTATGTCTATCTGTTAATAACACCTGTTTGTTTTATATTGGCACTATTTTGATGGATTTGCAACATTTGTAGAGTGAACTTATCTTCCTGAAGACCACCTGAAGATTCTATAAATTGATAACATCTCTGGAAAACTGCTTTAAGTTTTACTTGAAAGTAAAAAAATCGTAAAATAGAAATAAAATTGTGCATTTCGGTGCATTTAAGAGAGTTTTTATTTGAATGTTTTGGACATCGTATCTGTTTTATTGCTGATAAACTTCTCCTTTCCACACGGGTAAGATAAACAGGAATGATAATAGGTAGATTATGATTGATATTTATCAATGTTTATTATGATCAGTACAGTGCACATTATCAGATGAACTCTCTTTTACTGGAGGTCAAAAAGGACTGTAGTGATATAATCTATATTTTAACACTTCACACCTTTGTCAAATTTTTATCAGTTGACAATGTTTTGTCAGTCAGATGCATATTTTAGGAGTTCTGTTATCTAATAAAAGTTTAGGATGGTTGCATACTATCTTAACCTGTGTAGTTCCTTCCTTACGCTAGGATTGATCATTTTGCTGCGATTTTGTTGTCACGATTAATCATTCTTACTGATTATAACAAATTTAAGTTTCCCATAATGTAGTCGGAGATAGCTCTGACGTCAGTCATACCTTTTAGGATTTATTGCAGCCCTAACAAATCCATGTTTTTTTATTATTTTTGTGAAATAGTTGAGTAATTTATTTTGTCAGTTTCTATTGGCAATCCTTAACTGGCCATCCATGAGTTGTGTTTGACATATGTCAGTAAAGTTGTTCTGTCTGATAGCAGTAATTAACTAGAGCTATCTTTAGTCAATTATAGCTTCTGTTTTACAGGAATTATCTGGCCATTTTGACATTTGGATGTGGGTTTGAATGGTCAGAACCAGACTTCTTTTCAACACCTATCAGAAAACCATTAAATGCCAAATATTTTGCTTAATTACAAAAGTTAAACTTGACATATGGTCAGATGGGGGATTTTAGATTAATGATAAAATAAGTAAGAAAGATCCCTTGGGCATGATTCAGACTATACTGAATTATTTATTCAATTTTTATATGGATCAAGACAAAGAAAATACTTTTATAAAATAACAAAGTGTATTATAATTACACAGAATCTGAAAATTCAACCATTACAGGTTGAATCAATGTGCTTGAAAATGGCCAGTTCAACATGTATTTTATCAAGAGCTCTGTGAGCAGTTGTTTAGTATTGAAATTAGTATTTCTCAGGAGAAACAGCTTGCTTGATATGACTTTGAATTTACAAAAACTTCATCTTAGAAATTTTACTTTTTGGTGACCACCTACAATTTTTATGATAGTTAATGATGTTGAACTGACCATGTACTAGAATATTGGTATGGTTTCAGCTGTAATGCTATATCTATGCACTCGTGAAACTTTTCAAAAAAGAAATGGGATTGAAAAAAAAATGTGAATATCAAAGAAAAAGTAGAGAAATGTTGAAAACTATTAAACAGCCATTAGATATATTAATTTCTATTGTTAGGAATAAAATGTCACCAGAAGTCAACAGATATTTGGTACTGGATACTTTTCTTCCTGTCTCACCCTTCAGCAGTCTGTCATGAATAATCATATCTAAATGACCCTGCATGTCCATGAATAAATACGTGTGTGTCTTCAATGCATTAATTTAACAAGGCATAATGCTTGATTAACTTTTAAATTCTATCAAAAGTTTGGAGAATGACCTTTGAAAATGAATAAATGATCCGGAAAATTTAATGACTTCCACCTATGAAAATTGAATCTGACCTAGGATATTAATAAATGAATTAGGAGCAATTGATAGAATTTAAATTGAAATGTATACTTTTGTAGTAACCAGCTTTTCTATTTGTGTGGCTTAGAGAGAGGTGAGAGAGCATGCAAGATGATAAGTTTTGAAGTTCATTTTTTAAATTTCCTAAATTCTAGGCTTATTTTTATCAGATTTGAACATTTTGATGGTATCTTAAAGTACTGATTGAAGTTTTAAAAGTTTGATGTTTATTTTGAGGAAATTAATTTCAAATTGCATTGGTTGCCCAGGGATCCAAGCTCTTCCTGAAACTTGTTGGTTTGGCTTCTTTACAAATACACACTTCCGATTAATTCTTGATTGATATTTTGTTTGTAAAGTACACGATGTGAGTAAGGACAAAGTCATTTTTTTGCCAATTTATTCACTGATCTTAATCCTGGTTTGAATACCGGGAATTAGAACACTTATTATTTTTTCTTAGAAGCTCATCCTCTTCAGAAGAAGTTCAGAAAACATACATACATATAAATATTTTTCTTTTCTGTAGGTGTGAATTGTTTACTTTTTCAGGAAGAACAAATATTTTATAGATAAAAATTATTTGTTTAATTTGATTTTTTTTTGCACTTTTTATAGTTTTAATTTGTATGTAAGTACATATGTCCTTAAATTGGTTTCGGAATAATGACTTGTGTCAGCCTCCACCAAATCAATTATAAATTGGGAATGTCATTAAGTACAACAAAATCAAAAATCAAATTTGACTGATTTAAATTTGACTTTCTAGTGTATTCACTGATAAAGCCAAAAATTGCCAAATTTTGGTTAATTTCAGAACAATATCTTTAAGTGGACATAAAAACACTCCCCTCCTGAAATATTGATGTTAATCCTAGATAGAGTATCTGCATCCCATGAACATATTTTGTTGTTTATTTTTTCTTTCATTTGTAAGATCTTGTCTCTACAATGTATAAAGATTGTGTACCAAAGACTTTGTTTGTACCTTATCATCAACTATATAGAAAAAGTGAAAATGCTTTGATAAATTTGATTTAACTTCTTAACACTTTTGTTCTGTTATCTTTCTATAGATCTTGACGATGGATATGATATAGACAGAGATATATTACTTGGTATATATGACAGAATCAAACTGACAGAATTCCGTGCTGGCGTGGATCATGTGACTCAAGTCATGAAGGTCGAGCAGACGATTGTTGGCAAGAAACCAGTAAGTGATAGTAAACATAGAACATAATTACTAGTGTGGATGTCTTGAGTACAGCAAGTATCAAAACAAATAGGTTTATACCTGTCTACTTTGTCTGCACTAACAAAACATATTGAAACATGAAAAATATATGTCTTAAAAGTGTAGAAAAGTTAAGTCCCTAATGTGATTTTATTCATTGTTGAAGAAAGGGGGGAATTCATGATGGATTTGGACACTTTGTTGACAGTTGTCACTGATAAATGCATTTGATTTTATCACGTATTATCTTACTGCCATTTGAATGTATTGTACAGGTTTAAAATGCACATATTTAGTAATTTGAATATAAAAAGCTTACTCAATTTTTTTTGCCCATCAGCAATTTTAAGAAGGTTATGCACCTAGGAAAAAACTCGGAACGCATTTACAGTAAAAAGTAATCTATATCCACTATAAGCAGACCTCCTCTGTCAGAAAATACTCTCTGTACTGAATAGAGCAACATTGTGAAAAAAAATGTGAATACTAAAAGGTTTTTGTCTAGACCGATTTCATTAAAGGTATGTCTTAGAGTTAATAAGATTCATTACAATTATAATACATTTATTGATTATTTGTTCCAGCAACTAGCATTACCTCACAGACGACTGGTGTGTTACTGTAGATTGTATGAGGTTCACGACCCAAATAAGAAAGAGAAGATAGGCTTACATCAACGAGAAGTTTTCCTGTTTAATGATTGTTTACTGGTTAGTAGAATGAATGTTAAATAGTTTAATAACCAAAAAACTGCATGTTTTGATAAGCTGAGCAAAGTCAGATAGGAAGTAATAACCAAAAACTGCATGCTTTGATAAGCCAGCAAAATGCAGATAGGAAGCTATAATCAATGAAGATTATCACAGACAAAAATGTTTGAAGACAACTTAATTTGGTTTGGGTGGGGGGGGGGAGGGGGACAATAAATTTGGCTTCGAATTATTCTTGAAACAAAAAAGGATCAGTTAATTAAAAGAATCATAAGAAATATTCTTTGTTTTGATGTTGAGCACTAACAAGTTATATTTTAAGATACATCTTGATTGTCTTAGTATTTTCATGGAGTTGGTATCACAAGTTTAAACATTTTATATAAAAATAAGGAGATGTGATGTGATTGCCAATGAGACAACTATCCACCCAAGTTTAAATGAAGTGGATGTAAGCAATTATAGGCAACTATGTTTATTCTTACTTTTCTTGGGTAAAAAAAGTTTGTCGGCTAAAAAAAAAGAAATTTAAAAAAGCACTTTAATCCACAAGAACTTTACTTCTTTTGAAAAGGAAGCAAAGAATAACTTTAAAGCTTCTATAGACAGATAAACACTGGAATAACCAGGAAAAGAAAGCTCAACAAAAAGTAACATGTATGTCTGGAAAATGTTGACTAGAGTTTTTATTGTGTGTCAAATCAGGTTCTAGTACAGTTGACAGTTCAAAATTATTTTTTTTTGTATTTCAGGTGACAAAAATATTAAGTAAAAAGAAAAGTGGCATTACATACTCGTTTAAACAATCCTTTACATTGGCTGGCATGCATGTATACTTGTATGAAACATCACGTAAGTATATATCTGGCACTTTAAAATGTATATGATTCACAAGACAATCGCTGTTTTGTCTCAACTGTAAGAAAGTTTCTGAGTCAAGACTTAGGCATGCTGTTTCCAACACAAGCAGTGTCAACAATTGTTAAAATTTGTGATAAGGTTACACAGGAGAGAAATATCTGTGTGTTAACAAACAGTCAATCTTACTGTTAGGAGAAACTAACAATCCAATTGAGCATTTGGCTGAGTGGTTTCATTAGAATGAGAGATGGTTTGCAAACCTATAAAACTAAGGAAAAAAGAAAAAAAAACTGTACAACAAAGTGACAAAAATGCACATTTGTTCAAATTTTAGAAATGTGTAGTTGTATGTGTTGCTAAATTTTTCTTAGCAGATAGAAATAAAAATGTTACTTTAAATTACCATAGGAGGACTTCTGAAGTTTGTCTATGAAGTGTAAACAATACTTCTATGTTTATTATGAAACATACATGTAAAATTTGAAAATTTGAATATCATTCTTAGATTTTTTGCTTGTAAAATATATAACTTCTATTAATGTCATGAAATGAACATTATAGTAATGATTTTAATGTTAATTTCATGATTAAATAAAACTGATATATATGCAGACTTCCTGAATCATGTCACAACATTGCCTTTTCAAACTGCAAAAACTACCAGCATTTGTCTAATAGGAAGTTCCTTATAGTTTGCGGTATGCATTGTGTTTTGTGTAGATTATTGACCTCTTGTATGTTATTGCATCAGATGACAATTTTGATTTTGACTGACTTTTTGAAATATTTAGAATAAAACAAAACAAAAAATTAGGGGATCGATTTACAATTTTGATAAGGAAATGTGAAATCACATTTTCAAAGCTGATACTTACTGGGAATTTATACTGTAAATTCAGAAATTTTTGTGTGCATTTATGTGTGATTTTGTCAATTTTTTACATGACAGACCAATGTGAGAATGATTGTTGCGATTACATGAAAAGCTGCTTACAAATACAGGTGTCAGATGTTAGCATGCAAGTTCTTATTATTGAGATACTCATCCAGTCGCATTATTCCCAATAATAAAAACCTTGCAATAATTTCTGAATTAACAGAACTTGATGCTTACAATTTTATAGATCATGAAATGTATGACTGCATTAAACTGTTTTCATTTACTTTTGTTTATGAAATGTAAAAGAATTAGATATGAAAATGAGGAGTTGATTCCAACGGATTGAGAACTCATTTATTTTTAATTTCAGATTACCAGTTTGGTGTACGATTGACGAACGGTTTAGATGGTAAAACCTTAATCACATTCAATGCCAGAAATGACCATGATAGACAGAAGTTTGTTGGAGATTTAAAAGAGGCAATAGCAGAGGTGAACATCACAAAATCTTAAATATACAAACCTTAATAAGAACCTATGAAAAAATGTGTACTTTGGATGACCATGGCTTTGACTTTCAATCGGTTGCTTGGGTAAAAGACTGTTTCTTTAGAAATAAGTCATACTAAAAGAAAATGTTTTTAAATTTTCATAAGAAAAATTGCATCAAAGTGTTACGTTGAATTCTTTAAAGGTACTCTCATTCATAAAGTAGGATTTTGGGATTAATAACTATCATGAATTTTGATATCGAGCTCCATTTGCTTAATATGTTCTATGTTTGAAACTTCCGAAACTTACGATCTATAGAGGTTTTTACTACCTTGAAAATGTGTATAAAAGTAATTTTGCTGTTTTCCTAGTTTTTGAAATACATTTTCACTGTAAAAGATTAAAATTCAGGCTTGTTGTTACAGAAAAAAAAATAAATATTTTTATTAGTTTATTTACTATGGGTTGTTTGTATGCTTACATTTGCTATTTCATCTCTAAAACAAAATCTATTGACAAATTCAGATGACTGTTTCAATACTGTAAATAAACTCTTTAAAAGTTTTTTTCAGTACTAGCTCAGAATTGTAATGACAGATGAAATGCTTAATCCTTTCCATATGTTCTGTAGTAGTTGTAAAACTTTTATAATTGATAGTATTTATTGACTTTGAACTCTCATGATGCAACAACTTTTGAAATAAAATATTTTATTTGGCAGCTTTTTATACACTAAATGTTTGATCTTTTTACGATACTATAAAGTTAAAAGCACCTTTGAGAAATTATAGTAGAAATATGTTTTGTTTAACCTTGAAGGTGTAGACAATGCAAGAAAAATGTAAATTTCCAGTCTAGCAAATTTAGTTAAAATCTGTTTTCATTATGCAATGTTGACTGATACACTAATCAAGGAATCAGGTTGATTTCCAATGAAATAGATAACTGATGTATGTTACCTAATCAATTTCGTATCAGGAACATTGTCTGCTAGTGGAAACTTACATCTTATCTGCCGATGTTCAACTACAAAAATGAAATGATTTTTTTTTTCAAATGAAATCTGAAAATTTGTGTAAGATGTCCTGATGAGTTTGTTTTTGTAAATTATCTGTTTTATAATCTTTAAAATGTTAGGTGTTATCAAAAAACTTTGTGTTTTCAAATCAGGAAGTTGGAAAAACTTGGCACCAGATGAAAAATTAATGATTCACTTTTGAAAAAAAAAAACAACGTATAAAGTGCACTAAAATGAGGAAGTTACAAAAAGAGACATTAGGTGGATCATATAAATGCACTTTATGTACATGAAAATTTGCCAGAATCCTCAACTTAACTTGTAATTGTAAACTAATCTTTAAGTTACCATGCTGATCTCTCAATATCAAAAGCATGGAGTACTAATTACTAGGAAGATAACAATTTAAGTGCATCAAAATCAAATTTAGACTGGGCGCTGTACTTTATAGTGCAAGAAGTCCTCATTCCTGGACTTGCTGTCATAAAAATACTGAGTACAATAAGCGTACTCTGACTTCGGCCAAGCAAAATACTGGATTTGGTGTTTCAGTACTCTGAGTACTGATAAAAGTTTTACGACCGAGAGCCGATGTTAGTGTTTACTGTATTTTGAGGCATTTCAATAACAAGAAATGATACATTTTCTTTTTTTTAATTTTAGTGCAATGGAATGGAACAACTGAGAATAGAAGATGAATTACATAAACAGAGTGCTAACCATAATTCCATAGAAAGATACGCTAATGATGACTCCAGAGTTTTAATGTACGAATTATCAAAGCCTTCTGATCCTGCATTAAATAGATTATCTGCCCCTGAATGTGGCGGCTTGAAACAGCTTCATCTGTCCAATTCTCTCACTGACCTTAGTGAAGGTATGCATGTTGTGACTTAGTATGAATAGAAGACTGCATACTATGTTCGATCTTTTGCTGAAAATATTAAAAAAAGTTTTGACTTTTTATTAAATCTTGCAATTTTTCTTTTTATTGATTTCAATAAAGAGTTTCAAGAAAAATTTTATGAAAAAGGCTGTCTTTTTACTCTTAAGTGAAAGAGAAGGTCTATTTCTGAAATTTTTAAATAACTCCCAAAGCTTCATTAAAAAAGTATAAGATAAAAGTAAAATTCAAACAAAATGAAATCATTGTGTTTTTGTTTATAAACCTGTTATTTTTTTCTTCGTTTTTCTAAAATTATGTCATTATCAGATAAAGATCTAAAAACAAATGTTTACCGAATCAGCAAAAGATTGACTTCATTATAGAATTAATCTCAAAACAACAGTCCTATTTATTGACGTATCTTGAAAATTGTTGCATTGCAAAAACTATATTATCTAGTTTGATACAATAACAGAGTTAGTCATTTCATCATGTCAAGCTTAGCATATCTTCATTCTTGACTTGTATTATCAATAAATATCTTTTTACTTATTTCTGATTTCTCACATGCATGTCGAAACTGACATATTAAAATGCATTAAAACGTATATATATATAAATATATACCGTAGCTATCGTTCATCTAACGACTATTCATGCAGTCTTCATTTCATACACTTTTTATTTTAATGTTTCTTCAAAAGAGGAGGATTTCATTGTTTTGACTGATCAAAGCAGATTTTAAATGATATTCATCATTGAAGTCTGGAGCCTCATTTGAAGAAACTAAAGTTTATTTACTTATTATTTTATGGATATTTTTTCTCCTGATATTTCCAATTTTTATCATAGCTTTATTTGTTGTTTATTTGTTACGTTGCCTTGGAGATATAAATTTATTATTTTACAGCAAATTATCCAAGCTTGCTTTCACCTTCAAATGCCAAAATAAAAACAAATTCCAGAATTTCTTGATCACAGATTTTAAAATTGTTGAGAATATTAATCATAAGCCATATCTGTGTGATTTCATTAGTGATAAAATTTATATATGAAAGGCTCATTTGATATAAAAACAAATTCACATAGTTTATCCTTCCTCTCAATTATCAAGTAAGAAAATTCTCGTTAATTCTTGGGATTTTTAAACTTTTATATCCGACTATATGACTTTTAAAAACAGTTTGAATTAAAGAAAACAAAAAGCAATGCAATTCAAAGTTAACTGACATATTGTGGATGTTCATATTAGGTGTTTGTTTGTTTGTTTTTTTTTGTTCAGTGCATACACATTTGAGTTGTGTATTACATGTACATGTTTGTGATTTCTATGTTCAATGTGCTTATGATTGTTGTACATTTTAATATTTTATACTTCACCAGTTTTATTTTTAGCAACAGTATATATTTTTTACAGTATAAAAGGGTTTAGGATATACACAAATATTTTACAGCTTTTATAAAAATACAGAAATTACGTATGTTTTTAAGCTTTGTTGATGAAAGGGTATTAAATTGGTCAAAGGGAGATTACTGGATATTTTTATGGCTGTGGTTTTTCTACAAGGGAAGTAATTAGGTGTGTTTTCTGTTACAGTTCCGGGGATGAGGAGAGGTAGTAGTGGTGGATCATTAGACAGTGGAGTTGTAAGTATATTTATCAACAGCAAAAGTTTAGATACAGCAAATCGTAAAATCAAGATAACAAATCCATTATTTTGAACATAATAAAACTTAGTCTTTGCTTGTAAATTATAGATTTTTCATTTTAAAGAAAGCAGTTGAGTATATTTACAAATCAATATATTCAGTATTTGGCCAAAAATTTTATGAAAGGCTTTGAATGATAAAATATGCCAAAAAATGTGATAAATAGATATTCAGAAAGTTAGGATCGTTGTGATTTTATTGCTGTGCACTGTGAAGATGAAACTCATAATTCAACATTGATTAATATGTAAATCAGATAAATTTTGCTTTAGGCTTCATTTGCAAGATGCTTGGGCCAACTTAATTTTCTGTGAGGCCAAAAAAAATATAAATGCTTGTTCCCTGCCTCCTGACCGACCCTAAGTTCATCCTGACCCTAAAACATTTTCCAGAAAAAAAGTCATGAGTTAACTTATTTGACTATGAATCCAATTTCCTCTCAAACTTGTAATAATTTCGATGCATATCAAGTGGAGAACTTGTCAAACCATTGAACGTTATAAACATATCAACAATCATGCACAAATTAATAGATGCATAAGTGTATAACGGTATCAAACTCGGACAAAATATGAAATTTTTCTGGATTTTGTTAATATGGATAAAAATTAAATAAAATCCCAACCTACCAACCCTATTTTATAATGGTTGGAGGCAGGAAACAAACATATATTATTTTTTGGCCTGAGGATGTGTATCTTACCCATCAGCACCTTTCTATATAAAATATTTTTCGCCTGGTTGAAAGGTGTAGTTTATATTTTATATAAGGAAGTTGACTCTCGACATTCTATAAAATAGCAAATCTGGCTACTAAATGGGGAAAAAAATCAAACTTTGATGCTTTAAACACTACTTTAAGTGAAATGACAATGAAATAATATGTTTTTGTTTATTTAAATTTGTAGATATAATTAAAATGAAATATATCCTTTTGTATAGCACATATTCATATTTTATGTCTTCATGGCTGTTCTCATTTCAAGATTGTATTGTTACTTTTCTATTATAACTGGGAAAATCCACATGAATTTAAAACATAGAAATATGTTATTATTGTGAATTATTAACAAAGTATGAACATTATTTGATCATTCAGAATAGTCAGTTATATCTGATTATAAATCTTTGCAGGCCTCAGGAAGCTCACAAGGCGTGAACAGCAGTGGCGAGTCACTAGGTACACAGACCAGTCAGAACTTGTTAGTTATTAAGGGACCATCTTCATCATCCTTACTATCATCGGGGAAAAAGGGTCGGTCCAAAGGATTTCTGTCTCAACAGTATGATGTACCTCAGGGGACTGAAGTCTGATAGGCCATAGATAGCCCTAAACATTTGGGGCTGTTGTGTGTTGAAGATAAGGAGTGTTGTCTCTAGAAAGTTAAATGGATGATGTGTTATTCAAGAACAGTGATTTTCAGATACTTACTTCAAACTATATAAACTCTGAAATGTGATAATCTTTCTTATATGTATTCTAAAATGTTTTCAGTAAGTTAAACATCTGTATGTATTTCAATTGTATCTTTAATGAAATCTTTTTCTTCTTCTGATTTTGTGCCATATTTAAGTTATTTAAGGGAGAAATCCATTTGAAAGTGCAATTCTGTATTTAATTGTTAAATCTATATAAGTAAAAGCATAATAAATAATATTGTGAACAGATACTATAAATAAATTTAAAACAAAGTATATTATTTGTAATTTAATTGAAACTTTATTTTTCCATTAAAATGAAAGTTCATCTATTTAAAATTATTAAAGGGAATTTTGTCTTTCATTTAAATATAAAAAAAAGAACATTAATGAATAGTACAAAAAAATTCATGAATTTAATATTTCTGATTTTCTAAAAGTTATTGAAAGAGAGACAAAGAAAAGAAACTGTGATGTATAAAGTTAAGGTAGAGTCCCAGAAACCTGATATTTAGGTTTTTGTATGAAATGAAAGTAGGGGAATTAGCCATGTTGTTGTTGACAATTTATAGTTCAAATATGCAATACATCATGACGTACATATATAGATATTGTAAATACTTTGTTGATCGTTTATAAAAGACACAAACATGTCTTTGTAACACAATGTGAAAATGTATTTGTTTTTAAAATGTCTTAACTTATAAAAAAAAATCTATAAATTATGATTATTTTCAGTTAAAGGTCTGTCTACGTGATAGAGTGTTATTTATTGTTTTGGGTTTTTAATTATACAATATATTGTTTTTTTCCCTTGTTTTGAATATGTTTAGGTGATTGTGGTTGGCACAAGAGGTGGTTACGTTATGAGTCAGTGTGGAGACAGTGTGTGTGTTAGTCATGCAGTGTTTATTTTTAGAGTGCAATATTTGTTACGTAAAAAACACTTATAGGTAGAGAGAGAAAAAAAATGGCACTGACCAAATGCACTAACAGGGTACTATATCCATTCATTTCATTATAAGATCATTGTGTTAAATATATATTGAAATTTTTTTGGAAATAATTTAAAAAGTGAAGAAAATCCTACAGAAGTTGACTTTTTTTTCCAAATTTCTCATATTTTTTAATTAAATATATGAAACTGAAAAAATTTCTTATTTGTTGATTGAAATTCATATTTTTATCATTTTTCAAAGTGAAAATAAAATACTCAAATCTTGTAACAGCTCATTAGTCATACAATCATTATATAAGTTTGAAAACAAAACACTGTACATGTGTATTGTGATATGTGTGTGAATGTGATAGGAAAGAATGGGAGAGGGAAAAAGGGATGAATGAAAGATTTTAAAAGTTGACCACAATTAATTGCAGTAGATCTGCATAACTATATATCACACAATAAAGGTGAAAAATTCATATTTTTGTGTGTTTATTTATGCCTGTTCTATGATAGAAGTGGTGCATATAGTGCTGGAATATGTGTCCATCTGCACCAGATATAGAGCTTTATGTCTTTATGCTCCAGGTCATACAGTTTTTGTTTCTGTCCATCTGCCTCTCCCAGTTAATACATTGACCAGACTACACAAAATCGTTGAAAAAACTAAATTTGAAATGTCTGACCAATTAAAAGGATTTTGGTATAGCAAGGATGATTGAATCACTGACATATTGAACTCATTCATCAATACATCAAGATGTGAAGGACATGATCAGGATGATGATCTGACCTTGATATCAGTGGTTAATCACAATACAGGTCTATATTCAAAATTATGTAACTTATGATGTCATATAATGTTGCTTACCTGTAGTTTTTTCCCTTTTATAGACTTTGGTTGTTGGTGAGACACAAGTGTTGTTCTTGTTAGGGGAATATGTTTTTTGTAGAATTATTATATCACGGATTCAGTAAAGCATGAGGTATAAAAAAGAAAGAAAGGTATGATTGCCAATGAGACAACTCTCCACAAGAGACCAAATGACACAGATTAAAAACTATAGGTCACCGTACGGCCTTCAACAATGAGCAAAGCCCATACCACACAGTCAGCTATAAAAGGCCCTGAAATGACAATGTAAAACAATTCAAACGAGAAAACTAACAGCCTAATTTATGTACAAAAAATGAACGAAAAACAAATATGTAACACATAAACAAACGACAACCACTCAATTACAGGTTCCTGACTTGGGACAGGCACATACATACAGAATGTGGCGGGGTTAAACATGTTAGCGGGATCCCAACCCTCCCCCTAACCTGGGACTGGTGTAACAGTACAACAAAAGAACGAACTATAAAAATCAGTTAAAAGATGCTTAACTCATCAGATGGATAAAAATATAAATAATACAAATACAAGTGGACGTGGCCGGGTACTTGTACATCCAAACAACAAAAAGACACTAAGTCCAGATCTGAGAGTACTCGCAGTTACTGACAGCTATTTCAAAGCCACTAACAACTAGTAAAAAAATAATCATGCATCTAAGACTAAATTATCAATCCTTACACATCCAACATCCAATGGATTTAGTGTAAAGACGTCATAAACAGTCAGAGAAAAACATGACCTTGTGCAATGCCAAGATACAGGTATCGACAGATTGTAGATCCATGAATGTGTATATGTATATAACAATAATATTTAGTTTGCTTTTTATTTACTGATAACAAAATCAATATTAGTACCAATAAAAACAATATATAATGATCTAATTACAGTGTTGAATTGGTAACCTTATAAGTTTATTTAAAGGATCGATAAGTTTACCAGGATTGTTTCTAAATTTCCGGGCACTGTAAACAATATTGTCGTAAAAATGAGGATGTGCAATCCCGTTTGAAATAAGTTTTCTACAGGTACAACCAAACTTCAAAACCAAATCTTTATATCTGTGGAAGAATTTAGTGAAGGTTTTAAGTAATTTGTGGTAACGAAATCCCTGGTTTGATAATTTACCAGTAATACATAGATTACGTTCGTTAAAATCAAAAACGTCACTACAGACACGGGCATAGCGAACGAGTTGTGAAATATAAACACCGTAAGATGGTGCCAAAGGAACATCGCCATCCAAAAAGGGAAAATTAACAATAGGGAACAAAAAATCATCCCTTTTGTCGTAAATTTTAGTGTGGAGTTTCCCGTGTAAAACAGAAATATCTAAATCCAGGAAAGGACTGATGTTAGTGTTTAAATTTGATTTTGGTGTTTAGTGGTCTTTATTATCATTCCTTCATAGATTTGTCATTTGGTATCAATACACCTTATATGAAGCTTGAGGGAAGGTTCAGGTTATAGAGAAAACCGTTCATGCCTTTTGTTAAAAGATTTGCTGTCTAAACATACATTTTGATCCTAGAACATTTTATTTGATTAATATTGTAATTGATATCATCTTTAAAAGCAAAAGAAATTTATTGCTGTTATTTATCATGACAGTGGCTAGAATCAAAGGTCCAGTGATGAACCATAGAGCACAACCCTTATAACAAGTTTAGATACAACTCTAGCAATACTCCTTTATATTAATAGATTTTTAAACCTCAATATGAATAAATTGAGATGTAGTTTACACATCAATGAGACAGCAATCAAACAACACAAAGAAGAGACATTTAGAGATCAGTGTACAGTATTTTAACTTTTGTTAACCTCCCAAGTAGACAAGTGGTGAATCGATTTAACAGACACTTCCAAACATGCCATTACACCAAATATCTTTTATAAGGTAAAATATAAAATCACAAAGATAGTGTAAAAAATAAACCCCTGCTTAGACATGCACATTTACTTGTTGACTGCAAAATGACACGAGTTCATTTATCAGCAAAATATGGAAAAAGAAAAAAAAAAAATTCAAATTTTTGCTTTTGATGCTGTGACTTGCCGTTATTGGTCAGAAGATATCCATGTTTTGTAAAAATGATCAGGAATATCAAAAAATTCTTCTATCTTTTTCAGTATGATATTATAATGAGGTGGTAGGTACCGGGTTTGGTATCAACACATGTCTGACCAAGAAAAAATTCATTCGTTATTATAAGTATTATAAAATATAATTACTTCCTATATTCTGAAAAGCAAAATGAATGTAAATTCTTGGTTATTGTGCTTAATTAGCAAGTGATTGCATACACAAGTTGGGAATTTCCTTCACATGTTTGACCAGGCCTATATCAAAATTTTAGTCTATCCTCTTGATTTCATTCAATGAAAGTGGAAGAAATGATGAGTTTTATGTGAATAAAAATGTTGGGATGAAATATTTTGATGAGAGGGATTGGTGTAAACATGGCTCTAGTTCATTGAATTTCATTTATTTGGTGAATTCATCTAGTGCTCCTCACTGATATTGGCGGGGTTCTGCAGCTGAGGATCAGATTAGTATGAAGGAATCACATATTTTGTCTGATTTTCTGTGCACATATATATTGTAAAATTACATGCACAGACAACCAAATTTCCAGCTATTTTAAAAATATTAATACTTGCACACACATATTTTGGTTACCTGGAACAACAACATTCATGGCTTAATTTGCATGACGGAATTTCCTGAAATATTTAATCATAAGAAACATTTTTATGCCCCCGCATTAGCGGAGGGGGCATTAAGTTTTACCCTTTTCCCTCTGTATGTCCGTACATCCGTCTGTGCGTTAGTCCCAAAGTTGGTTTCCGTTCTCTAACTTTAGTTTGCCAGAACCAAATGTTATGAAATTTATACACAATGCTTATTACCACAATTTGTGACAAAACACAGATCAAGTTTGAATTTTGGTGCCGTCACTTTAACCGTTCTAGAGTTTTGCCCCTTTATAAATGGAAAAATTGCAAAATGTTTAGTTTCCGTTCTCTTACTTAAGTTTGCCTCAACCAAATGTTATGAAACTTATACACAATGCTTATTACCACAAAACACAGATCAAGATTGAATTTTGGTAGTGTCACTTTAACCATTTTAGAGTTATGCCCCTTTATAAATGGAAAAATTGCAAATTTTTTAGTTTCTGTTCTTAAACTTAAGTTTGACTCAACCAAATGTTATGAAACTTATACACAATGCTTATTACCACAAAACACAGATCAAGTTGAATTTTGGTAGTGTCACTTTAATTATCGAGTTTCTGTTCTGTATCTTAAGTTTGCCCCAACTAAACATTATGAAACCTATACACAATGCTTATTACCACCAAATACTGATCAAGTTTGAATTTTGGTAGCATCACTCTAACCGATCTAGAGTTATGCCCCTTTATAAATGGAAAATTTACAAAATTTTTAGTTTCCGTTTTCTAACTTAAGTTTGCCTCAACCAAATGTTATGAAACTTATACACAACGCTTATTACCACAAAACACAGATAAAGTTTGAATTTTGGTGGTGTCACTTTAACCATTCTAGAGTTATGTCCCTTTATAAATGGAAAAATTGCAAAATTTTTAGTTTCCGTTCTTAAACTTAAGTTTGCCTCAACCAAATGTTATGAAACTTATACACATGCTTTTTACCACAAAACACAGATCAAGTTGAATTTTGGTAGCATCACTTTAATTATTATCGAGTTATGCCCCTTTATAAATCGAAAAATTGCTAAATTTTTAGTTTCTGTTCTGTAACTTAAGTTTGCCTCAACCAAACATTATGAAACCTATACACAATACTTATTACCTTAAAACTCAGATAAAGTACAAATTTGGGTAGTGTCACTTTTATCGTTCTTGAGCTATGTCCCTTTATAATGTTGTATGCAAGCGGGTGCATCATCTGTGTGCATGGGGAGACATTCTCCATTTATTTTCCCTATGAATTCAGCATATCATTGTGCACGTTAATTCAACCTGGCATTGTTTTTAACTAGTACCCTCGTCATGAAGCATGACAAGATATGGGTAACTAAATTACACTTAAAAGGTAACATTTATCTGAAAGATGGATCTCGGTAAAGAAAATCATATTTTTTTTTACATTAAACATCTAAAGGCAATGCAGAATGACGAGGTCAGAATAATATATTTTAGAATGGTGGTCTCCTTACTATGATACTTTAATTAATGCGAGATATGATCTACAGTATTAAAAAATTAATCATAGATCTGAGTGCCACGTACTTACTATGCAATGAGTGGTACGGATGAGCTGCTGTAATAGGTCACTATTTTAAGCTTCTTGACACATTATAAGGTAGAGAAATTTAGGGGAAATATATGACAAGGTTTCTTATTTAATCATGAGTATCTGCAGCAAATCAGCTCTCAAAGAAGTGATCTTTTCATTTGACATTTGTAAACAATCAAATATGATCTTATTATTACCCATTTCTGGGGAAATGCCAAAAAGCTGTAAAAATATTGTTTTTAGTTGTTTTGATATACAGGATTTTCAGTCAGGTTGGAAAAATTCTAAAACCAGATTATAATATGGGGATGTCAGGCAAATGGACAGCCTTTGCAAGGAAAAGTGGGTAATTATATGAATGATTTGTGTATCAACTGCTCATACTATTCTCGACCCAGATTCCTGAAACTTCATAAAAAGATTGCACAAATGTGCTAGCTGTACACCTGCTATTATGGAGTTGTTGGAGGATTTTTTTGCCATTTTCCGTACTTGGGAACTTGGGAACTTGGTGATTTTTCAGCAAAATTCGCAAAAGATAGCACCAGTTTTGTGCAATCAAATTCTCCTACAGTTTCCAAGCCAGATCGTTGACTTTTAAGAGAATGATTGTACATATATTGAAGTTATTCACCTGCTTTTATGGAACTGTTTGAGGAATTTTTCTCATATTTCAAACAAAACTTTCAAAAGATGCTACACATGTACTAATTTTGGTTTTCAGTCCAGATATTTAGAAATTCACAAAAAGTTTCCAAACTTATGGAGGCTATAGACCTTCCATTATGGAATTGTTTAATGATTTTTTCCCTTTGCCCCATGTTATATTTCTATGTATTTAGATGTACAGTATATATCATTCTCCATTGCTTAGAAAATATTCTGCACAACCCAGCCATAGACAGCCAAAGATGAGATCAGGTTTAGTAACCACTCCACTCTGACTGTCCGAAAAACCTTTGGCAGAAAACTTAAGTCAAAATATTCTTAGCTTCTATGGAAGTTAATGATTTTATATTTAATCTGCAGCTTGTTTATGTTGAGTTGCAACTTGTGAGCAATTTTTGCATCATCTGTGAAACAACTTCCTGTTTGATGATAGTTTTAAATTTTACGCTCATTAAGAAATTAAATTTTCTTCAAACTATTCTTGCTTCTTTGGAAGGGAATGATCAGTTATGTCTCAGTAAATTTGTAACCTCAATCAATTGCATGGAGGGACGTAGGTCCAGACCCAGTAATGGTGTTGCTTCGATTTATTAGTTTTTGTCTCTGTGATCTTTTATGAAGGAATATATATGGTTATACAGACAGAGTGCCATATATGGGTCTACAGACAGAGTGCCATATATGAGTCAACCATAAAACAATAATTATGCAAATTTTGACCAAACAAACTTATTGGCATCTGTAGTCCTCATTAACCTTTTCAAAAATGCCTTCCTCTGAAATCATGGAGCAGTTGACATCATTGCAATTAAAATTAATGAAATAATGAGGAAATCATTCTGAAGAAGTGCTTGTTTTAGAATAATTATTTATACTTTTGATACCATAACTTGTACTGTAATTAAAATTCTGTGAAAAGCCTTTAAAAAGATATAATAAATGAATAGTTGAGTTTTGAGTGAAATGTTCTTCAAATGGTTCTCTATCAGAAATATACCCAATAGGAAGAAAGCAGAGCTGTTAAAAATCTTCTCTGAAATCACTGTTCTTATTTGGACAAAAGTACTCTGTTTATGAATTTGAATGGTCTACACAAAAATTATCAGCGGAACTCTAATCAGTAGGAAGATTAGATTAATAAGAAATTGAAGAGCATTGAAAACCAAAAATTCAAAAATGTTGTACCAAATCCATCCCTTGGGATAGATATTATTCATTATACCTAATAAGTGATACAGGCTCTTCGTCTTTGCAGATTTATCCTTTGATCAGTTGTTCATTTTCATGTGTCGTGTGTGTGATCCTTTTCATTGAGTGAAATTCAATAATGATGCAAAGACTTTTGCTTAATTATACAGATTTTCCAATTGTGAAAGCAACAAAAAGGTGTCAATGATCATGGCATTAAAATAAATCTGCCACAATTGATTACCTGTACAAATTCTGGCTTCTATTGTAAGTTGTTGGTTATGTCACTGTTTGTACACTATTTTATTGGAGAAGTCAATTGTTAATGGTTGCTGTTGTCTGTTGGTCGAACTGTCCCTTTTTTGGGTTTATTCCTGATATCACATTGTAAGACATCATACAAGAAAATAACGTCAACAAAACTCAAAATGTGTGAAATGAATTACCGAGGTTTTGGACTTTGGATATGCACATGAAAATGGCACCGTGAAATTAGTATTTCTAGTACTAAATTAAACCACCCCTTATTCAGATAGATCACACAGATGTAGAAAGTACAATAAAAATCAGTTCAGAAAAGTCCTTAACATAGTGAAACATGTATGAAAGACAACAAAAATTACAGGTACAAGTAAAAAAAACGTAATTATTCTTTACCCAAGACTGATAGACTTTTTATTGCTAAATATCCGCTGGAAAATATTTCATGCATATTCAGAATAACAGTTTCAAGGAAATTTGATACTCCCAGGTACTGAAAGCAAGGTCATAATAACATGCTGAGTTAAACAAGATACCGGTTGTATGTCATAAAAAATATAAACTGATATACTTTGCCTTTTCACAATTTTTTAATATAGATATCGTAATGTTCAGGTTAAGTTTGATAACAAAAGACAGTAATTTTTTCTCCATACGTGCAATTGTTAATAATCTTTTATGAGGATATATCAGCCACATGTATGTTGCCGTCTTTACACGATATTATCAATTGTCCTTCTTTATCTATATGGAGAATTTCAGGATCAATAATACCATGTTCTTTACCATGGTTTGCAACAAAGTCACCATGCTGTGTAAGAACATGATTAGAACTTGTCCTCTTATCTGTCGTATAAATGAGTCCTGACTCAGAAACTGCAATATCTATTGGTTCAAATTTGACATTTGAGTTTATGCTTTCATGTCCTTCGTAAGTCCATTGTAATTCAAAAGTAGTACTTAGTCCGTGCACCGCTTTGATAAAATTTGAATGTGATATAATCATATATGTACCATGTTTACTTGCTGCAATCTTATCAACATGGTATCTTAATTGAAATCTGTTCTTTAATATACCTTTATTATTTAGCACTTTGACATCCCAAGGTCCCAAAAATATTCCATAATTACACCCTAATAATATATTTCCTTCAGCAATTATGCAAATACAATTATTAGGAGAACTGTGAACCATGTCAGATTGAAAAAAGATTTCTATTTTATTACTTTTAGAAAGAGACAATATTCTATCTTGATATATAAGCAAAATTTTACTGTTTTCAATAACTTTCATGCCAAGAGGCTCAACATCCAAACTTCTTTTGCATTCGACAACAAAGCTTGAACCTTTGAGTTGAAAGTACTCCAAAGAACTTTGTGAATCGGTACCAGTAGGAGTGACTATTAATACATATGTGCCATTATGAAAGCTTTCCAAGCATTTTATTGATTTCAGTGGACTCTGAACACTTTGTATAATGGCTAGTTTTGGCATTACCAATGATCCAAATCTAACAGGCAAAACTGGAGCAATAAAGTCAACTTGTGATTTTACAGATACATTTAATCCTTTAATATCCTTTGACGGTAATTCCTTTTTTATTGAAATAACTGTGTCAAAAACTGATTTCGCATCGTTCGATTGAAGAATTTGATCAGTAAGGCTTGCCGTGTGCTTCAAGTATTCAATATTTTTTTGTAAAGTTTCTTTTGTTTTGTTTAAAGCATCATTTTGAGGTTTAAACAGAACATCAAGTTTTTGAGATAAAATTCTCGATTCTCGAGTAGCTATTTCTTTCATATCTTTCTCTCTTTTAATTATCTTTTGCTTTGCTTTGTCATAATTTTCAGCCACTTCCTGACACCTTAATTCCATTTTCTTCAAGTTTTCAATAAAAAATGATAAATCATCTTTCATTTGACTTTTTAAATTGTTAAGTTCAGATACATGTTCATCATAAACAGTCTCAAGTTTTGAAATTATATGATCTTGATGTTTTCCGTCAAAAGCACAGAAAGTGCACAATTCCTTGGAACAACTTTTACAATATGCAGTACATTTCTCTTCTTTATGCAAAGAGCATATGATATTTGCTAGTTCTAACTTGCGAACACAATCTTTTGCCGCCAATGTTCCCATTTGATTTAACCTAATTATACTGTGTTTCTCAAATCCTTTGATTTTAGAATATCTTCTTGTTTTACATTTTCCACACAGAGTTATATCACAGTTTATGCATTTCCATGCCGAATATTTTTTCAAAGTAGCTGTTTCAAGCAAAGATTCGCAAAATTCACATACAGTCAAATATTTTGCCATTTTGAATTGTTGGTTTTCTAATCAAAAGCAAAATAAATCTATAACTTTTTTATCTTCAGTCATGTAATATTCACATGACTATTGATAACAATAATATTTATTTATTACTGATATAGTTTCATTTTAATATGATATATTTTCATTGATAACTAGATATGAGTTACAGACTCCCCCCAAAAAATAGTCCCTTACAAGATGTTAGTAAGAGTAAAACAGCTGTTTGGCCAATGTATCATATATTTTAGTACTTTTAGATAAATTCGGAAGACCAGTAAAACGAGAGAGAATAAACCAAAAGGGGCATGGAGAATGTGCCCAAATATTACTAAGACCACACAGATGTCTCTATCATTGAAAAAAAACCCTTTTGAATGAAATACTGAATCGATTCAATAAATAGTTATAGAACAATGCCTTTCAGTTTAAAGGAAAGGAGACGAGCCAATTAAAAAAAGTGTGATGATATCATACTACCTGGATTATATTCACAGACACAGTTGTCAGATAGTTGACTGTAACATAAATGCATGATAAGTGTCCATTCTCAAAATTGTAATAGTTTGGATAATTTGTCCAAAGAGATTAAAATTAAGTTTCATATTTTTGTTTCTGTCACTACCTCATAATCAAGAAGATTCTGTCTTTTTGGTGAACTGTTAAAATGAAAGGCTTTTTTTCAAGTATAAATAATAACAAATATCATTTTATTGTTTTGTCACATATTGATTGTACATTATACAATAATTAAATGAGCAGACATAATAAACTGTTAACACAGAGATATGTCTCGTCTTTTTGTAATTTTGATGAGGCAAATGTTGAAATTAAAATAGCAAGACTTTAACATGTAAGTAATGCAAATATTCAAAGTCAATGAACCATGACTGAGGGGGCAGGGCCAAACAATCTCCATGGAAATGAGATATGCCAATACCAAATACCACTGACTTATCATAAGTCGTTCCCTTTAAACAAACATAAACACAAACATTAACCTGTACACTATGTAAAATTTTCAAAGTCAATGAACCATGATATAGAATCTCCTTGCAAACGAGACTTGCAAATGCCAATAAATTTGCATACCAAATATGATTGACTTATCATTAGCGGTTCATCTTAAACTGATCTACTCACAAACTAATACATGTAAACTAAGCAAAAATTTCAAAGTCAATAGTCTATGACTGAGGGGGCAAGGCCAATTATTATCCAAGAAAATGAGATAAGCTAATGCTTATACAACTGCATACCAATTAACATTGGCCTATCATTAATGATCCCCTTGAACTGACCTAATCACAAACTAATACATGTAAACTAAGCAAAAGTTGCAAAGTCAATAGACCATTACTGAGGGGGCGGAGCCAAATAATCTCCAAGGAAATGAGATGTGCCAATGCTTATACAACTGCATACCAAATATCACTGACCTACCATTAGTGGTTCCCTATAAACTGACCTAATCACAAACTAATACATATAAACTAAGCAAAGTTTCAAAGTAAATAGACCATGACTGAGGGAGCGGAGCCAAATAATCCCCATGGAAATGAGATATGCCAATGCTTATACAACTAGAAATAAGAAGATGTGGTATGAGTGCCAATGAGACAACTCTCCATCCATGTCACAATTTGTAAAAAGTAAACAATTATAGGTCAAAGTACGGCCTTCAACACGGAGCCTTGACTCTCACCGAACAGCAAGCTATAAAGGCATACCAAATATCATTGACCTACCACTAGTGGTTCCCCATTAACTGACCTAATCACAAACTAATACTTGTAAACTCAGCAAAAGTTTCAAATAGACCATGACTGAGGGGCCAGGGCCACATAATCTCCATGGAAATGAGATGTGCCAATGCTAATAAAACTGCATACCAAATATCATTGACCTACCACTAGTTCACCATAAACTAGACCTAATCACAAACTAATACAGTGTTGACGACGAGGACGCCGGAAACAACATACCTAAGTCTCGCCTTAAAATAAAAGGTGCCACCCAGATTGGGCGGCATATAGATTTGAAAACACTGAGAAAGAGTGAAAAATATCATACCTTTATCCAACAAACCCTCATTTGCCAGTGGCAGTCAAATTATTGTGTTAATTGTTCATTTGTACTCCTCTTATATATAACGCAATGCCATAACCCTCTAGGGTTGACTTAAGTATAGAAAAATGGTCATCCCTTGACTTCTTCCATCTGGTAGTAAAACTATTGCTAAAGTTAAGCCTTCGTCTGGCTGTTTGAGACGTGAAATATGCAGCCATGTCCAGTTGGAATGGGGATGTTAAATCTGATGCCTTTTGTAGGGAGAGTGCCACGTCCTCTGCATGATAAAGAATCCTTGCAGCAACTCAAAGTGGGTTGGACTGTTGCAAGGAAAAATTCATACTCTTATCCAACAAACCCTCATTTTCAAATGGGAGTAAAATGTAAAGCAACCATCAATCAATCATAAAATTCAATTTCTCTTATGGTTGTGGCGTGTTATCTATTCCTTGCGCGAAGAGCACTTGTTATCACACTGCATTGAGTTTGATATGAAAAAGTGATACGAAAAATGCGTTTATTTTATTGGCTTATCCAGCATCATGAGACGATATTATGACATTTCCATTGGCTATTTGTTAGGCCATTTATGACTTTCAACTGTTTAAGACAATGTACATTTCATCGATGGCAACGGACATATGTGATTTCCTCAATATTATACAAAACACTCACACTTTTCTGAAATCTTCTGTATGTCAAATTGTATTGCATTCTGAAGCATACAAAACGTTTTAAAATGTCTGATTTTAAAGTTTGACGCTGGAACAGGACAAATGACATCATACTGGTATGTGCAAAAGACTAGATCAACGATTCAAAGAATTTTTTATCTTAAGAGAGTGTTGGCCATAAGAAATATGGGTGAGAATTGGATATCGCTTGATAGCAACTCTCATTATCTTATTTAAATAGTAATAATTATATTGAAATTAAATAACTCGTGTTGATATCAGATGAGCAGCCTTTGCGGGGAAAAGTGGATATATAATTTGTGTAATCAACTGATCCTGCTTTCAATCAAGATCCCTGAAACTTCAAAAAAAGATTCCACACATGCTATTGGAAAAACGTTTTGCCATTTTCCAAACTTGGGAACTTAGTAATTTTCAGGAAAAAGATGGCTCCAGTTTTGTATTCAAATCCTCCTTCAGTTTTCAACCCATTTCCTTGACAATTCACAGAATGATTGTACATATATTAAAGTTGTGCACCTGCTATTATGGAATTGTTTGAGGAGTTTTTTCTATTTGTTTTAAAAAGAGAGCTTAATCATTTTTTCAGCAAAACTTTCTAAAGATGGTACATGTGTACCAATTTTATGTCTTCGCTAAGTCCAGGTCATTGGAACTTCACAGGAAGTTTGCAAACCTAATGAGATTATGAACATTCCATTTCCCATTTTCCCATGCAATATTTCTATGTATTTAGATGTTCAATATAGATTATTTTCTATAGCTAAAACATTCTGCACAACCTGTCCATTTGAGTGATCCATTATACCAGCATAGCCAACAGCGAGAGTATGTCTAGTAACCGATACACTATGTCCGTCATTCATCTGTCCTTCCGTACAAAACACCTTTGATACAAAACATTCATCAACATTTTTTTGGCTTCTATATAAGGGAATGACATAATGTTTGGTCTGCAGCTTGATAATGTTAAGTTGTCGCTTGTTAGCAATATTTGCATTATCGGTGCAACCACTTCCTGTTTGCTGATAGTTTGATAATTTTCGTCAAGCTATTGTTGTTTTATGACAGGGAATGATCAATTATACCTCAGTGAAAATGTAACCTTAATAAATTGCATGGAGTGACGCAGGTCAAGACCCAGTATTGGTCATGTTTCATTATTTTCTGATTTAGTTTTTGTCGCTGTGATCTTTTATGAAGGAGTATTTAAGGTTATAAGATTTAAGGTGCCATATATTGGTTAACTATAAAAATTCATTACTCGAATTTTGACCAAACAAACTTATTAACATCTGTAGTCCTCAATAACCTTTTCAAAAAATCCTTCCTCTGAAATCATGGAACAGTTGACATCATTTCATTTCAAATTAATGAATTGATAAGATAATCATTCTGAAGAAGTGCTCTTTTAGAATAATTTTGGAATAATAATTGATACCCTTGAAATAGGAATTTTTGCGCCTGTCCCAATTCAGGAGCCTCTGGCCTTTGTTAGTCTGGTATGTTTTTTTTATTTTAGTTCATTTATATGTTTTGGAGTTTAGTATGACGTCCATTTTTACTGAACTAGTACGCATCATTATTTCGGGGCTAGCTGAAGTCCGTCTCCGGGTGCGGGATTTTCTCGTTGGTGGCCTTCGGCTGTTTACTGCTCTTTGGTCGGGTTGTTGTCTCTTTGACATATTCCCCTTTCCATTCTCAATTTTATTTGATACCATTACTTGTACCGTAATTAAAAATTCTGTGAAAAACTTTTTAAAAAGATATCATAAATAAATAGTTGAGTTTTGAGTAAAATGTTCTTCAAATGGTTCTTTATCAGAAATATAGTCAATGATCCCACAACTTGTTCAAAAGGCCACCATTGCAGAGGAGTGCATATTTAAATGCTGAATACGATGAAGAAAGCAGAGCCGTTGAAAATCTTCTCCTCTGAAATCACTGTTCTTATTTGGACATAAATACCAGGCTTACAATTTTGTACACCAGACCCAAGTTTCGTCTACACAAAACTCATTAGCGGCACAAAAATCATAACAATTGGTAGGCCAAATTAATAAGAAGTTGAAGAGCATCAAAAACCAAAAATTCAAAAATGTTATGCAACTTTGCCTTACTTTGGGTAAGATACATGTATTAAACATCATACATAATAAGTAATACAGGCTTTTAATCTTTGAAGATTTAAACTCTGATCAGTTGTTCATTTTCATGTGTCTTGTGTGTGGTTCTTTTCATTGAGTGAAATCAAATTATGATGTTAAGATTTGCTTATACCGATTTTTCAATTGTAAAAGCTACAAAAAGGAGTCCATGATTATGGCATTGCAATAAATTTGCCACTATTTATTACCTGTACAAAGTCTGGCATCTTGACCATGTGCTGTAGGTTGTTTGGTTGTCATTATCTGTACACTATTTTATCGGAGAAGTCAGTGGTTGGTGTTGTCTGTTGAAATGTCTTTTTTTAGTATTGTAATTTGTCTGCCACATTTTATTGCCTGAACAAAGCCTGGCATCTTGATCATGTATCGTATGTTGTTGGTTGTCATTACTTGTACAGTATTTTATGAGAGAAGTCAATTGTTAATGGTTTGTGTTGTCTGTTGAGCTGTCTTTTTTTGTCATTCCTGCTATCTCATAACTTGTAAGACATCATAAAAGAAAATAATGTCAGCAAAACTCAAAATGTTCGAAATGAATTACGAAGGTTTTTGTACACGAAAATGGCACAGTCAAATTAGTATTTCCAGTACTAAATTAAGCATCCCCTTAGTCAGATAAATCACATAAATGTAAACAGAACAATAAAAATCAGTTCAGAAATGCCCTCAACACTGTGCAACACGTATAATAGACAACACAAATTACGGGTACAAATGGTTGCTGTTGTCTGTCGATCGAACTGACCCTTTTTTTTTGGTAATTCCTAATATAACAGTGTAAGACATCATACAAGAAAATAATGTCAACAAAACTGAAAATGTGTGAAATGAATTACCGAGTTTTTGGACTTTGGATATGCACATGAAAATGGCACGGTCAAATTAGTATTTCTAGTACTAAATTAAACTTCCCCTTATTCAGATAAATCACACAAATGTAGAAAATACAATAAAAATCAGTTCAGAAAAGTCCTTAACATAGTGAAACATGTATGATAGACAACAAAAATTACAGGTGTGCAAGTACAAAAAACTTAATTATTCTTTATCCAAGACTGATTGACTTTTTTTGCCAAATATTCGCTGGCAAATATTTCATGCATATTCAGAATGACAGTTTCAAGGAAATTTGATACTCATAGTTACTGAAAGCCAGATCATAATTACCTTCTAGGTTAGCATAACATACCGGTTGTATATCATAAAAAAGTATAATCTGTATACTTTGCTTTTTCACATTTTTCATAATACATATCGTAATGTTCAGGTGAAGTTTGATAACAAAATACAACAAATTATTCTCCATACATGAAGTTGTTAATCATTTTTCTCTTTGTATATAGTTCAATACAAATAATCTAATGAAATGTTTTTAAGCTAAAAGGTTAAGATCCCCAATCCCATCCCCTGCCTAAGAAAACATAGTTTAAACCTAAATGAGGATATATCAGCTATATGTACTTTACCGTTTTTACACCAGATTATTATTATATGGAGAACCTCGGGATTATTAATACCGTGTTTATTACAATAGTTTGCAACTAAGTCACCATGCATTGTAAGAAAATGAATAGAACTTGTGTTCGTATCAGTCACATACATAAGTCCCGACGAAGAAACTACAATATCCATTGGATTTAAGTTATAATTTGAGCTAATGCTTCCATGTCCTTTATAAGTCCATTTTGATTTAAAGACTGAATTTAGTCTTTTAGCTGTTTTATCTAAATGTGATATACTATAAGTACCATGTTCACATGTTGCAATCTTTTCTGCACGATATTTTAATTAAAAAGTTTTCTTTGATGTACCATTTTCTTTTTTGCAATTTAACACCAAACGTTTCGGAATACATGTACGACAATAGTATCTTTCTTTCAGCAGTTGTGCACATAGCTGTAAATTTATTAAGTCTATCAGAGGATTCACGAAAGATTTCTATTTCATTACGGTCAGAAAGAGTCAAAATCTTATTCTCACATAAAAGTAAAATTCTACTGTTTTCAATAACTTTCATGCAAAAAGACTTAAATTCGAATATATTACTACTTTTTTCAACATAGTTTGAACCAATTAGTTGAAAGTACCCTAAAGAAGTTTGTGGAATTGTACCAGGAGGACTAGCTATTGATATATATGTGCAATCATGAAAGTTTTCCAAACATTCAATTGTTTTCAGTGAAAGGTGAACACTTTGTATAATGGCTAGTTTGGCCATTACCAATGATCCAAATCTAAGAGACAAAACTGGACCAATATATTCGACTGGGGGTTTCACAGATAAATTTAATCCTTCAATATCTTTTGACGGCATTTCTTTTTCTATTGTAAACGATGTGTCAAGAACTAATTTCACATCATTTGAGTAAAGCATTTTATCTATAAGGTTTGTGTTCTCGTTCAAGAATTCAACATTTTTTTGCAAATGCGTCAATTTGAGGTTTCAACAAAATATCAAGTTCAATAGAGAGAATTTGTGCTTCACGATTAGCTAGTTGGATTATTTCTTTCTCTCGTTTCATTATTCATTGCTTTGCTTAGTTATAACAGTCAGCTCTTTCCTGGCAACTTAATTCCACAAAAAATGGCAAATCATCTTTCATTTTACTATTCAAACTCGTGAGCTCATATATTTGTTCATTATAAATAGCTTCAATTTTAAAAATTTCATGATCTCGATGTTTTCCTTCAAAAGCGCAGAAAGTACATAATTCCTTTGAACAACTTTTACAGTAGGCAGAACATTTCTCTCCTTTATGCAATGAGCATATAATATTTGCTAGTTCTAACATCCGAACACTATTTTTTGCCTCCAATGTTGCCATCTGATTTAACATAAATTCACGGTGCTCCGCGGATCCTTTGATTTTCGAATGTCTCCTTGTTTTACAATTTTCACATAGAGTTAAATCACAATTTATGCATTTCCAGGCAGTTGTTTCAATGGAAAAATCATAAAATTCACAAACAGCCAGATTTTGAGTCATTTTGAATTGTTAGTTTTCTAATCAAAATCAAAGGTATATAACTTACATAGCAATTGTCCTGTTATAAACACGTGACTATTGATAACAATTGATATTTATTTACTGCCAAAGAAACCTCATTTCAATATCTTTTCATTGATTTTAGATATGAGCAAAGGTTTAAAAAAAGATATTTTGCTGCAAGATTTACAACGATATTAAAGTGGGCAATAAAAGTTCTATGCCAGCATAAAAGAACTGCATAATAAATCTTAAGACTTTAATTACTTTCTTACAAAAAGATTAGCAAAAATCAAAAAGATCCACGAATTTGTCCGTTACATGCTGCTGAAGTAGTATAACAAATACAATTTCAAATATATGTACATTCTTACTACCCGTGGTTATTCTGATTTATATCAGGTAAAATTAAGGTGTTAGTTCTCATCTTTTTGAGTTTATGAATAGTGTAGGACTGTTTTGTTTTAACTTTGAAAATTCAGGAAAATTGGCACAATAAAATCTAATTTTTTTAATTCATCAATTTCCATTCAATTTGGGGTATTCCAATACTAAGATTGTGACTGTCGTTATTATTTACTCTATTTCTGCTATTGATTTTGTATTTTTTATTTGGAAACTACTGTACTTCTTTCATATTCTGAAGTAAAACAGCATAGGTAGATCAGTAAAAAGGGAGATAAGATACCAATGAAGCATTTATTATAGTTTCTGAGATAATGGGCAAAATCACAAATGAACAATGACTCTTTAAGGAGTCATCCAATGGTTATGTCACATTGGTATTTTTTGTAGATCTTGTATTGCTGATCATTTTTGCCTTAAACATTTTCTACCTACCGGTGTCTAATATAGTTTTTTGAGTTTACAGGCAAAAAACATGAAAATTAGTCAAAATAATTTCTTAAGGAGTCATCTGATAACTTTGATGCAAAGGGGAATAACATAGATCTTGACATTCTGACCAATTTTTTCACGTCAGAGTTTTCTTATGTAAAACTTCATCAATTTTTGAAAGAATGAAAATATTGTTTTCAGTTGTTTTGACATACATCATTTTTCATTAGATTTGATTTAGTTTGTCTCAGTGTTTTTAAAAAATACTACATAGAAGACTAAAGACTAATCAACACGAACCCCACAGAAAAATGGGGTTTTTCTCAGATGCTCTGGAAGGAGAAGCAGATCCGGCTCCAATAGCGGCACCCGATGTGTTGCTCTTGATAGGTACAAAGTCGGTGGTGAATCTCATTCAGTGATGTCACAATCGAAGAAAAGAGGACAGGATTGCGGTTACAAAAATTGCTACATGTCTGTGCATGGTTATCTGTGAGACAGGAATAGAAAGTTTATTATCATCCCTTTTAAGAAGGGAAGTAATGAATGTGATTTTTAAATTTTATAGATGCTTAACGATGTTGCTGTCCATTCGTTTGATGTGTTTTATTATTTGATTTTGCCGTTTGATTAGGGACTTTCCGTTTTGATTTTTCCTCGGAGTTCAGTAAATTTGTGATTTTACTTTTTTTGTGGTTTTTTGTTA